>NC_141135.1:27106464-27416631 GCF_053477565.2 Lygodium microphyllum
TCAACACACTTTATACAGCAGATCTTCATCTTCCACTGTCTCTTTCTCTCTCTTCTCTCTCTGCGTTCTCTCTCTCTCTCAGTCCCACGCTTCCGCACCGCTGCACTCTGACATGGTATCAGAGCAATGTTAGAGGGCTGACTGAGCACAGAACCAACCTGAAGAGGAGTTTCTATCGCGACACAAATTTGCGTTTTCAGCGTTTGAGGGCAGACAAGAGGGCTGCGCCTTGGAACAAGGCTGAAGCGAGTGTGGGCGCACAGGAAAGGAGTCCAGGTGGTGGATTTGCTGCTGTTTACTGCTATTTGATGCGGAGGAAGTTTGAGTTTTGAGCCTACAAGTGCAGGTTTTGCTTTTTCATCGCCTCCGGCGGGTGAAGAAGTTTCAGGACGCGGAAGAGCCTGAGCAGGCTGAGTTTTCACAATCAGAGGGGGCTGCTTTTGCGTTTGTGAAGGCATCACAGGTGAAGATGTCTACAGAGATTGACTTGGAGTTCCAGTCGATTATGGACCGGAAGGTGCCTGTCTTACCGGCTCTTCCTGCAGATCAGAAGCTCGACGGCGACAACTACCACATTTGGCGCGTCATGATGTTGGCCATCCTTGAGTCCTATGATTTGGCGGAGCTTGTACAGGAGGAGATCGACCGGCCCTCGGTAAGAGATGAGTCCAAACTCTCTTCTGATGCTCGTGCGGAATTGGCCAAGGCTCAGTCTCATTGGGACAAACTGAATGCCAGGATTCGTTCCTTTCTTTTTCTATCTTGTACTACAGCCGTGATCGCTCACATCGAGCACTTGACGGTGGCTCTGGAGATATGGCTGGAGCTTGATCTTGACGGTGGCTCTGGAGATATGGCTGGAGCTTGATCAGATGTACAATCGGATGACCCTTATGAAGCGGGTTTCTTTGGAGGTACAGATGCGGACCTTGTCCGTAAACAAGTCTTCTTCGCTGCGGGAGCACATCAACAAGCTAAGGCAGCTTCAGATGCAGGTTCAGAATGTGGGGAAGCCGATTTCCTCTGAAGACATAGCAATCACACTATTGTCCCAGTTGCCGCCACAATTCGGTACATTCTACTCTGCCCTTATTGCTTCGGGGCGGAAGTCTACTCTTCGGTGGGAAGAGTTGGTTCCTATGGTCTTGGACCAAGAGGAACAGCTAAAGGGACAAAATGCTTCCAAGTCAGAGGCGCTGACAGGTCAAGCCTCTCAGAAGAAGGGGAAGGACCAAAAGAAGAAGAAGGGGGATAACAAGTCAAAGAAGGATAAGGACAAGGATAAGGACAAAGAATCCACATGTCATATTTGTGGAAAGACTGGCCATTGGAAGAAGGATTGCCCTGACAAAGACAAGAAGGACACAAAGGATTCTGAAGCGGTGGTTGCACCCTCATCAGCTGCATTTCTTCATTTAGCTGTCATTGAGGACTCTTCACCAAATGCTTCTGATGCTGCGATGACGGCTCCCCAAGCTCGAGAGTGAATCGTTGATAGTGGTGCCTCCCGGCACATGACTCCTTCCTCAGATGATGTTGCCCAGTTGCGACCCTCGTGTGGGCAGATTCTCATTGGAGATAGCTCTTCAATATCTATTGCAGGACGGGGTAAGATGCAGCTTATTCCAGATGGACGAGGTGGTACCCATACCTCTGAGGTTTTGCATGTACCTGGCTTAGGGTATCATCTCCTGTCAGTTCATAAGATTTGCTCCCTTGGACTTTTGGTGGAGTTTGACAGTACTATGGTGCGAGTCCTTGATCGTGGGTTGAGGAAGGTTCTATCATCCAAATATGAGGAGAACGGCATCTATAAGTTGAAGTCTTCCACCGCACTCTCTACTCTTCTTCTTACTTTACCGTCACAGTCAGAGTTATGGCATGCTCGGTTTGGTCACCTCAACTATGATTATCTTTGGAGGGCGTCACGTGGACAGCTTGTTCGAGAGTTGCCGGATATAGTGGTGAGCCAGCAGCCATGTGTCTCCTGCATTCGGGGGAAGCAGCATAGGGATGCCATTCCCCACACAGCTTCGCGGCGGTCTACTTCACCGATGGAGCTTGTATCTACGGATCTATGTGGCCCTATGAGGAATGAGTCCTTGCGTGGGAGCTCGTACTTCATGCTGATCGTAGATGACTTCAACAAGATGACATGGGCCTATTTTTTGGCATTAAAGTCAAAAGCTTTCTCCCATTTCAAGGATTGGCTTCTCTTTGAGGAGAACCGATCGGGCCGGAAATTAAAGACCTTGCGATCCGACAAGGGTGGTGAATTTGTTTCTAATGAGTTTGCTCAATTTTGTGCAGATAAAGGTATTCACCAGGAGTTTGCCAATACCAACACTCCTCAAGAAAATGGCATTCTTGAACGGAAAAACCGCAATGTGATCGAGATGGCACACACCATGATGGAGCACCAACAGACCCCTCAGGTTCTGTGGGCCGAGGCTGTGGCTACTGCAGTCCACATCCTTAATCGATCCCCTACTTCGGCCGTTGAAGGAATGACCCCATTTGAGGCTTACTTTGGGGCGAAGCCTGATGTTTCTTACTTTAAGGTCTTTGGGTGTAATGCCTATGTTCACATTCCCAAGGCTCACCGTGATAAATTTGAAGCAGCTTCCCGAAGACAGGTATTTGTTGGCTACAGCTCCCAGTCCCAAGGCTATCGATTGTATGATCCCGTCAAGCGGGATGTGTACACTAGCCGCGATGTGCGGTTTGTGGAGGTTCCGGCCATATCAACGGGTGAGGAGCATCCCGTTCTTGGAGATCCAGGGGAGAGTTGGGCTCCTGCTACAGTTCCATTGGAGCCCGTGCCTTTTGATTATGATTCTATTTCTGACACAGAGTCTACTGTTTCACCGGCCACCCCTGAGAAGTTACCACCGATGGATATTCCAGAGTCTTCCGCTGATGGAGAGAGATGAGGGGAGGTTCGGCCTCCTCCTCGATGGGCCCGTGACACACTCCCTGATTCAGGGATCGAGAGGGTTCCTGAGAAGTGGGGACCGCAGGATGGTCCGCGACGGTCACGGCGGCACCAGTCACATTCTACAGAGCTTGTTTGCTCTAACTATTGTTTGATGACCCGTGTTCTGCAGGATCGAGAGCCCACCTCCGTGAAGGAGGCTTTGCAGTCCGCACCATGGAAGAAAGCTATGGAAGCCGAGTTGGAGGCTATTGAGAGGAATGGCACTTGGTCACTCGTGCCCCTGTCAGAGATCATAGCCTGTTTTCAGGCAGCAGCACAGCTGGTCCATCAGTCGGACCAGCTGCACAGTCCAGCTGCACAGTCGGACTGTGCAGTCGGACTGCCACGTGGCAGTCCGACTGCCTGCAGCCGATTTTTATCAGGCTGCGCCCTATTTTGGCGCCCTATTCCAGGCAGTTTTTTCGCCTATTTATTGCTGACGTTTTCAGCAGTCTGGCGATCATTCTCTGTCGCAGATTACAGACCGGTGCCGTGCAGATCTCTGTCTCTGTTCGCAGATTTCAAACAGCGGACAGTGCAGACTGCAGCAGACTTCGAGGTGGACAGCAGGTCGCATCGTCGAAGTGGAGACACGCAGTCCAGCGCACTGCGCCCGTGTATATCTTTGTATTCAGCATTCTTTATACAGCAGATCTTCAGTGTACACTGTCTCTTTCTCTCCCTTCTCTCTCTGCGTTCTCTCTCTCTCAGTCCTACGCTTCCGCACCGCTGCACTCTGACATGGTATCAGAGCAGTGTTTGAGGGCTGACTGAGCGCAGAATCAACCTGAAGAGGAGTTTCCATCGCGACACAAATTTGTGTTTTTTGCGTTTAAGGGCAGACAGGAGGGCTGCGCCTTGGAACAAGGCTGAAACGAGTGTGGGTGCACAGGAAAGGAGTACAGGTGGTGGATTTGCTGCTGTTTACTGCTGTTTGACGCGGAGAAAGTTTGAGTTTTCAACCTAAAAGTGCAGGTTTTGCTTTTTCATCGCCTCCGGCGGGTGAAGAAGCTTCGGGACGCAGAAGAGCCTTAGCAGGCTGAGTTTACCCAGTCAGAGGGGGCTACTTTTGCGTTTGAGAAGGCATTGCAGGTGAAGATGTCTACAGAGATGGACCTGGAGTTCCAGGCGATTATGGACCGGAAGGTGCCTATCCTACCGGCTCTTCCTACAGATCAGAAGCTCGACGGCGACAACTACCGCATTTGGCGCGTTATGATGTTGGCCATTCTGGAGTCCTATGATTTGGCGGAGTTGGTACAGGAAGATATTGACCGGCCTTCGGTAAGAGATGAGTCCAAACTCTCTTCCAATGCTCGTGCGGAGTTGGCCAGGGCCCAGTCTCATTGGGACAAACTGAATGCCAAGATTCGATCCTTTCTCTTTCTATCATGCACTACAGCCGTGATCGCTCACATCGAGCACTTGACGGTGGCTCGTGAGATATGGCTGGAGCTTGATCAAATGTACAATCGGATGACCCTGATGAAGAGGGTTTCTTTGGAGGTTCAAATGCGAACCTTGTCCGTCAATAAGTCTTCTTCGCTAAGGGAACACATTAACAAGCTAAGGCAGCTACAGATGCAGGTTCAGAATGCGGGGAAGCCGATCTCCTCCGAAGACATGGCGATTACACTCTTGTCCCAGTTGCCGCCACGATTCGGTACATTTTACTCTGCCCTTATTGCTTCGGGGCGAGAGTCTACTCTTCGGTGGGAGGAGTTGGTTCCTATGGTCTTGGACCAAGAGGAACAGTTAAAGGGACAGAATGCTTCCAAGACGGAGGCGTTGACAAGTCAAGCCTCTCAAAAGAAGGGGAAGGACCAAAAGAAAAAGAAGGGGGATAACAAGTCCAAGAAGGACAAGGAGAAGGACAAGGACAAAGACTCCACATGCCATATTTGTGGAAAGACTGGCCATTGGAAGAAGGATTGCCCTGACAAAGACTCGAAGGACACCAAGAAGAAGGAAACCAAGGATTCTGGAGCGGTGGCTGCACCCTCATCAGCTGCATTTCTACACTTAGTTGTCATTGAGGACGCTTCACCGAATGCTTCTGATGCTGCGATGGCGGCTTCCCAATCTCGAGAGTGGATTATTGATAGTGGTGCCTCACGGCACATAACTCCTTCATCAGATGGTGTTGCCCAGCTGCGACCTTCGCGTGGGCAGGTTCTCATTGGAGACAGCTCTTCAGTTTCTATTGCAGGTCAGGGTAAGATGCAGCTTATTCCGGATGGACGAGGTGGCACCCATACTTCAGAGGTTTTGCATGTACCAGGATTGGGGTACCATCTCCTTTCAGTCCATAAGATTTGCTCTCTTGGTCTTCTGGTGGAGTTTGACAGTTCTACAGTGCGAGTCCTTGATCGTGAATCGAGGAAGGTTCTATCATCTGGATATGAGGAGAACGGCATTTACAAACTGAAGTCTTCCACTGCCCTCTCTACTCTTCTTCTTACCTCACAGTCACAGTCTGAATTATGGCATGCTAGGTTTGGTCACCTGAACTATGACTATCTTCGGAAGGCGTCACGGGGACAGCTTGTTCAAGGGTTGCCGGATATAGTGGTGAGCCAGCAGCCATGTGTCTCCTGCATAAGGGGGAAGCAGCATAGGGATGCCATTCCCCACACCGCTTCGCGGCGGTCTACTTCACCGATGGAGTTAGTATCTACGGATCTATGTGGCCCTATGAGGAATGAGTCCCTGCGTGGGAGCTCGTACTTCATGCTGATCGTGGATGACTATAGCAGGATGACATGGGCCTACTTTTTGGCACTAAAATCAGAAGCTTTCTCGCACTTCAAGGATTGGCTTCTCTTTGAGGAGAACCGATCAGGCCGGAAGTTGAAGACCTTGCGATCCGACAAGGGAGGTGAATTTGTCTCTAATGAATTTGCTCGGTTCTGTGCAGATAGAGGAATTCACCAGGTGTTTGCCAATACGAATACTCCATTTGAGGCGTATTTTGGGTCGAAGCCAGATGTTTCTTACTTTCGGGTCTTTGGGTGTGATGCCTATGTTCACATTCCCAAAGCTCACCGTGACAAATTCGAAGCGGCTTCCCGCAAACAGGTATTTGTTGGCTACAGCTCCCAGTCCCAAGGCTACCGACTCTATGATCCCGTCAAGCGGGATGTATATACTAGCCGTGATGTGCGGTTTGTGGAGGTTCCGGCTTCTTCAACGGGTGAGGAGCATCCCGTTCTTGGAGATCCAGGGGAGAGTTTGGCTCCTTCTACAGTTCCGCTGGAGCCTGTGCCGTTTGATTATGATTCTGTTTCTGACACAGAGTCTACTGTTCCACCGGCTCCTTCTGAGGAGTTACCACCGGTGGACATTCCAGAGTCTTCTACTGATGGAGAACGACGAGGGGAGGTTCGGCCTCCTCCTCGCTGGGCCCGTGACACACTCCGTGATTCAGGGATCGAGGGGGTTCCTGAGGAGTGGGGACCGCAGGATGGTCCGCGGCGGTCACGGAGGCACCAGGCGCATTCTTCGGAGCTTGTGTGCTCCAATTATTGTTTGATGTCCCGAGTTATGCAGGATCGAGAGCCCACCTCCGTGAAGGAGGCTTTACAGTCCGCCCCATGGAAGAAAGCTATGGAAGCTGAGTTGGAGGCTATTGAGAGGAATGGCACTTGGTCACTTGTGCCACGCCCCCCGAAGAAGAAGGTGATTGGAGTGAAGTGGGTCTTCAAGACCAAATATCTCAGTGATGGTACTTTGGATAAGCACAAGGCTCGCCTTGTTGCTAAGGGTTTTGCCCAGCGCCCAGGGATTGACTGTCATGACACCTTTGCCCCTACAGCTCGTATGGCAACCATTAGAGCTGTTCTTGCTTTGGCTGGCCATAGGAGATGGCCTGTTTATCAGCTGGATGTGAAGTCGGCCTTCTTGAATGGTGATTTGAAGGAGGAGATCTACGTTGAGCAGCCTCCTGGCTTTGGTTCTTCGGACGGGAAAGTCTACAGGTTGAAAAAGGCCCTGTATGGTCTCAAGCAGGCCCCGCGAGCTTGGAACGAGAAGATTGATTCGTTCCTCCAGACTCAGTTGGGATATCGGCGGTCCAAGGCCGATCCGCAGCTGTATGTTCACACTTGCGAGGATGGTTGTGTGCTGTTTGTATTATATGTTGATGATTTGATTGTCACAGGTGATGATGCACAGCAGGTCCAGGAGACAAAGTCAGCTTTACATCGGACGTTCGAGATGACGGATTTGGGGCTACTCCATTTCTTTTTAGGACATGAGATTTTTCAGTCTCAGAGGGGGATCTTTCTCTCCCAACAGAGATATGTACAGGAGCTCTTGGTGTCTTTTGAGATGGAAGATTGTCGGGCCCTCTCTACTCCTATGGATCCGAACTGGAAGGCCACTTCCCACTCAGCTTCTCCTTTGGCGGATGCTTCCCGCTATCGACAGTTGATAGGGTCTTTGATTTGGCTTCTCAACACCAGGGTTGATCTATGTTTTGCTGTTGGGCTCTTGGCAGGGTTCATGAGTGAACCTAAGACGGTGCATTGGCAGGCTGCTCAGAGGATCCTTCGGTATCTGAGGGGGACGTCTGATTTGGGGATTCATTACCCCGCAGGGACAGATGGGTCAGATCTTGTACTTGCAGGTTGGAGCGACTCGGATTGGGCCGGTGACGTGGACCACAGGCGGTCTACAACAGGTTACTGTTTTACTTTGGGTGCAGGTGTTATTTCTTAGAGTAGCAAGAAGCAGCCCACGGTAGCCCTTTCGTCTACTGAGGCGGAGTATCGGGCCGCGTCTTCCACCACATGCGAGGTTGTGTGGCTTCGGAGACTGTTGGAGAAGCTTGGGTGCCCCCAGACTCGTCCTACATTGCTGCGATGTGACAATGAGAGTTGCATTGCCTTGGCGAGGAACCCTGTTTTTCATGCCCGGACGAAGCACATTGAGATCCAGTACCACTTCATCCGAGAAAAGCTTTTGGATGAGACCATCACTGTGGAGTATTGCAAGACGGAGGATAATCTTGCGGATTTGTTTACGAAGGCGCTTCCTCAGGCTCTACTTCGGCAACATTCCAGATCCCTCAGGCTTCTGCCCTGTCCAGGCTCTGAGAGGGGGTGTCAGAGATCATAGCCTGTTTTCAGGCAGCAGCACAGCTGGTCCAGCAGTCGGACCAGCTGCACAGTCGGACTGCCACGTGGCAGTCCGACTGCCTGCAGCCGATTTTTATCAGGCTGCGCCCTATTTTGGCGCCCTATTCCAGGCAGTTTTTTCGCCTATTTATTGCTGACGTTTTCAGCAGTCTGGCGATCATTCTCTGTCGCAGATTACAGACCGGTGCCGTGCAGAGACAGGTGCCGTGCAGATCTCTGTCTCTGTTCGCAGATTTCAGACAGCAGACAGTGCAGACTGCAGCAGACTTCGAGGTGGACAGCAGGTCGCATCGTCGAGGTGGAGACACGCAGTCCAGCGCACTGAGCCCGTGTATATCTTTGTATTCAGCATTCTTTATACAGCAGATCTTCAGTGTACACTGTCTCTTTCTCTCCCTTCTCTCTCTGCGTTCTCTCTCTCTCAGTCCTACGCTTCCGCACCGCTGCACTCTGACAGCCCCACCCCCCAAATAAGAAGGTGATTGGCGTCAAGTGGGTCTTCAAGACCAAATACCTTAGTGATGGTTCTTTGGATAAGCACAAGGCTCGCCTTGTTGCTAAAGGTTTTGCACAGCGCCCAGGGATTGACTCTCATGATACTTTTGCCCCCACAGCTCGTATGGTGACCATTAGAGCTGTTCTTGCCTTGGCTGGCCATAGGAGATAGCCTGTTTACCAGTTGGATGTGAAGTCGGCCTTCCTCAATGGTGATTTGAAGGAGGAGATCTACGTTGAGCAACCTCTTGGTTTTGGATCCTCAGATGGGAAAGTCTACAGGTTAAAGAAGGCCTTGTATGGCCTCAAGCAGGCTCCTCGTGCATGGAACGAGAAGATTGATTCGTTCTTCCAATCTCATTTGGAATATCGGCGTTCCAAGGCCGATCCGCAGCTTTATGTTCACACTTCCAAGGATGGTTGTGTGCTTTTTGTGTTGTATGTTGATGATTTGATTGTCACAGGTGATCATGCACAGCAGGTCCAAGAGACGAAGTCAGCTTTATATCGAACGTTCGAGATGACGGACTTGGGTCTACTCCATTTCTTTTTGGGCCATGAGATTTATCAGTCCCAGAGGGGAATCTTCATCTCTCAACAGAGATATGTACAAGAGCTCTTGGTGTCTTTTGAGATGGAGGATTGTCGGACCCTTTCTACTCCTATGGATCCGAACTGGAAGGCCACTTCCCATTCAGCTTCTCCTATGGCGGATGCTTCCCGCTATCGTCAGTTGATTGGGTCCTTGATTTGGCTTCTCAACACTCGGATTGATCTTTGTTTTGTTGTTGGGCTCTTGGCAGGGTTCATGAGTGAACCTAAGACGGTGCATTGGCAAGCTGCTCAGAGAATACTTCGATATTTGAGGGGGACGTCTGTTAGCAGAGTATTTGTCAGCTCATGTGTGAGTCTGAGCTTGATCTGGGCTGGACATTTTTATTAGGTATTTTAGGTATTTTTCTGGTGTGGCATTTTATGCCAGTGGGACATTTTATGCACCAATCGGCCAGCATTAATGCTGTCCGACCAGCATTGTTGCTCCCCACTTTTTCAGCCTATTTATACTCAGTGGCTCCTCCTCAGTCAGTCACTTCATTTCACCATCTGCAGACTCTGTAGAGAGAGGAGCCAGTGCCAGTGCCCACGCAGCCAGTGACTCACTGTTGTATGCGACTGTCTCGTGTTCAGATATATGGATTCCATTTCCCGTGCATACATCTGAGTTCTCATCTGTATCGTTTTCTTTTCTTTTCTCTTTTTGTCTTGTGTTTCAGCAGTTTATTTCAACACATGTTTATGCTTCCACCGCTGCTCCACTTCTGACAGTCTGATTTAGGGATACATTATCCCGCAGGGACAGATGGTTCAGATCTTGTACTTGCAGGTTGGAGCAACTCGGATTGGGCCAGTGATGTGGACCACAGGTGGTCTACTACAGGTTACTGTTTTACCTTGGATGCAAGTGTTATCTCATGGAGTAGCAAGAAGCAGCCCACGGTAGCCCTTTCGTCTACTGAGGCGGAGTATCGGGCCGCGTCTTCCACCACATGTGAGGCTGTGTGGCTTTGGAGATTATTGAAGGAGCTTGGGTGCCCCCAGACTCGTCCTACTTTGCTGCAATATGACAATGAGAGTTGCATTGCCTTGGCATGAAACCCTGTTTTTCATGCCCGGACGAAGCACATTGAGATCCAGTACCACTTCATCAGATAAAAGCTTCTGGATGATACCATCACTGTGGAGTACTACAAGACAAAGGGCAATCTTGCGGATTTGTTTATGAAGGCACTTCCCCAGGCTCTACTTCGGAGACATTCCAGATCCCTCAGGCTTCTGCCCTGCCTAGGCTCTGAGAGGGGGTGTTAGAGATCACAGCCAGTGCAGTCGGACAGGAGCAGCAGTGTGCAGTCGAACTGCCACATGGCAATCCGACCTGTGCAGGCAGTCAGCTGCATTTAATGCAATCGACAGGCTATTTTCTGGCGCCCTATTTTCACCCAGTTTTCTGGCTATAAATAGCCGACTTCTCCAGCAGTCTCCCACACTTCTCTGCTCACAGATTACAGACTAGTGACACGCGCAGATTCCGTCTCTGTTCGCAGATTTCAGACAAGAGACAGTGCAGATTGCAGCGGACTTCGAGGTGAACAGCAGGTTGCATCGTCGAGGTGGAGACACGCAATCCAGCGCATTGCGCCCGTGTATATATCTGCATATCCTTGTATTCAGCACACTTTATACAGCAGATCTTCATCTTCCACTGTCTCTTTCTCTCTCTTCTCTCTCTGCGTTCTCTCTCTCTCTCAGTCCTACGCTTCCGCACCGCTGCACTCTGACACTTCTTCTACAAACTCTTCAAGCACCAAGGGTGATAATGCTTAGAAGAGAAGAGACAATTATTGCAAAAAAAGGAGCATGTTATTAAGAAATGCAAAAAGAGAATGGCAAGTGACAAGAAGAAACTATTAGGCATGAGTATTGCTGAAAATTCAACAAATGCGAAGGATGCAACCGCACATTTCACAAGCTTCTTATGCCTTTGTTTTGCGTTATTCGTATGGTCCTTCACATGAGCATGGTGTTTTAGTGGCTGAAAATTGCAGCACATGGCATTTTGACAATGGAGCTTCCAAACACATAACATCCTTTTGTTAAAGATTAGACATCCCCACGACTAGCATTTCTCAGGTTACCATTGGTGCACTCAGTTCTCTTGAAGGTACTCTCGGAGGGCATTATTCATTATTCACGTCAGTCAATGGGCCTTTTCAACAAACAGTGTATACAGGCACTTTGTCAGGCAAGCGATGGTGCCATGTGGCAGCTGGAGGACTGATCGTTGATTGTTTTATTCATTTATGTTGTAGTCGGCAGTTTTTTATCAAGTCGGCCAGTTCTTTGCTGGCCGACTGCATTATTTTATTGCATTCTTTTCTCCTATTTTGGCCCACTTGGTAGCCTACCCCACACACTTGTTTCAAGGTGCTGGTGGGAGAGATTCGGCTCAAGGAGATACACATACAGCCCTTGTATATCTGCCCTCTTCATTTCAGTATTCATAGACTGCAGATTTTTGTGTTCTTCTATCTATTTTCTCTCCCCCTTTCTCTCGTGTTCATTTTCTTTCAATCTTATACGTACATTCCGGATTCGCTGCACTCTGACATGGTATCAAAGCAACGTAGAAGAGCTGATTGATTGTGGGCAAACCTGATTGGGAGGATTCTTCGTGACAAAAGTTTGAGTTTTCAGCCTTTGGAGGTTGTGGTGAACAGGTTGTGCACGGAGAAGCAAAGTTGCTGTTTTTTCTAGGTCCTTGCTGTTTGTGAAGGAGGAAAGGCTGGGTTTTCAAGGTTTTGCTGCAGATTTTGAGTTTTCATCACCTCCAGCTAGTGAAACACTTTGAGGACAAGCCGAGGAAGCCCTGGCAAGCACTAGCACTGTTTGTGGAGTCAGAGGGGGCTACCCTTGTTTTTATGCAAGTCATTATTTTTACAATGTCGACCAAAATTGACACAGAGTTTCAAGCTATTATGGACCTAAGGTCCTGTGTTGCCGGCTCTTCCTTCAAATCAAAAGCTTGATGGGGAGAATTACCAAATTTACAATGTAATGATGTTTGCCATCTTGGAGTCTTAAGATTTGGCAAAGCATGTGACCGAGGCTAATGAGCGTCCTATAGCTCATGATCCGTCCAAGCTTTCTTCAAATGAGAAAGCCGTGTTGATGAAGGTACAAGTGTATTCATCAAGCACTTAATTGTGGCTCGAGACGTATGGCTTGAGCTTGATCAGAAGTATAATTAGATGACCATGATGAAGCAAGTGTCCCTGGAGATTCAAATGAGGACTTTTGAGTCCTAACAAGTCTTATTCTATGCAGGAGCATGTTAATAAGCTTCAGCAATTGCAGATGTAGATTCAAAACACGAACAAGGTGATTACCTTGTAGGACATGATGATAACTCTTCTTTCTCGATTACCGCCCCAATTCAATGCATTTTACTCCACCTTGATTGCTTCAAGGCAGACAAAGACTCTTCATTGGGAACAGTTGGTTCCTATGGTTTTGGACTAGGAGGAGCAATTGAAAATATAAAATGCTTCCAAATCGGAGGCACTGAAACATCAATTCTCTCAGAAGAAGGGGAAGGACCAAAAGAAGGAGAACAAATTGAAGGAGGACAAAGAGAAGGATTCCACTTGTCACACATGTGGCAAGACAAGTCACTAGAAAAAGGAATGCCCTGATAAGGATAGGTTCCACAAAAGGACGGCCCTGACGCATCAACTAGAATCTGGTAGGTTCAAATCCTGAAGCTAGAATTGCCATCCAAGTTCATGATGGATTGTTACTTAACAAGAAGCAAGATTGGCTTCTAGTCTAAGCCACATGAGGGGACACTTTAGTAGTCTGGCCAAAGGCAAGGAATCCATGGCCACATATATTCAAAGGCATTTTTGACAGGATAGTCTTATATGCTACAGCAAGACATTGTTGACAAACACAAAGATTTGTTATGTCTCTTCTCTATTTTTCAGGATCTAGTATGATTGACATCAACATCGAATTCTCTCTAAGACATCTTGATGGTGGACTAGCCACTCCCTACCTGGATATTCATGGTTCTATTCCGGTGGTTCTTTGTTGTATGAACTATGATTTGACTTTATCATTGTATCATTGTATTGTATCAAATCACCCATGATCTAAAAAAGGATGTTAGCAATCTAAACAGCTCATGTGTGAGTTTGTGTTACACTAGGCATAGCTAGGTTATTTAGCATTTTCTTATGATCATTATGATGTTTATCTGGGTATTTTAAGATGGCCAACCTACTACCATTTATCACACATGTTTACCCTACTTATTCTAAGACTCCCTCCATACTTTCATTCATCACCTACAAGTTCTAGAGAGAGAGGGAGTCGATGCCTTTGCCTACGAGCCAATAACTCACTATTGTAGTGTTTGGTATATAGGTTCCATTTCTTGAGCATTCTTCGAAGTTCTTTTCTTTGCAATGGTCTTCTTTGTTTTTCTCTTCTATCTTTGTATTTAACAATTTATTACAACATCTATTTATGCTTCCATTGCTACATCCACTTCTGACTAAGATACATGCATACTTTATTACTCTTGGCTTCAATAATTCACACATTGAAAGCACTTTTTATATCCATAAAGATGGGGATAGCCTCTTGATTCTCATTCTTTATGTGGATGGCATGTTATTGATTGGACCTCATGGGACACATATTTCGGCCTTAAAAGCTGAACTACAACATGTGTTTGATATGATGGATCTTAGCTACTTATACTACTATCTTAGCATATAGTTTACTACAATGGAGGGGGCATTATTTTGCAACAGTCTAAGTCATTCCGCAGCTTCTTGAGCATTTTCAAATGCAAGACTACAAGTCTATCTCTACTGGAGAGAGGCCACAAGTTTACACTTAAAAATGCAAGAGAACCATTCGATGCTTCTCCTTATCAACAAGCTATTGGCTATTTATTGTATTTGTGTAACATACAACTCAATATTCAATTTGGGGTCTCTCAGTTTGTACTACACACAGCCAAATACTCAAACCTTGGGCCTTTTATATCCCAAAGGCACTACTCTTAGCTTGCATGCATTCACAGACACTGATTGGGCTGGATGTTTTGGCAGGAGGGTATCTACTAATGGTATTGCTTCATGCTTGGTGATTCATGCATTTCTTGGTAGAGCAAGAAGCAATCTCCAATGTCCACATCTGGCTATGAAGCAAAATACAATGCAGCATTTACAACTGCATTGGAATGTGTATAGCTTAGACACCTTTTAGTCGATCTTAGTGTGGGACAATGCTCACTCACTCTTATCTATACTAACAGTCAAAGTGCCATGGTAATTGCGAGAAATCCAATTTAAATGCATTGAGATGCATTATCATTAGGTCAAAGAGAGGCTCCATGCAAGGGAGATTGACTTGGTTTGTGTCCCTACATAAGACAACTTGGCAGATGTATTCATGAAAGCTCTCTCTAGAGAGAAGTTTAAAGCTCTTCACAAGGCTCTAGGCTTAATACTATTCGGAAATTGATCTATCTATTCCTTGTACACATTCACATCATTCACTCGAGGGAGGATTGTTACACTTATCGTGTTTCTCCTAAGTTCTAGTATGAACGCTCCCGTATCCACAAGCACTTTTTACCTTCTAACTAGAGAAGGGTTTTTTTCCCCGTATGAACACTCATCAATGGATGTGGTATGTCGTACCTTAGGGATTGTACTTTCATATTCATTCTCACATAGTGGATGTGACCTTCTAGCACTCTCCTCTCTTGTTATTCATTTATTCACTGTTGTGAAGAAATACCCTAACACAGAAACACAAATAACACCGTACGACAAAGCACAGACTGATAGAAGAAAGCAGTTAGGGTTAGGATAACTCAAAGACAATGAACACAGAGAATGAACGAAATAATATGACTATTAAATATACAATGCTCATGCAACAAGCACACTATGTAGTAAATGAATATTGTACCTCGAACTCTTGTATCTCAAGGATCACGGCAAGGATAATGAGCTAGAGAGTGTGTCGTACTTTGAACAAATGTCGAATCGCAGCAAGGCAACCTCCAGATATCGAACACCAGCAAACGCAACCAAGGAAAGCTGAATACGATGCAGATGGCAATGCAAGAGAGAGAAAGACTAAAAATGCAAGTGAGAAAACAGAGATACTACAAACACTAGTTGCAGGAGAGAGAAAACAACAAACGCAGGCTACAAGAGAGAGAAAAACTAAAACTGCAAGAAAAACCAACAGCAGTCAACATTCTGAAATTAGCTCCTAACAGTGTGTAGTAGATTGGAAACAAGCGCCACATTGTTGTACACAACAATGGCCACCTTGGACCATGATGTCCTCCGCATCTGAGGAGTGGACAGCAAGTTGAAATACTCGAAATTTGAAAAACAAGATTAAGTCCGAATGAAGAGAAACGTACCTATTTATAGAAAGTTTGGGCCCTCCCAAGTGGGTTTGTGCTTATGGGATACAAACACTCTTTAACAACACATTTATTTTTAAATAAACAAGGTTTCTTTCTTAATTAAGCATGTTTTGGGGCTATTTAAGTAAAGCTAATGCATTTTCAGCTCAACATCCCCTCTCAAGCCCAACAACAATATCACAAGAAGTAGGCAGCCATGCCCCTTTTTTTAAAAAAATCCTTTATCCCAAGGCATCTCACCCCAGAGTAGCCAAAGCATCGAACAAAGGGTGCACGTCGGTTGCCTAGTGGCCTACTAGGGCTACAAAGGCGATGGTTATCTTACCAAGGGAACCCAAGTGATCACCCCAGAGAGGCTAAGGCATCAAACAAAGGAAGTATGTCGGCTGCCCAGTGGCCTACCGAGTCTTGCAAAGGCAAATGGGCTTTGTAGTTTTGATAGATTTAACATTAAGTGAGGGTTTCAAATCAGCTTTCATCCTATTGAGTACCCATACCCCAAACAAGAGAATGATAAGGGATGGTCAAAACCAAGACCTTCACAAAACAAGTATACTATCCCTACCATTACTGGGTGTCGGTGAAAAAGGAAAATAACTAAGGTGTGGGTGACACAAATATAGTAAAGATGTGAAGCAAGCAAAGCAAGCTAGGGAGAACTACCATGGAGACTGCCATGTGCAATGCCACGACTATGGTGGATCCAGAGTCGACCACTCCAAAACACTGAAAAGGGATAAATGCGCACAAATACATGTTTGCATGAGTAAAATGCCAATGCATGGAGTAATGCAAAGGAAGATGCAATATGCCATGCTTACACAAAATGCGATGCAACAGTGCCACTTGGATAGTGCCCTCACAGGGGAATTATTCACTTGCCCAAGTACCCTTTCACAATCATATCATCCTAATAGTACAAATGAAGTGAAAAATGTCTATAAGTACAATAGAAAAGAACAAATGAATGAAAAATTTGTAAGTATCATCACTGTCACTATCTAGAAAAGTAGTCACCTCCTCTCAAACTAGAAGAAAAAGCAAGAGGGAAGCACCCTCTCCATCAATCTAAAGACGTAGAGGAGGATGTACCCAAGCCGATCTTGGGTAAAAGGTATTGAAGAGCAGGCCGGTTAACCGCTTTGGTCAAAATGTCTACAAAATTGTCTAATGAAGACACAACCTCTAGGCGGATAGTGCCTAGCTCAACCTGCTCTCTCGAAAAGTGGAAGCGAACTCCCGCATGCTGCATCCGTGGTGTGATGATCGGATTGCCCACAAGGGCAATGGCACTCTAGTTATCGTAGTATACAACAGTAGGAGAGTCACAAGGGAAGTGAAGCGCCGCCAGTAAGCTCCTCTAGATGGCCTCGGTGGTGCCATCAAAGAGAGCCCTATACTCAACCTCGGTCGTGAAAGCCACCACTATCTCTTGCTATTACGGCTGGACCAAGAAATGGGAGCCGTGCCCAAGGTGAAGAGATAGCCACCATGGAAACGCCAGGTGTCAGGATCTCCTGCCCAATTAGGATTAGTATATCCCTGCCAATATAAACCAGAACCATAAGTGAGGCCATAAGAAGAAGTACACCGTAAATAATGCAACACACACACATGCAATCCAACGTGACATCCTAGGTGCTGTGAAATACTAATTGAGAATGCTGACTAGGTAAGCTAAGTCTGGCCTAGTATAAATTAACCAAAGAAGTTGCTTGCATGCCATTTCCATATCTGTCTAGTTCCTATGCTCTACGACTCCATTCTAAGTCTAAGAGGGAAAGTTGGTAGAGGTGAGTTGGCGAGAGATGCCATGCTTCTATAGAAATTCAGAAAACTCCTGAAAAATGAACTTACCACCGCTATCACTCCTCATGCAACCAACACAGTAACCCGTCTAGTTATGAACCAACAGCACCCAAGCAAAGAAATATGTAAAAGCATCGGACTTATGCTTGAGGAAGTACACCCACATGTATCTCGAATGATCATCCACTATCAAAAATAAGTATAGCACGCCGTTCAAGGCGACAGTGAATGTTGGCCCACAAATATCAATGTGAACCAATCTAAGAGGTGCCTCAGCTCTATATGTAGACTACTCAAAAAGTGGAGTATGGTGCTACTTTCCAAGCTAACATGCTCTACAGACATCTTGAGCTAGCTTTAGGCGAGGAAGGCGTTAGCAGATATGTCAACTCATGTGTGAGCCTGAGCTGCTGAGGCTTAGGCACATTTTTAAAGCTATTTAGGTATTTTTTATTGTGTCATTTTATGGTCATATTGGGCATTTATTCCTGGCCGACCTGACATATATATGACATTATTTGTGCCTATTTATTATGGGCTCCTCCTCCTCACTTGGTTAGTTCACCACCTGGAGTTCCCATGGAGAGGAGCCAGTGCCAATGCCCACGCAACCAATGACTCACTGTTGTATGCGACAGTCTCATGTCTGATATATGGATTCCATTTCCCGAGCATACATCTGAGTTCTCATATGTATTGTGTTCTTTCTTTCCCTTTCTCTTTTGTTTTATATTTCAACAGTTTATAACAGCTTATGTTTACGCTTCCATTGCTGCACCACTTCTGACATGGTATCAGATTTCAAGATTTGTGCTCCTGCAGTGTTTTCTTGTTGATTTCAAGACTATTTTCACCCTTGCTGATCAGGTGACTGCTGCTTCATACAGGCGACCTGTTTTACCTGCGTTTTTTTTAGATTTACCATCGCCTGCCGTCTACAGCCCCTCTACTACCTGCATTTTCAGTTTTCAGACTACTGCAATAATTTTCCAGCCTATTTGTGGCAGTATTCAGCCTGCGTTTTGGTGTTCCTGACTTCTTCCTGGCTGGGCAACTGTAGCTTCAATCCGTTTTTGCTGTTTTTTCACAATATGACTGATTTTTTGATTTTTTGCAGCAGCTTTTGTCTTCTTTTGGTCAGATTTTGGGTTATACTGTATGTGAACTCTTGTTTTTTGCAGTCTGTGCTCGTGTTTTGGTTGTGTTCCCTCTCCAAATACCTTCTTTTCTCTACTTCTCTTCTACATCCTCTACAAATGGCTCCTCCATGCACATCCACTGATGACAAGCTCCATAGACCTGATTGTTACACGTAGAGTGCGGTGATAAAGGCCTCGTTTATCCAGAAGCGCTTATGGTACGTGGTTGGTGGAGCTATGGCATATCCTCAACAACCTTCTCCTATTCCATATGATTTTGATTTAGACAACCATGAGAAGGTAGTGCTTACATGGGGTTCGAATGATGCCCGTGCTTATTCGGCCTTACTTCGGTGTATTTCCAAAGAAGTCCTACCGGCAGTCGCCTCCTACAGGACAGCTTCAAACATATGGTCGAAGTTGCAGTTAATGTACGAGGCTCCTTCCACCATGAGGGCCATTACTCTTTATGGCTAGCTCCAGCAACTGAAGTTTGAACCCAAAGATACAATCCAATCATTCCTACTTTGTATTACCCAACTCTAGGACCAGCTTCGCACTATGCAATCTGCCCTATCAAAGGCACATCTTGTTGGTACGGTACTCTACAAGCTTCCTTGGGAGTTTGATGGAGTGGTGAATGCTTTACGGGTGCAGACATCTACGACTCCAGTCAGTTTTCTTCATATGTCCTCAATGCTCCTTCAGCATGAGACAACTTTGCGGCAACAAGGGCGGCTTCCGTCACATTATGGAGGTTCAGGTGAGGCTTTTACAGCTTCAGAGAGGATTCGAAGACGAAGAAGTCGAAGGCATAATGTTACCACTCTGGCAAGAAGGACCATTTACGGAAGGACTACAAAGAGTTAGCGGCTTCCAAGAAGAAAAAGGAGCAAAAGACGAAGCAGGATGCGGACTCCTCCTACAAGTCATCATTTGCTTCAAATTCTGACTCAAATCCTCTGGCCAAGGTGACGTCCAAGGCGCACAAAGGATCCTCTTCTTCTGATCATGGGAAGGGCTTGGTGGCCCTTCCTCAGCTGTCTAGTGGTGGTCATGAGGTCATCCCTCACAACTCTCCAGTGTCAGAGAGGGAGTGTGAGAGGGTGGTGAAATGAGGCAGCTATGCCTCATCTATATTTCTATACAGATGCACACGATCCAAAGAGGGGCGTCCCTGATGCATCAACCAAAGTCTGGCAGTTACAAATCCTGGAGCTAGGATTGGCATCCAGGTTCATGATGGGCTGGTTCTTTGACAGAGAGTGGGTGGCTTTCGTCAGGAGCTTACATGAGGGGACACTTTGGCGGTTTGGCCAAAGGAGGGGATCCATGGTCATTTATGTGATGTGGCATTGGTGACAGGATGGTCACGTGTGCTGCATCAACCGCATTGTTGACAGACATTGAGAGCTACTATGATCTTCTCTATTTTTCGGAGCTGGTACGAACGACATCAACATCAGGTTCTCTCCGAGACACCTTGGTGGTGGCTTGATCACCCATTGTTTGGGTATCCATGGTTCTACTTGGTGGTTCTATCTTGTATGGTTTATGATTCATTCTCATAGTACCATTAGATTGTATCAGATTACCAATGATCTGAGAGAGGGTATTAACAGATATGTCAGTTCATATGTGAGTTTGAGCTACAGGGGCTTGGACATATTTTTTAGGCTATTTAAGCATTTTTTATTGTGTCATTTTATGGTCATATTGGGCATTTATTGCTTGCCGACCAGCATTAAATACTAGCCGACCTGACATAATTTATGGCATTATTTGTGTGTATTTATTATGGGCTCCTCCTTAGTTGGTCAATTCACCACTTGGAGTTCCCGTGGAGAGAGAAGCTGGTGCCGGTGCCCACGCAGCCAATGGCTCACTATTGTATGCGACAGTCTCATGTCTGATATATGGATTCCATTTCCCGAGCAGGCATCTGAGTTCTCATCTGTATTGTGTTTTTTCTTTCCCTTTCTCTTTTGTCTTGTGTTTCAGCACTTTATTACAACTTATGTTTACGCTTCCATTGCTGCACCACTTCTAACTGAATAGGAGTCATGATGTGTAGCTTCACTACTCTCCACAATCCAAACAAATGCTGATGTGCTCAGTTGTGACAAGTGGGCCTCTGCGGTAACCTCATCGGGAGGCAACTCACAGATGTGGATGAGACTCGCATTGGATGACTCTATGGAGTCGGTGTGGGCCTCTGCAGACTAGTCAGACAAGCCCTTTGGAGTTAAAAACGTTGTCAACTAAGATGACTGACTAACCAGTAGCAGTGTGACTCTAATCTTTCCATTGCCTCTTAACATCACCATGTCTCCCTTGATGGGGGTTACCCAACTGAGGGGCGGGGGTCTGTGACTTGGGCTTTGGTCATATGCCTCTCGCCTTTGATTAACACTCATCGTCAAAATGGCCAACTGTTTGACAATGTTGATAATACTTATTCTTCTTAGGTACATTCTGCAACTCGGATTTGAGTTGAGACTAGGAGTTTCCTTGTGATTCCCTTGGTTGATTTCGATTTTGATTTTAATTTAAAATTTAATTTTGTTTACCCATCCCTTGTTACCCCTTCTGAGAATGAGTAACAAGAGTCCCCTCTAAGGATTATTCATATAAAATTGAACGAACAATCATACATAATGCAATAGTTGACATTCAAATTCATAGAATGCAGGCAAATTGGGTAGAGAAATCACTTGCAACACAAAATTAAAGTATTTATGCGGCAACTTGTTAAGAAACAATGTGACCTATTCGTTAGAGGACTTAGGACTCCCTGTAATGGAAAATTCGGCAAGGAGATGCTGATACTCAGTCATCTTGACTTTCAAGTCATCCCAATCAAAGTTTTTGAAGTTCTGAAGCTCATGGTCAAGATTTATTCAACGGATTCTATCCCAAGCCACATGACGGTCAAATCAAGTGTGCCCATCGCTTTGACACTAAGTCAAAATGTTAAAGCTAAGAATGAAACTCAAAGAATAAGCCTTGCATCAGCTCGACAACAGTAAAGATATTCCTAGCCTTCCATGAGCCAACGACCTCGTATGGAACAAGTGCGGAATCAGGTTAGGATTCCAACCCCTACACAAGATCCCATAGGTTCTGTGAGTCAAGGACATGTCTCATCAAGTTCAACCAAGTTGTAAAGTTAGATCCGTTAAAACGAGTTTTATCATTGAATGCATGCTTGGCGAAAGATGAGGTAGAACCATTAGATATCAAGAATGTGGGATAAGATGGATATGGAGGATAAAATGGTAGTAGTGGAGGTGGTAGTGTTGATGCTGTTGATGCTGCTACCTGGTAAGAAGAAGGGGCAAGAGGTGGCTAGGCAAACTAAAACCAGCCTTTCTCCTCAAATAGGGTGCTAAATCCCTGATTACAACTTAATTACAGCTGCAAACAATGAATGCAAATCTGAAAATACAAATTTACTTGTGCTGAACTTGGACAATGCACACCCGATTGGCCCCAAAATTGGCATCCCTTTCGGTATTTCTTTAGCTTTATTGAAAAAAAAGTTAATTTACAATGGGATTCTCCTAATCGGTATTTCAACTACCCTTGCTGTCCAAAATGACCAGCAAGTTTTCAATCTATTTTGCCCCTTGATTTGGGCACTCAATCGGCCTTCACCACTTCATAGACGATGGAAATGCCCCAAATTCAATACCTAGCTAGTCCTCCACCTAAATTCAGCTGAAATTCACCTTCAGCCTTGTTGAATTACAATGGGATTCTCCCAATCCCTTTCGGTATTTCAACTCCTCTTGCTGTCCAAAGTGACCAGCAGGTTTTCAATCTATTTTGCCCCTTAATTCGGGCACTCAATCAGCCTTCACCACTTCATAGACAATGGAAATGCCCCAAATTCAATAGCTAGCTAGTCCTCCACCTAAATTCAATTGAAATTCACCTTCAGCCTTGTTGAATCCAAGACTTGGAGCTTCCCATTTCTGGCACGTTTCCCAAGGTTGTTACTAAACCCTAATTTCTCCTGTAAATTAGGGTTTGCAGTAGAGAAATTTGCGATTTCTCAGCCTCCAAGGGTCCAAATGCTAAGATCTTCGGAGCAAGGCTGTGAAATGGCTGGGAGATGAGAGGGAAAGTTGTAGAGAGAGAAAATTCAGAGTTTTGTCATGAAGAATGACTGAAAATCAGTCAAGTGCAATTGCTGCCCTGCCACAACAGCATGTAGATGCAAAGAACTGAAGAAAATCAATCATTTACTGCTACCACCCTGCCTCAACAGCCTGTAGATGCTATTTTCTGCTGTTAATTGGTCTTCTTTTGCCCCTCGCTGCCTCAGAAGGTCCTCCAATGGCTACAAATCAGACCACCAACAGCCTCCACTTCCTCTCTCTTACAACCTGAATTTATAAAAAATACCTCTCCAACCTCTAAAGACGTTTTTTAGTCTTGGATGGGCATTTTTGACAAGTGGCAACCTTCCCAAATGGTTTTTCCAACATTTTTCATAATTAAATATCAATCTTCGGTCTTTAAATACTGAAAATTAATCTAATAATTATTTCGGTACCCTAAAAAGTAATCTAACTAGCCAATAATTAAATTGGCTAGGCAACTTCCATTCCGGAGTATCTCTGCACCATCTTTAACCATCAGATTGGCGTTAGGTACCATTAAATGCCACTTCTCTAATGTCACCAAACTGACACTTATGTCCAAATGCATAACCTAGGCCAACAACTGGCACCATATACCACCAAGTATCTTTGCGGCATAACTTATAGCAACTTTTGCCTTTGACATCCCGTAATTTCTTCAGGTCCCGAGCTCGTAAATTTACTTTAATCCCAAATGCACCTCACATGTACAACACTTAATCACGTGATTAAAAATTAATCCACATGTTAAGTGAGGTTTCAAAAATACATGTCCTCATGACACAAACATAGGTTGTGAGTGTCCAATGAGTGCCAATTGATACGAAGGCACACTAGGACACATAAGCCTTGTCCAAATGTCAACTTAGACAGAGCATAATGACCAGAGGATCCACTAGGTAATGCCATGGAGGCAAACTGTGGCTGCAATTGATCCACACTCAAGAGAGACTGAAAAGAATACCCAAGTTGCAATGATCCCAAAAGTGTGTGAGAAAAAGGTGGAATACTACCTGGCTGAGGAAGGGATGAGATCCTAATGATTGTGCCTAAGTTTCAAGAACCCCATTGTGTGATGAATGAAAACACATGTGATCCTACATGAGAGCCAACATGCAGTGCACCTAATGAAGGCTGAAAGGATTTGGCAATGAAATAAGAGGGTGGGATGAGAGGGAGATTAAATGGATTTGTGATAGATATAGATGTGCAAAATAATGTGAGCTCCTTTTGTCCATTAAATACATTAAATTGAAATAATGATGATGATGATGTACCTACTTCATTTTAACCTTTAAAAATAAAATTAATTGAAGGAAAAGAAGGTACTCACAGTTTCTTGTTTCAATTGCTTGCCTAGTCTTGAGTTCATAAAGAAATATTTGCCTTCCTCATTACTCGTACACTAGAAATTGTTTTGCATACGTCCTTCATCATGAAAATCATCCATACCAATAGAAGAAGCGGAATCATCATTAACAAAATCTGAAATGGTAGACATACTTGGCACCAAAGAGAAAAGTATAAAGGCAATGGAGTGTACTCTATGCCAGATTTCACTTGCGGAAGGCCAATCCTAAGTGGAGATTCCGCCCTTTCTGCATGATCAGAGATCAAATGCACCAAATCTAAAGGATGAAATTTAAACTTACTTTCTATCTGCGGATGGGCTCTCAAAATGAGATTGTACTCAATTGCTACAGTGATCTCATAAGATCGTGGAACTCCATGGTAGTCCAATGTCTGTTCGGTCATATGGTAGTCCATGGTAGTCCAATGTTTGTCCATTGGATGCTTATGAAGCAAGCTGAGTCCACTCCAACTCGTTTCTTGATGGATTTAGCTCAAACATGAGATCTACTACTCTGTTGTTCCTACTTCTTGTGTAGAGCTTTCACATCAAGGCCTAGGTTTCTCTCAAAGAACCCAACTCTAATACCATGTGAAAAAATACCCTAACACATACCAATTATATCGTACGACAAAGTACACACTGATAGAAAAACATAGTTAGGGTTAGGGTAACTTAAAGAAAATGAACATAAAGAGTGAATGAAATGATATGACTATTGAATATATAATGCTCATGTAGCAAGCACATTATGTAGTGAATGAATATTGTACCTCGAACTCTTATATCTCAAGGATCAAGGCAGGGATAATAAGCTAGAGAGTGTATCATACTCCGAACGGATCCCGAATCGCAGCAAGGTAACCTCCGGATGTCGAGCACCAACAAATGCAACTAAGGAAGGTTAAATCTAATGCAAACAGCAGTGCAAGAGAGAGAGACTAAAAACACAAGTGAGGAGAGAGTGAGAGACTAAAAACGCAGGTAATGACAGAGAAAGACAACGTTGGCTGCAAGAGAGAGAAAACAACAAACACGGGCTGCATGAGAGAGAGTAAAAACACAGAAAAAACTAGCAGCAACAATCAGTATGCTGAAATCAACTCCAAACAGTGTGTGGTAGACTAGAAACAAGCGCCAGATTGTTGTAGAGAGCAATGGCCACCTTGGACCTTAATGTCCTCCACGTCCAAGGTATGGGCAGCAAGCTAGAATACCTGAAATCTGCAAAAACGAGATTAAGGCTAAAAGGAGGGAAGCATACCTATTTATAGAAAATTTAGGTCCTCCCAAGTGACACTCTCTCGGAACACATTTCTTTTTAAATAAACAAGGTCTCTTTCTTAATAAATCATGTTTGGGGGTTGTTTAAGTGAAGCTAATACATTTTTAGCTCAACAACTATGAGTGTGTGTGAGTGTGCATGTGCTACTAAAGCCTAGCCTAACAAAAATATGAGTGCAACATTTCAGACCAAAATGCCAATGCAGCAACCAAACAGAAGAATAGAAACATAAGCACCCAACAAAAGAGAAAGAAAGAACACAATAACAATGAAGACGATGATGATAAGGCATTGGTAATGGAATCGATAGATGACATGAGACAAGGTAAATCCTTAAGGGACACATCTCTAAGTGACTCTCTACAGTAGACCTACTCTCTCTCGACAGCAGTTGAAATCATCATAGAACCTTTTAGAAGATATACCATGTCATCATAGAACCTTCTAGAAGATATGCCATGTCATTGTCCTCATCATCGATGATGTTATCATGAAACATTCTAGAATATCTTTAGCCGCCCTCCAACACCTATAAAAGGAGAGGCTCGCTATAGAGCTTCTCAGTCTTGCCAATGTCAATCTTGGGAGCTTAAGGAGTAAGTAACTTCGAGTTCCAATTCTAGTTCTTGTCTAGTCATCGTATCTAGACTTATCTTGTCTTCCATTATACTCATGTTGTCTTGTCGCCTTATAATCTTGTAGTATGAGATATTGTCTAGTATTGTCTTATATCTTGTTCATCCCGTCGATGAAGATCTTGTAATTCTGATATCTTGTATCTATACCTACGGTCTTGGATTATGGGATCCCTCATATCCTATCGAGTCTTATTGTCTATACCTGTTATTCTCCAAATCTTGTTATCATTGTAACTTGTGCCCTAACATGGTGTCATGAGGACATTTATTTTTGAAACCTCACTTAACATGTAGATTAATTTTTAATCACGTGATCAAGTAAATGTTGCACATGTGAGGTGTAACTAGGATTAGAGTAAACCTACGAGCCCGAGACCCGAGAAAATCACAAGATGTCAAAGGCAAAAGTTGCTATAAGTTATGTCGCATAGATACTTGGTAGTATTTGGTACCAGTTGTTCACCTAGGTCATCCATTTGGCCATAAGTGTCAATTTAGTGACACTATAGAAGTGGTGTTTAATGGTACCAAACGCCAATCTGATAGTCAAAGATGGTACAAAGACACTCGAGAATGGAAGTTGCCTAGCCAATTTAATTATTGGCCAGTTAGATTACTTTTCAGGATACCAAAATAATTATTAGATTAATTTTTAATATTTAAAGACTGAAAATTAATATTTAATTATAGAAAATACTGAAAAAACCATTTCGAAAGGCTGCCACTTGTCAAAAATGCCCATGCAAGACTAAAAAACGTCTTTAAAGGTTGAGAGAGAATTTTAGTGTACTCAACCTGCAAGAGAGAGGCAAGAGATGTTGGTCTGATTTGCAGCCATTGAAAGACCTTCTGAGGCAACTTGAGGGAGGAGAACACAAATCAATAGTAAGTGACAGCATCTACAGACTGTTGAGACAAGGCAGCAACAGTAAATGACTGATTTTTTTCAGTTTTTTGCATCTACAAGCTGGTGAGACAGAGCAACAGCAGTAAATGATAGATTTTCTTCAGTTCTTCGCAAAGAAAGTCTGAATTTTCTCTCTTCTCAGCATTCTCTCTCGTCTCCCAGCCTTTCTACAGCCTTGCTCCATTGATTGCAGCATTGAGATCACCAAAGGCTAAGAAATTTCAGATTTCTCGATTGTAAACCCTAATGTACAGCAAAAATTAGGATTTAGCAGCAGCCTCAAAAAACATGCCAGAAATTGGAAGCTCCAAGACTTGGATTTTTAGGGTTGAAGGTGAATTTCAGCTAAATTCAAGTGGACGACTAGCCAACCATTGAATTTGGGGTATTTCCATAATCTATAAAGTGGGTGAAGGCCAATTAAGTACCCGAATCAAGAGGCAAATCAGATTGAAGACTTGCTAGTCACTTTGGACAACAAGGTGAGTTTGGATTGTGAAGGGGATTGGAAGAATCCCATTGTAAATCAACTTTTTCTTCAATAAAGCTAAAGAAATACCGAAAGAAGTATCAATTTTGGGGCCAATCGGATATGCATTGTCCAAGATTAGTAGATAAATTTGTATTTTCAGATTTGTATTTATTGTTTGATGCTGTAATTAAGTTATAATCAGGGATTTACCACCCATCCATGGAAGGAAGGCTTATTTCACATGGAATTATTGTGTAATCAGAATTGTTGTAACAAATCTTCTATCTAGTCTCTCAAGCACAATCTGGCGCTCCCATTATATCACAAACACATCCCATGCTATGGCCTCTTGAAGAGAATCTACCACATCCTCTTCCTAAACTTGAGTAAAATACTTGGACTTATTCACCATTTCTTTCAAATGATTCACCCTACATGTTGATCTCTTTAGTAATATCATGAGATAGACCAACTCATCAAAAACTACAAATAGCTTTCATGCATCCATCACACAAGTGATAAATAATTTTCAAGCCTTCTCATTATTAAGACCACCCAAGGTAAATAAAACCAAATCATCATCATCAAGCATTGCATCGATAACTGCTAAGGCATCTGTAAAGCTTTTCACTTTCAAAACATACTCATTTATAGACATCTTCTCTTTTTTCAAAATATTTAACTCTTGCTTGGATAGAATCTTTCGTGCCTTTGTATTAACTAAAAACATGTTCTCAAAAATTGTCCAAGCTGCATGTGAAGTTACTCCATTTTTTATATATCCCAACATAGTATTATCAATGATTGCAAATAGCCAATACATTACCTTTTGGTCTTTTGCATTTCATTCTTTCCACGCCTTTAATTATTCTGCAGTCATAGAATTAGTTAGCTCTAACTCTTTTTCTTCACCTGAAACAAACTCATAGAGACCTTTTTCAATAAACAAGTTTGTCACATGAAACTTCCATGATTGATAGTTGTTCTTGTCCAACTTCTTAATGATGGGATTTCCACTGTTTTTTGCCATTATCACAAAATTGATATAAAATAGCAAGCAAGTCTTCTGCAACCTTTCACAACAAGTACACAACAACACATTTAGCAGTCTTTTCCATCAACTACTCAACAATACATGTAATTTGCAACTCTTGGATTTGCTTCGAAGCAAATACCTCAAAACTTACAACTTCAAAATCTGTCACTTGTACACCCACTTTCGGTCGACACAACCGAAATCGCAATATACCCTAAAACCTCTATCTGCAACTTTGCGTATCTAAAACAGGGCCCAAAACGGCCTCAAATAACCAAATCTCACAGCAATTTGAGATTTTTACTCGACCTTGCTTCTAATACCTCCATATTCACTATTCAAGAGAGAGTGTGTAAGAATTAAAAAGCTTCTTATCCATTGCTTGCTTGCTAGACTCCTTGCTTCTTCTCCTTCACTTTAGCCTTCACAACCAACCTCTCTCAATGGCATCACTCTGATACCATATCATGAATTGCATGGTGGGGAAACTTGCTTAAGCTATTGCACCAAACACACACCTTACATACAAGGCAAAGCTCACTCAAGAACACAAAAAAAGAGATAGAGACAAAATAGTTTTCTTGCTCGTTTCTTCTTTTTCTTTCACACACTAAAATGTACACAAGATATAGATAAGATATAACATTAAAAAATGTGGTTTACTAAGTCAAACACCGCATAACTGACTATCCTAATCGGCTAGCACTATAACTATGCCAACTGTAGATAGATACAACAAAAAATAAGTGATTAAGGCATTGGCTATGCAAGAATCATAATGACTACCAACGTGCTAAGTGTAGACGTGCGGATCCATCTAACCAGGTGATCTATTATCAATGTCCGCACATGTTAAGCTTGTCATCTCAACATGTTTGTTGACCCACAATTTACCCACCAGCTATCCATAATCCTAGATCTCATTTAGCTTCCCAAATAGTAGCTTTTCATAAACCACTACATCCTCATCAAGTGCTTGATCAATGGGCTACAAATCGGGAGTATGCAAATGTTGTTGCTTGCGTTGTTGTAGTACCTCAATAGGTTGCTAAATATGACCAAATTCTAGATCACCATTTTGGAACAAAGGCAAAAAAGTGTCAAAAATATCAAGTGAACCCATAAGTGGCTGATTTTGGTTGGTACAAGCATTACCCTGTACTTTTTATACTATATCCAATAAATCTTGATTCTCTCCAAGTTCCCTATTCTCTTCTTTCACTATTGAGTTATTTGTGTTTTCATGCCTGTGTTTTTTGCTTCCACTTTCATTGCACACTCTTGTATATAGATAAGAACTGACCAAGATTTCACTACCTCTTTCTAGATGGCTTTGGTCCACTCTCTCAAATTATGGAGTTCCCAATCAAAGACGGCTTGGCCTCTTGCTTCGGAGCTCCACAAACATAGGGCTGCCCACAACATGACCCATAGAGAGTATCAGCCAAAGATCCATTGTATACCTCTCTCTCTCTCTCTCTCTCTCTCTCTCTCTCTCTCTCAATGAAAACTGTCGAATATTCTAAAGTTTTCGAGTGTGGCCTTCTACTATCTAGTCCACAAACTAGCCAAGGAGATAGAATGACCTAAAAGGCAAGGCTACTACTAATAAGAAAACACATCAAGAAGGAATCATGATAATAAATTGATGTAGTTCGTATTGCATTAGTTCAGGGACCGACAACCAATGCATATCTAAACAATGTGACAAAAATAAGGACCCAAACTATGTTGACATGACTATTGCTACATGCCCTTCACAAACTTGAGATGCATTTTTGGTATAACTAAGCAACGATTGGACAAGTTGTCAAATTTTGTTTACACTTAACCTGCTCAAGTAAACCATTCTTCATGATGCTTGAGAATACATCACACATGTATCATGTGTTTGTAGATCACTGCTGTTGCATCCAGCATGATGTATTTTTAAACAGGCAATCTTCTAAGCAAGTATAATTAAAACATAGAAAATAAACATTTCAATGTAAAGCAGTCTATGAGGCAAGCACTATGAAATTACCCAAACACCCAGAGTGAAACTGCAAGCACCATTGTTGCAATCATAACCCATTCATTTTTTGTCATTGTGCCCATCTCCTGTAACTTCTTTGTTGCAATTGCCGGTGCATCAGGCGTATCCTTAATCTCTGGAGGAGAAAGTTTGTACATGATAAGAGGGGTAGCAAGTAAAGCAACAATTGACGGAACACTTGCTGCTTTGAACCATGATATCCATGGATTTGGCACTACGACTCCCAGCCCTTCTGCTAGTTTCAAACATAGCAGGTTCTGAGCTGCTGCAGTTAAGAAAAGAGCACTGGATTGCCCTGCTGCCTGTTACACAAGAAGACATCAATCCATTTGAGAAGTTCCAAACTTTTGCCATCAACTTCCAAACTTCCTGTTGTCAAATTATTTGTTCAGCCAACCAGATGCAGAATCCAGATCTCCCTTAATAATTACAGTTCAAAAAATTCAGTACTGCTAAGTCAACAATCCATAACACTGTACAGCACAGTTTCAAACTTCAAATGTGCAAGGGCACCCTTTATGTTCCAATGTCATTTTTCTTAAACTAATGGCGCCCTTCCCTCCATATTTCATATCTGAGAACACTTTTACCATTCCATTTCAGCATACATCAGAGGATCTTAAACTAACGGTACACTTCCAGTGTGGTAACTTTTTGAACTTTCTTGCTGCTAAGTTAACAATTCGTAACCTGGTTCTCTACAGGTCCAAACTCAAATTTCTAGAACACACATATTTCAGATGTCTTAAGCTTATGGTAACACTCCCTCCATCCACTCACCTGACCTTACAAAAACCACTAACTTATAATAATCATGGACAACAGCACGTGCCCAACCTGCTGCAGTAATTAGCCTCCAAGTTCATGACAGACTTATCTTTCAATATGTAAATGAGTAGTTGTGAAATCCAAACCTGAAATTGAGTCTGGATCAAATATGAACCAAGCTTTTTCGAAGATGCATCTTTCGGCTTGCTATTAGCAGAGAGTGACAAAGACTGAATAATAGGCAAAAATACTCCGCCTGCCCGTGCAGTGGTACTAGGCATTGCAGGAGCAATTAGAGCCTCACTCACGGTAAGCCCATAGGAGAGTCCCAAAGTACTTTTGCCAAGCATCTTCACAAAATAAGTTGCAATTCGATCACCAAGCCCCGTCTTTACAAAGCCACGTGCAAAGAAGAAGGATATCACAATAAGCCAGATAACCTCGTTTGTTAAAGCACTGAAAGCAGCCGTAAATGATAATGTGCCTGAGATGATTGAAGCAGTCAAGGCGATAAAGGCCCAGGCTCCCACAGGAAGAGGACTGAGGACCAAGCCAGTAATTGTGGAGAGGAAAATGGCTAGCAATTGCCATGCTTGACTTGTCACTGCGACTGGCTTAGGGACTAAATACCGCACAATGAGCCCCACGGCCACTGAAATGACAAATGGCAAGGGCTTTGCACCTTGCCAAGCTTTGGGAGGATCGTTTGATGCAGAGGGTGCTCCTGCAGTGGCTGAAGCAGATGAAGCCACAATAGTTGCAGCCTTGGAATGCTCCTTGCTGGACTGGCTCAAAAGAGGTACTAATTGTCTTTTCTGCAAATTGAAAAACGTAGAGCACAAGCTTCCACATCTTGCAGACGAAGCGGCTGTGGAGGACGATTTCAGTGGTGAAGCAGAGACACAGTTGAGGGATGCCGCTCGAGGCGTGTGCCGGCGAGATGGTATACCGAGATGTGAAGACAAAGGAGAACGGGGCGCCTTAAGGACGAGGCTCTCCATGGCTACAGCTGCTGATCCAGCTCTGGAATGCAACAGAATTAAAACTTTAAACAGATTTCAAAAAATTCTGCATGCGGAAATTGAGCTACCGTAGATTTGCAATGCACGATATGCTTTTCTTCTTCTTTTCAAAATCAAGGTCTGATAGAAAATTGGGTCGGGTAAAGAAGAACATGCCTGGCAACCAGATCGGCAGCCAGAGCGCAGACGCGAGGTCGATCTTGAAATGTAAGGACGCGACCTAGGGTTGGAGCTTATAAGTGGGAGCTATGGCTCACGCCTCCTCGACAGGAGATGGACCGATCGAACGCCAGTCTCGTCTGCACCTTTTCCCTTGATACATCCGCCTTCCGCTCTACACTTCCCGTCCACCACAGGCTATAAGATGTGGGGCCAATCGCGTCTTTCTTTTAAATGCAGGGAATAATAATTTCATGTACGTACTTCTGTACTATTATTTTCTAATGTTCCAAAGCAATCAGCAAACCTGACACAGTAATAAGAACCATTTACATCTACATTTATAATTTTATTTTTGAATATTACAAACCCTACCAAGTAAGAGCCAGATCTATATGACACAGGTTAGGGATCAAAATTTTGAGGAAGGGGAAGTAAATCCTTTTGAGCATCATCACCATCGGAATTATCCTCTATTAAGATGGTATTTTATATCTAAGTTTAAAAAATATAACTATATTTTGACAAATTTGGAGTCCTTCTCCCAAATTTTTGAGAAGGATTTTTCAAAATGTTAACAAGTTCTAGGTGGAAACAAACCCGCCTTTTCCCAATCATAATTATATTGTTAGCAACTATGGTGATGGAAGGTTTCCTATCAATGATAGGAAGCTTCAAATTTGTTTTGACACCTTGTGAGGCTACAAATCAAGCAAACGAGAGAGAAGAGCATTCTACAATGCAACAAAAAAAATGCTTGTTAACAGGTAACACACCTACACCTATAAAGGGACAAGATGGACCTAAATGCTTTTCAACTAATGAGAGACCATTATTTGTCACTAAACCCATCCTCAATCAACATAGATCTGTACCATGGATGCAATAATGCAAGGGGTGGAGGCAATCACAGTTTAGGGGGCTATCACTTTACTGACTCCCTTACCCTACCACCTTTATGTGTTCCGATGTGGCACCTAATGACTCTCTTAGTCTCTTCTCAGATCAATCATATACGCGCACTTGCTCTCTCTCTCTCTCTCTCTCTCTCTCTCTCTCTCTCTCTCTCTCTCTCTCTCTCTCTCTCTCTCTCTCTCTCTCTCTCTCTCTCTCTCTCTCTCTTTTCGTAAAAGGTAATTGTATTAATTACGAAAAGGTACAAGATTACATGATGACATGATTACAAGAGACACGAGGGCCCTAGCCCAACATGTGGGAAATCCCCGTACTAATGCACTACAAAGGTTACACCAATCATGGCAATGACCCAGAGGCAATTGCCATATGCCAAGGATGCAAATCCTCCAGAGGGAGCAAGTCGGAGTGTCGAATGAGATCTAGCTGCCAATGCAAGAGCCCTTTAAGCCTGGCAATATGTCTCGGTACATTAGAGGCCGAATCAAAAAGAAAAGCATTGCACGTGGTCCAAATGTGCCAGCATCCCCAGTATCTGAAAAAGTGAAATAAGATCTTCATATGTAACTGTGGCAGTGTGGGGTACTTTGGGCACACAAAAACCCAATCGAAAGGAGTTAGTGAGGACCCCACCACCGCTTGCCAGATTTGCGACAAGAGTAACCAGATATTCTTGGCGAGTGGGCAAGAAAGAAAACAATGTCGGGCCAATTCCACGGTAGTGGTACAGAAGAAACAATTGCCATTCGAGATTCGACGCTTGGAAAGGGCCGAGGCAAGAGGAAGACCACCAATCATTACTTGCCTTATTCAGCCAGCCCTCCATCAGTATTGCCTGCCACCATGTCCACGATTTCCGCAGTCCCCAAACAGTATTAGCTTTCACACCCAGCCAGTGGTGATCTCGAATGAGAAGATGATACACCTGATTGGTAGAGGCCTTGTCCAGACTCAACCTACCTGCAAGGTCCCAGTCCTGCCAAGGCCGATCCACAGCCAGGGCAGGAAAGGGTTGCCGACCCTGAAGCTCCAATAAAAGCTTTTCCCATAAACCACGGTATCCGTGCGGGATCCTGCAAAGTCTCCTAGCAGTCCGAAACGATGCGAGGACATTGCGAGTGGCAAGGGTAGCATCCGCAATCGAAGTCAGACCTAAACGGGCCATGCGGTTAAATCTCGGTCTGAGCTAATGCTTGTCTTCCCATGAAAGTAATCTGGATACTGCCAACAATTCAAGCTGAAAGGAGTTAGACTGCACGCGGTCCCCTACTGGATGCCAACGGGCCTTTTGGAGCACCACTTTCCAAGAGCCGACCAAGTGTAGTAACAAAGAGAAAGAGGGACTGGAAAATCAAGAGTCGGAATTAAGGACATGCCACCAGGAGGCCCGAAGCCATGTGTTACCATGGCGTAGCCCGCTGTCCTCAAGAAAATAACGGGCTATGATGGTCCACGGGTGATGATCCACACACATGGCATGAAAAAGAGACCAACGAAGAGCCACCATATGAGTTTCTGCATCCAAAATAGCGCCACCACCCATGCGTTTAGGGGTACATGTATGCGACCATGAAATCCATGAAATGCCTGCCTGCAGGGAGTCCTTCTTCCATAGCATGAAACGAATAGGATGAGTAAGAGCCTTCAAAGTAGTAGGCGTCCATGGCAGCAATGGCAGGAAATACGTTAGCATTGGTAGCATAATGGTCTGAGCCACTTTGAGGCGCACATGGAATGGCCACGCTTGCGACTTCTAATACATAAACTTCGTCGCTAGTTTTTGTGAAATCCACTCCAGTAGGTCCTTTGGCCGTACATCCACTCCCAACAGGTATCCAAGATGCCTGACAATGGATCCATGGGAAACCACCTGACCCTACCAGCCTAATGACTATAAATCAGGCTCCGTGCAACTGAGAATGGCCGACTTAAAGGCATTGATGCGAAGACCAGAGGCCTGACCAAAGAGCATCCAAACATCTAATGCCTTTCGAATGTTGTCCCTGTCTGCCCGCAAAATCATAAAGATGTCATCAGCCAAAGATTGGCTAATGAAGTGCTGCCCCAAAGGAAGAGACAATCCGGCCAGCTGAGCCGAAGCCGCCATTGAGGATAACATTGAAAGGACCGGGTGAGTCGCCAGGGCAAAGAAGAGAGGACTCAAAGGGCAACCCTGTCTGACCGAGCGAGCAAGGATAAATGGCTCTGTAACCCCACCATTGAGCATAACTCTAGAAGAAGCCGTAGCACTAATGGTGTAGATCAATCGGGACATCCGGGTGCCAAAGCCCATAGCAGACATGAGATCTGCAATAAAAGACCAGTCCACATAGTCAAACGCCTTTTCCAAGTCCAGTTGAATCAAGACCACTTCCTGACTGGAATGCCGCGCATAGTCAATAGCCATTTGCACATTCAAGATATTATGGAGAATGTTGCGGCCCTTGATGAAACCATATTGGAGAGGATGCACAATAGCGGGAAGGTGCTTGTGAAGCCGATTCGCCAGCACTTTGGAGAAGATTTTATACATCGAGCCCATCAAAGAAATTGGTCTCCAGTGTTGCAGCTTTGACGGCGAAGGGACCTTGGGAATTAGTTTGATAAGGCCTTCTTTCCATGAGGAGGGCATGACCCTGTTTCCCAAACCTGCTGACACATGACCGCCAATGGCTTCACCAACTACGCGGCCGAATGCTCAAAGAATTCATTAGTGAGACCATCCCAACCAGGACTTTTATCCTTAGGCAGGTGCAACAAAACATCCATAACCTCCTCCTCACAAATATCCGCCTCCAAAGTGGTTTGCATATCAAGTGGAACCTGCTAACGGACCAGATGATTCTCTCTCTCTCTCTCTCTCTCTCTCTCTCTCTTGGACATCTCACAAGCCAAGCTGCAGCCTGTTGCGCTCCATAAAACATCATGTTGAAGTTGCAACTACTTTATCTCCAAAGAACAACATCACAACAAAACCCTTCATCATTGGGCCCAATACCCTTGATCATCAAGACCACATAACTACAAAACTTCCTTCTTCACACCAAATTTAAAAGATTGATGAAGGAGAGAGAGAGAGAGAGAGAGCGAGCTTGAGTTCTTATAAGACATAGTGCACACAAGATAGAAAGCTAGACACCATGTTCTTCTTTTTCTTCTACAACAACAATAGTCTACAAAAGATAAGGGAAAAATAACATACACAACAATCTATTCGCGATCCATAATATGAATACAAACTAATGAGTTGGCTAGATAGAGTTCCAAAACTTGGTATAGGTGGACAACATACTAACATCCAACTATAAAGTATCATTTGAAGCATAGGCTGTTGTAGGTAGCAACCGTGACAGTAATGTAAATGTGAAAATAATCATCTTAGATACAAGACTGTTAAAAAGTGGTATTGAGGTTATCATCTCGACACTCCCCCTCAAGCTCAACTCCATGGTTTGCACTCCCAGTAAGCTTCAAAATCATCAAAGTTTTTCCACTTCGAGGGCCTTGGCAAAAATAACTACAACCTACTCCTTTGTACTACTCACACATATGAGATCAATTCCACCTACCAAACCCCACTCTTTGATGAAGTGATAATGAACCTCAATGTGTTCCGTACATGTACGAAACATCGAGTCTCTTGCCACTTGTATGCTGATCGTATTGTCACAACAAATGATAACTATTACGTATTTATGTATCCCCAAATCATTGAGTATCTTTTGCATCCAAGCTACCTCACATACTTCCATACCAACATCCATATACTCTACCTCTATGCTTGATAATACAACAAGGGGTTGTTTATTACTACTCTAAGTCATAGTCCCACTCCCAAAAGAAAACACATAACCATCAATAGCCTTCCTGTCAAACACGCTTTCTCCCCAATCTATATCTATGTAACCAAATAACTCCACTAGCGAATTAGTCTCATAAAAGATACCATGATCCAAGGTGGCATTAAGCTATTGAAATGCACATTTCACACTATCCAAATGAGGCTTAGGAGGTGCCTATATAAACTAAGTCTCTAAATTGATTGTGCAATTATAATCTGGCCTAGTGATAGTAGTGAAGATCAAACTTTCCACAATCTTCTTGCACATTGTGGTATTCTCCAATATCTCACCCATATTAACACTATGACATGCTTGCTTTGCTGCTCGGTACTGTTTCAAATAACATAAGGTGTATTGTCTAGACTCTCAAGTCCACTTCCCAACGGAAGGTCTTGACCATTCCCATGAGCTTGAATTTTTCGAGTTCTAAGTTAACTAATGTCACATGTTCAGTCGTCGAGCATCTGCTTATACTAGATAGTCCAAATTGAAGCTGACTCGTATCACACTTGGTTCAAGGAGAGTGAGAAACAAGCGGGGGAATGGGTGCGTTGACTCCTCTGCTCGTAAGGCAAAGCCGCATTTCATTCCCCTAAAATGATACAGAGTCAAGGTTCTAATTGATTTTATGTGGTCAATGTTCCCTATGCCATAACACATCAAGTTCTAAAGAAGCTCTTGGCTTACCAAGACCACATCGCCTTAGGGAGGATTTGTCAAGAATTACGCCCTCCCGCTTCCCTTGGTTGGGTAGTTTAGTTGTCTACTTACCTAAGACATTTACATTATTGTATACATAAAATTAGCTTTCCTAATTAGTCCCTTTTAATCATAGTATTCATTCATGTAACTTAAGTCACAATACACAAACAATTGAAAATAATCATTTGAAAAACAACTTCTTTATTTAATAGAAAATCTTATACAAGTGTTCACCTTCCACCCATATAGAAGAATGACTCGAATGCCTTTATTTTACCAAGATTTCCGCCCCTAACTAGTACAAAGGCCCTCAGGAAGTCCATCATAAATTACATAAGGCTTTGGATGGTTCGTAGTAGTCTAAGAGTTTACTAGTAAGAGCCCCCATGGCACCCTTAATTCCTTGGTAAAAAACTACATCCCCTTGGTAAAGGGATCGCAACTAGCCATGGGGGAGGTCTAGCACTCTTTCCTTTTATCATGTTGTAAATTTGGTACATTAGGGTTTTGATCAATTCAGTCAAACTTCCTAAGTGTATCAGGAAAACTTGTATACACCTTTTGTAAGCACACACATTTCTTTTCAAGCAATATTTCTATGCAAAATAGGGAGGCAATTGGAGTAAGGTTTTTAACTTAGCGGTAATTTTTTCCAACTTGGTCTTATCCCCTTTCTAGATTTTTCCTAATTCCTTTTGGATTTTCTAAGTTTCCTTCTAATTAGTCTTTTTTTGTTGGATCTTCCCTCAGTTAGTACTATTTTATCTAACTCGGTTTGGTCTTTGCTCGCAATCTTTCTTAACATAACCATTGTCAAAGGTTGATCGATTGACCTTATTTATGAGTCTTGACTATTTTTCTATACTCCTATGTGTTGGAAAATAGTTAAATTTTTTCTTAATTTATGGAAACCAAGTTGGAACATTACAATCTCAAATTTTACTTTGGAAGCTACGTAAGTCAACAAGGCCAGTATTTTCCCTACGAATTTTAGGCTTCTATTTTTTCTAATGAAAATTATATCATCTTTTTGATTGATTCATGACCTAGGGTTCTCATTTCACTTTGTCACGTTAGCAAAGTGAGTTGATTCAAATACCCCAAGTTCTAATAACTACTTACTCTGTTCAATAATTTCTAACGGCTACATATACAATTTAATAATTCTGACTTTATTAATAATGATGGACTATCCTTTATTTAAAAATAAATTTCAATTCAATAAATTTAATTATCTATTTTTATTTTTTAATGCACTTTACATAATTTATAAATGCTAAGAAAATATTTCTCTAAGTTTGTATGATTTATAAATATTAAAAAATATTTATCTATGTTTTTATGATTTATAAATGCAAATAAAATATTTTCTTATGTAATTACTTGATTTTTAATTTCTTGTAGAGTTTTTAACGATCCTTTCTAAATAAAAAATTTAATTTATTTTGATGTGCTTTATTTATATGCAACTATTCAATGCATTACATTGTTGTGCAATTTTATTCTACCTTTCAAATATTAAAATCTAAATTAATAGTTATTACTTTATTCCTTTCTTTTTTTTTCCCTATTTGTTAAGCTATAAGTTCTTTGTCAAATATTAAAAAATATTTTACTACTTACATTTCTAATCTTTGTATTGAATGAATTTGATCTAAGAAAGAACATGGGATGGTGTGTTATCCATGTTCATAACTACATTTGTAGCTCTCGTGCTCCCCACTCCAGAATATTGTCTCTTCGAGGTCATCACAAAATAGAGAGTCTTTGGATGCTAGCTTCCAAGCTTTATCTGTCTTAATTGGAAGCCTCAAGCAGATACAAGAGTTCCTTATGAGATGGAGATCTTATGGAGTGAAAAAGGAGCCGCTCCATGGATGCTAGACGCAAGGTCGACAAAGCTTCCATAAGCTAGAGTTGTGCAACTTCCTTGCAGTTCAGTAGTGATGATGGACTCCTCTTGCTTTTCTCTTTCCTTCCTCCTCCCTCCTATCTCTTCTTTTCCTTCTGTTCTCCTCTCTTACACTTCTTCTTCTTTCCTCCTACCTCCTCCTTCTTCCTCCCTTTCTCTCATTCCTCCTAGCTTCTTCTCCTACCTCTTCCTTCTTCTTATTTTCCTCTCAGTACTCCTCCTCTCTTCTTCTCTATCTCTCTCTCTTCCCCCCCTCTCTCTCTCAATATGGAAGCAACAAACTAGTAGCTAATTTTCAATAAAAACCTTGCTTTAAGTCTTTTGGCTAAGGCTTTATAGGCCTTAAAAGCCTTAATCTCTCACTTATCCCCCCATGGGGTATATCGATTAAGACTTAATTATCCTCAATCTCTTCACTGCCATCATCATCATAACTTGTCCTTTTGTGGTAGTTCTTGAACTGATTGAGTGGTGACATGGTAGTTTTGGGCTTATCAATGTGTGAACTTGATGATTGATCTGGTAGTGAAGATGACGTTTGTTGATGATGACGACACAACAATTTGTCAAATTGTTCGATTTGTTTAATTTTTTGTTATTTTAAGGTTTTCTTTTAAACCTTTATTAACTCCATCCTAAGTGCCCCGTCACGCACAGGGTCTTTTTAATGGTTGGGTATTACAAACACTTAGCTTCAAATTTTGATCCAATGGCACTTTGATCGGCTTGCAATCAACAATATCGCACTTTTATCACCATATCCAAAATATACTGTCTTTATGACAACCATATTTCCTCAAACATTTTGATCACCTCAATGCTAATAAAATACTTGAATTATTTCAAATATTTCGTGTCAAATTTTTGCTTGAGAAGACTCTTCACATTCTCCACCTCTTGTGTATTATTGCCCCTAATAATCAAATCATCTACATCCAATGTAATCATGACAATGCCCTTGTCACTTTGACACACAATGTGATTGATCAACATTTGCAACATGAAAATCAATAAAGACAATATATTGTGCTATCTTATCATGCCAAGCTCTTGGTGCCTATTTCAATCCATGTAAGGCTTTACATAGCTTACACACTCAATGGAGGTAGCACATATTCTTGTAACCCTCTGACTCCTTCGTGTACACTTCTTCTTGGCAACTCACCATGCAAAAATGCATTCTTTACATCTATTTGATGCAATATCAAACATTTTACTATTGCAACTATTGTAATGACAACTATCATAGTTGTCTTCTTTACCACTAGAGTGGACGTCCCCTCATAGTCATTCCCATAAGTCTATCCATAACCTTTGCCAACCAACCTTGTTTTATATCCACTCACACTTCCATCTACATTATGTTTTACATTATAAATCAACCTATAGCTTTCTTATCCTCATGCGATGTCACTAAATCTAAAGTTTGATTTGTATCTAATGCAACCTCTCATCTATGGTTTTCTTACAATGCACGTGACCAACAAATTTCTCAAGATAAACGAGCTCAACTAATTTCGCAACATTTTTCATATATGTATAATGGTGTAATGTAGCAATTTTTAGCCTTGCCTTTGTATTAGAACTAGGAATTTAGGGTTTAGAATAAAATGGTAGACACTTAGCATTGGCCCCATCTTTGGCTATTTATTTTGTATGGTTCATCTATTGAGGAGCTTGGATCCTTCCACCTAGCATGAAGGTGTATGTTCATGTTTTCCTAGTATGATGGTGAGTTCTCATGTATGAGTCTTAGCCTCATTAAGAGCCTTGATCTTTGTCTAGTGGTCATCTTGATTTTAGCCATGGATTCCTTGTACCATGAGCATTATTTCAATACAAGGCATGGCTATGGTTTCTTAGTTCATTTCTTGGTAATTTTGTTAGAAGCTAAGGTTGATTTTGAGTTTAGAGGAAAGATTTATCTTAGTACTATGAGAGCATGAGAGCCTAAGCTTTAGATCCATATCCATTTTTGTTTTACTCAAAGAATTCACATCAAACAAGGTACAAGAGATGCAAATTTGTTGCGAGTACACTCCTATGCCATCAAGGCTTCTATGCATAATTGAAGACAAAAAAATTGGTGGGATTGAGTACCTTCACCATACAACAATAATTTATTAATAGATAATTTGAACAAAAAAAAAAACAAGAGAGAAGAGAAATTGAGAAAGCATATACAACACAAGAATGGGTTCAATCTACCCCCATGCATGGATGAGCACCTCTCCCATGCATGTATTTATAATATTAGAATAAGCTTTTATGCTCAAAATACATTGAAAGCATCCTTTTTGGGTTCTTGCTTTTCCTCACCTTGCACAACTTGATTTTGTGCAAATAAACTGAAACACACTCTATTTTAATAGCTTTATAAAAATAATATGTTATATTCTCTAATAAATACATCAAAATAAATCTGTACACATACAGAGTCCTTGCGTATATAAAATATAATACTTTCAATAATATTTTTTAACACTCTAAAGCACATAAATTTCATGCATTAAGATGTACACTCCAACTCTATCAAATTGTATGCTCACCACAATAGAATACACATTAGTATCCAAGTTCCATCTATCTACCAAGCATAATATGATCAGTATCACTGAGAGTGGAGTTTTGAGCCCTGGATGTGCCTAAAATTTGCCAAAAAATTCGGAATTTAGGGGAAAGATATTTAACATCAAAGGCGGCAGCTGAGCTAGGACGATTTTAAGCACCAAGTGAAAGACGACTTTTAAAAGGCGCTCGAGTGACACTTGTGGATTTTTGATAAATTTTCCAATTGCCGTGCGGGATGTTAAGAGTTTCCAGTTAGTCCGGACAGGGAAATGGCCACAAAGTGGGCAAGATATGAAAAGGTGGACCAAACCTTGGCCAAAAGGGGGGGTGCCCTTTGGAGATTTTACACCCCCCCCCCCCCCCCCCCCCCCCCCAAATTTTATGATCAAAAGATGCAACATTTCGTGGAGAGAGAAAAAGAGATATGGCGACGTGATGCAGCACCGAAATTTGCGGCCTCATCCATGAGGATGGTGATTCCTGGCTGAATACAACCCATCTGATCGACATTACCCCTGATCTTCTCCCTCTTGGCTGATCTTATCGCCGCCCTTTGCACGAGGAATGGACAGATTCTAGTATTTCTCTCTCCTCCCTCTCTCTCTTCTCTATGGGTTGTTCATGTGTGCTATCTTGAAGGAGGAACCAGTGAAGGAGAATGAAGGAAATGGTGATGAAGATTGATAGAGATGTTGAAGACTGAAGTACACCATTGGATTGAGAGCAATGGAGGCTTTGTCTGCTGGTTATGTAGTCATTCAAGGCGTCTCGGGTTACGTACAAACACAGTATGACCATTTTTATGAAGAAAATGAAGGATTTTTGATAGTTTATGATGATAATTATGTTCTTATTGGATGAAAATTTGTGTGAGTGCTGTTTGAATCATGAGTAATTGTTGTGTATTAGAAAATTTTGGTTTTGCAATGATTTACATGCTTTATTTAATTCTCGTAAACCCGAAATGTGGTTTTTAAGTGGCAAAATGGTAGTTTTTTCTGTTTTGGGTGGGATAAAATATGTTCCCATGGGGGGAATATGAAAGATAAATTGAATGTTAGTATGCTGAAGTGATTGGAATAAGAAAAATTAGAAATAAACATATTTTATTACCAAATAAATCATAAAAATGAGAAAAATAAGGAAAAATATAATGATTGTTTGTGGATGTATGGTAGTGGTAAAGCATGAGGTTTAGCCTCAGTTTGCCCTATCTCTTTGTCAAAGTTTGTGATTTATTGCTTTTTATACATTAAAACATGACAAAATGAACCTCTACACCTATGTAACGAAAGCAATACCTAAACGTAGGGGGTTGGGATGTTTGAATGGTGTGATTTGCGTGCTGATTATTGTTGATTTTCTAATGCACATCATGGCATAGAGTCCGTGTTATTTTTTAATTAAGAGGACAGTAGCACGAGTGTTATCTCGGTGCTATCCTTTCATCGCCGCAACGGGTTAGTAGATGTAATGGAAAGCTTGATTGTGCACAAGCACATTGCTGATTTTAAAATGATGTTTGAGCACTTTAGAATCATTCACTTTGCATGTGCATGATGATCATGGTATCGGAATAAAATCCTGGATGCATAGCACCTGTTTTCAATCACAATGACCCACGCTGAGTGTGGAAAGGCATCCTAAGTCGTAGGATAGACATTCGTTTCTTGTGGGATTATTTGGTAAGGAAACATGGTATATCTCCTAAAGACATTTGAAATGAAGAGTGGAGTTTGTTCGTTTGTTTTATATGTTGAGCAGTGTATCAAGGGGCTAATCCCTGCGATGTAGGAGAGTTGCAGTGGGGCTGCGGTGTTTCTACCAAGAGGTTTTCTCCCATGTATGTGATTATCGTGGTATTTATTGCCAATGTGTATGGGTTCTCCCTCTGTGGAGTTTATAGAAAGGGAAACGTTGGACTACAAAACTATGAAACCATAAACACGTAGATTAGGCTTTAGGACAGTTTATCCTTTAGTAGTAGATAGACGCTCCTGGTCTGCGAGGCCGTGAGGGTGTGTTTGTCTGTTATGAGCATGAGGTCCGGCTAGTGCTATAGCCAGTATTGGCCCATTTCAGGTCCCATCAGTGGTGCATCTGCTGCCGGGAGCTACCAATAAGTGGCGGTTCTCGAATCTAGGGTTTTTAGGGACCAAAAAGTTGGTTTATGTCCTCTCACAAGGACCGTCAAGCCGAAATACAAAAAGCAGAACATGCTGAGAGGGCTAGACGGCGGTTGGAGATTGTAAGTCGCTATTTCTCCTCAAAGGAGTAGCCTGATACGCATAAGAGGCATTGGTCTTAGTAACCCAACTATTGGACTTAGTCCGTTAGGTGCAGGAGGAAGCACAAGTTCTTCCTCCCTTCTACCAAGTCAACCCACTTCAAGTGGGGGTGTGATTCCATCAGTCCAAACTCCTATTGTCAATCCGATTGTCGTCATGGCACAACCCATTGCAATTCCTGCAGGGACGTCGAATATGCCAGTTTTAGGAGTTTCTTTGCCCATTTTTAATGGGTTAGCCAAAGAAGATGCGAAGTTTCACATTTGTGAATTCCAAAGACTAATGTTTAATTATCGCATCCAAGATGAGGGACATCTTATGATGTTCTTTAATATAACATCAAAAGGAAGGGCTGCGGTATGGTATCATAGCATGGAGACTGGAACCATAACCACAATCGACCAATTTTATGTAGCTTTCCAAGGAGAATATGCCGCTGAAAGAGGTGGCCAATACTGGTTGCTTGTTTTGAATGTAACATGCCAAGACCCCCATGAGAATGTGAAAGCCTATGCCAAGAAGCTTAAGGAAGTGTTTCAAAAGTTATAAACTTACATTCCTATTCCGCCGACTACCCAATTGCAATACTTCTTGCATGGATTGGATTTCAATATTCAGGTGCAATTGAGCAGTGTGGCTTTGGCTGATATAGACATCGCCATCGCATGGGCAAAAGAAGTAGAGTCATGATTACAAACGGCCTACTCCTCTCGAATAAATCTTAATGCGGGTTTAGTACCTGGAGGCAATCTACCATTGATAAATGGAAGTCAAGGGATGCCTATGAATAACCCTAATGGGAGAGGAAGCATGGTTCAAAATGTACCTTTGCTGCCAGCTCCTCCCACTGTGAGTATGCCTATGGCTAGTCAGTTGGCTCCACCAAATGTTGGAGGCCAAGTTTTGAACCCTAATGTGGTTCTTGTGAGTCAACAACTAATGCCCAATCAAATTGTTAGGCCAATGGAACGACGGATAGACGATCAAGGCTATGAGTCGAGTGCCCTCTAATGTCCTTGGCGAAGTTAAGGATATGATGAAACACTACACTGATATGATTTCTAAACAATATCGGCAAATAGCTATTGACGTCAATTTCTTGAAGAAGCAGCAGAATCTGATAGGGAGTCGACGCCACGAAGAGGGTGGTCCCTCCAGATTCAGTTGTAAGTGGTGTGGCGGACAACATTTCCCTAGAAACTGTCCAAATGTTAAATGTGATATTTGTGGGAAGTCGGGCCACTTAGCCGCTACCTGTTGGAGTAAGATTAGTTCCCTCCAACAAGGGAGTAAACAGCCAGGTCCAGTTAATCATAGAGCGCAAGGTAATAACCTCAAGCAAAATGATGGACCAAGACAAATATTGCAAAGGGGAAAGACCACTATAGAGGAGTTGCCACAAGGCAATGGAGTCAGCCTTATCGAGGTTGTACGCATCAATGGCACCGAAACTTCTAACCTACGAGCCGTGACAAGAGGCCAAAAGGCTACAGAGGATGATAGAGATAACGCAAAACCGGTCGAGGAAAACCCTAAGCAAGGGGATAAGGGGATGCAAGTCCTGAATCCTGGCGTGGAAGGTGGACCTCTAAGGCCTGGACACAAGATTTGATTCTAAGAAGGATGAGGAAGTTCCAAGAACGAAGGCAAGAGCTAAAAAAGAAGCACCAAAGGTGGTCCCGAGACCAAAAGAAACGACGGTCTAGCGAGAAAAGAGAGCTTTGGCTACCTATCATGATTTTGATTTAGCAAGTTCTCTTTGCGAAGTCAAACTAGATGTAAACCTCTTACAGTTGATTAAATTATCTCCAGGAGGACGCAAGGAATTTAAGAAGATCTTGCGTATTGGGTATATTGTAGAACCTTTGGGCATATCACGAGTAGGGGAAGATTGGTTTGATCATGCTGAAAAGAATTGCCCTAGGGTTCCAGCATACGTGGATGGAATATTAGTGGAGTATGCTATCGTAGACACTGGGTCCTCCATCAATATCATGAGTTCAGAGTTATGGAGAGGTTGGGTCTAGGCATAAAAAAAGATAGCTCCACCCTTCTTCGAATAGCCGATGATAGTCTAAGGCAACAATAAGGTTGTGTTACTAAAGTCCATGTTACAGTTGCAAGTGTAGAATGTTGCTTAGACTTCAGGGTGATAAGATTTGCAGGACGTCCGAGTTATCGAGTCTTGCTAGGCAGGCCTTGGATTTTACGAATAGAATGTCAAGTCGATATACCCGTCGGTTGAGTGGTTCTAGATAGAGGCGCTAATCGAGTAATAGTCGATGCTTACCCTGAGTCTCCTCAAAGTGAGAGAGCTCCTTTATCCTTTACTGAATTAGAAACAACAGATGATCCATCTAGTAGTGAGACATCATCTAGTGATGAATCTAGAGAGGGGTCCACTACAGAGGATAACTATCAGATAACTGTAAATGAACCAACAGAGCCGCTAGATAGGATAAGAGATGCAGATGTGATTGAGTTGGACCTTGGCACGCCAAATGATTCACGGCCAATTAAATTAGGTTCCATGTTCAGTTCAGCAGAAAGGGAGGACTATGTGTCCTTGATTCAAGAATTTCGCGACATTTTTTCTTGGAGCTATGATGAGGTGAGAGGCATTCCTCCCAGCCTGGCTGTTCATACTATTCCTGTAAAAGAAGGTAGTCGTCTTGTGCGTTAGAAGGTAAGGCGTATGCCTTTTGAATTGAGGGACGGGCTGTTTGAGGAGTTACAGAAGTTACGAAAAGTTGGTTTAATCTTCCCTATACAACACACAGAATGGTGTTCACCAGTTGTCATCAGGAAGAAGAAAAACAACCAGATCCGACTATGTGTAGATTTTTGAGAGTTGAATAAGCAGACGGTTAAGGATTACTACCTGTTGCCATTTATTGACCGGATTTTGGATCAATTAGCGGGTAGGGAAATATATTCGTTTATGGATTGCTTTGCGGGATACAACCAGATGGCAATTGCAAAAGAGGACAAGTTGAAAACGACTTTTATTACTGTCTTTGGTACTTTTGCATACCATGTGATGGCCTTTGGTTTGTGCAATGCACCTGGATCATGGCAACGAACAGCAGACAAGACCTTTGGTGACATCTCCCTAGATGATTTGAAAGTATTTATTGATGACCTGGGGGTAGCCATTGTAAGGGAAAGGATGTTGATTATTTTAAGAAAGTGCTTTGAGCGCTGCAGACAATTTTGTATCGCTCTTAATCCACGGAAGTGTGTCTTTAGAGTGCCTTATGGACTATTGCTAGGCCATGTGGTTAGTTCAATAGGGATCGCAACTGACCCTGAAAAGAACAAGGTTATAGTCGCTACGAGTCCACCACACACTCTGAAAGAGGTACATAGCTTTTTGTCATCGATAGGGTACTATCGGAGGTTTATAAATGCCTTAGTAGAAAGGACATTGCCACTAACGAACTTATTATCCTTTAGCTGTCTATTTGTATGGAGCGACCCTTGTAGGATAGCTTTCGAGAATGTGAAACAGGAGCTAGTAAAAGCACCAGTTTTAAAAGCACCTAAAAGAGGCGACGTATTTTACATATTTTCAGTAGCTACCATGCATAGTATCAGCTCTGCTGTTTAGCCCAAATCTAGGAGGAAAAGTGGTATCATCCAATAGCTTTTGCTAGTCGAAAATTGGACATATCAGAAATTAACTACACCTATATGGACAAGTTGTGCCTTGCGATGGTCTTGGCGACTAAAATATTCAGGCACTACATCCTCTATGAGAATGTAGTTTTCTGTACGAAGACGGAAGGGCTTAGATTGCTTATGAACAAGCTACAACCGCCTGATTGTCTGGCAAAGTGGTCAATCACTTTGCAGGAGTTCGATTATGAGATTAAGAGTAAGCCACCGAGGTTGCAGGGGATTGTGGAATGCCTTGTGGATTTTGGGGAGCCGAAAGAGACTTTGGCTAAAGGAAGTGATATTGAAGAAATGTTTAAAATTGATACAGCTTCTATTCCATCTTGGTATGATGCTATCACGCATTATCTATTGATGGGAGAGACTGGAGTTGGTTTATCAAAATCAAAAAAGAGAAAAATCAGACAAGAGGCTTTGAAGTTTTCCTTGATCGCAGGGACACCATATTAGCAGGGTGTTGATGATATCTACCACCAATGTGTGATGCCTGACGAGATTCCTTTTATTTTGGAAGAGTGCCATGACTCTGCATGTGGAGGGCACTTCACTGGACGGTTGATGGCACAGAAAGCTTTAAGAGCTGGATATTGGTGGCCGTCCATCTTCCAAGATTCCTTTGAGTATGTTAAGAGATGTGATACCTGTCAAAGACATGACAGCAGAGAAAATAGGAAACGCCCACTTATGCCTATCATGGCTATCCTTTCATTTGAGAAGTGGGGCATTGACTTTGTGGTTCCTATCACCCCGTCGTCTACTACCCAGAAGAGGTACATTATAGTAGTAACTAATTATTTTACAAAATGGTCAGAAGCGAGAGCGATGAGGTAGGACAATGCAAAAGAGACTGCAAGTTTTCTTTTAGAGCAGATTATCTGGCGTTTCGGTCCACTGAAGGAACTAGTGTCGGACCGTGAAACCCACTTTTTGAATAAAGTGATCAAAAGTTTGACTGAAGCTTGGCAAATCAAGCACAATAAAATGACCCCCTATAATCCGCAAGCAAACGGACAAGTCGAAAGTTCTAATAAGCAGCTTGTGGGTATCTTGTCTAAAATAGTCTCTGAGAAGAAACGAGACTAGGACAAGAAGTTGTATGTGGCGGTATGGGCGTACAATACAACGTTCAAGCGAGCTACCGGCCATAGTCCATTTAAATTAGTTTATGGGGAAGAGTGTGTGTTACCCCTTGAAATCGAGTTGCCAACCATACAGTTTGCAATTAATCACTCTTTGGGAGATGAGGATTCACTCTTTGAACGTTTCACGACCATAGCCCATCTGGATGAGCTGAAATTGCAGAGCTTATTACACCAGGAGGTAGCTAAACGTCAGATGAAGCAGTTGCACGACCTTAAAGCAAAGAAGTATACCTTTAAAAAAGGGCACTTAGTTATGTACTATGATGCGCGTAGGGAGTTGTTTCTAGGGAAACTGGAACCTAGAGGGGATGGCACCTACAAGATTGTTAGGATAGGAAAAAATAGGTCTATGGCTCTACTAGCTGATCTGCAGGGAGTAGAATTTAAAAATAAGGTTAATCTTAATAAGATTAAACCTTATTATTTCTGAGTATGCTAATACAAAAAAATGCATTGCAGGTCCATGTTGGGGCTGATTTGCAAAAGAGCTTTAAACTGGTTGATAGGGCGGTTAATTCCTTATTTGGAGCACCTATATCTGGAGCAAAGATACCATCAGGGGAAACTTATCTGGTGGAGCAAAGGATACAAAGTGATTGAGCAAGAAGACGAAACCATTGTGTGGGAGATCAAAGTCTTCTGCCATCACTGCTTACGAATGTTGACCAGTATCCCTGTTGAGTTCAATGAAGAAGGTGGAATGGAGCTGTCAGTTCATCCTCTAAACATGTTAAATTTTGACTATCATAATTATGAATAGAGGAGTTCGTGATGGCAGGCTGTGTAAACCCATTGTGGACGTACACATTATATTTTGACGGAGCATCCAGGGGCCCTAATAAAAAAGGGAGAGTTGGAGTAGTAATCCGAGATCCCCGACGTAGAGTTACGATGAAGTTAGCTACTTATCTCGGGGTAGGATTCACTAACAATATGGCGGAGTATAAAGCCTTGATTATGGGATTGTATATTGCCAAACAAGGTGGTATTCGATGGGTGTTAGTAAAAGGGGATTCCCAGTTGATCTTGAATTAGCTAGATGGGACATACACAGTGCGGAACCCCATCCTTTGTATGTATCATCGAACTGCTATGACCCTACTCGAGGAGTTTGAGAGAGTGTCTTTTCAGCTGATTCCAAGTTATTGGAATCAGTATGCAGATTCACTGGCAATGCTTATGAAGAAGACATTTTCTTCAACTGTGGTCCTAGTTTGGGTATTGCTATCATAATGAAACAGAACCCGATCTCTTGTGGGGAATGTTATCAAAGCATGCAATATATGAAAGGCGATGGTTGATATGGGTGATGCAAAGAGTAGCCGAGACCAATCTACCATTTTATCTTGGACCCATAGGTTGATTGGACAACATGTTATGCGTACGCCTCTTGCTATATATGCAGGAGGGATGGGTCATAATCTTATGCATTTATTTTAGGGCTGCGAGTCCTATTTTTCCTCCTTGGAAAGGAGCATATTATTGTATATCTATACTATTGTAGGTGCTATTCTGTTTGATCTTGTTAGGCCAAGAGGGCTAGTTTTGCGAGGTTTTAAATGTTTTATTTCATTAGGCCAAGAGGGTTGATCAGTTTTTGTAGAGAAATGTGATATTTCATTAGGCCAAGAGGGCCAGTTGTCTGTTTAGTGTAGGTGCGGTTAATGGTTTCTTGTTTTAGTCTTGTGCTAGATAGGTTTAAAGAAGAGCTTGGAAGAAGCCTTTGTTGCGCGGAAGCTTCTCGTGGCTCTATCCAGGTGATATCTCTCCTTTACAAGTAATGTGTTTTTATGCTATATGTGTCTGTGTACTTGTGGGGGATTTTCTTTTCTTGTTGGGGACCGACGTCCAAGGCATGAAGTCCCAGGTTTAGGTTAGGTATGTCTGAGGGGAGGTTTGAGTAGTCGTTGCCTCCTGTAAAGACATTGTCAGACATTGAAAGATCTGTTTTAGAAGGCCGTTCTAGTGACCCTGTTTTGCTAGCCTGCTAGGCAGCCGTTCTAGGAGTTCTTAGTTGTGAGGCAATTAGAGAAGCCTGCTAGAGGAAAAATGATGATGATAGAGGGAAAATAACCCTGAATATCCCAAAGATAATAAATATATACAAAGGTGTGTAAAAAGGGGTTCTAACCCCCTATAAAAATAGAAAAGAAAAGAAAGGAAAATTTATAAGTAGCTGATCATCGCCTTGCGAGGGCTTGGTAGGTTCTTGGGGACGAGTCAGACCCGGGGCCGATGCCTTGTCTTCCTAGGGGTGGCGTCTTGCTAGAAAAGAAGAAAGTAAGGAAGGTTGGAGCGAAAATAAAAGTGAGTGTCAGAAAAGGATTAGGTGTCACCTTGCAAGGGCTTGGTAGGTTCTTGGGTACCGAGACAGGACCTGAGGCCGATGCCCTGTTCTCCTTGGGTCACTACGCTTAGCTCCCTCCTTTTTACATGCCTGAGTATGGAAGAATAAAAACCTAAAAGAAGAAATGTGCTAAAAGACAATATTTCTTGATCAGGCTATAGGAGTCCTCGCCTAGTAGGAGCTCCTGGTTGTGTTGTCCTTAGTTAGGTAGGTAGTTCAGACTACCACTTAGGGCAACCTCTTTAATAGTTCTTTTTAGTTTGGCCGTGTTGGAGCAGTTGGTTAGTGACTAGCTTCGGACCTTCTATCAGATTATGCTAGGATTACTCCTTGGGGGTTTCATGCCTTGGTTTTGTCAGGGGGTAGGGTGAGCATTGTGTTGTGTTTTAGTATGTGTCTATTTTGTATCAGCTTGATGCTTCCTTTGGTTGTTTTATGTAGACCTATTGTGGGATTCGACGGGCTGAGTCGCCCTATCCCATGGTCGCCAATGAGAGCGGAGTTTTGAGCCTGGGATGTGCCTAAAATTTGCCAAAAAATCCAGAATTTAGGGGAAAGATATTTAACATTGAAGGCAGCGGTTGCAGCTAGGACGATTTTAAGCACCAAGTGAAAGACGGCTTTTAAAAGGCACCCGAGCTACACTTATGGATTTTTGATAAATTTTTCGACTACCATGCGGGATGTCAGGAGTTGCCAGTTAGTGCGGGATGTCAAGCTGGACGCCTAGGATTTTTCAGAGCACGAATTGGAGTCCGGACGGGGAAATGGCTACAAAGTGGGCAAGATATGAAAAGGTGGACCAAACCTTGGCCAAAAGGGGGGGTGCCCTTTGGAGATTTTAACCCCCCCAAATTTTATGATCAAAAGATGCAACATTTCGTGGAGAGAGAAGAAGAGATATGGCAACCTGATGCAGTGCCGAAATTTGCGCCCTCATCCATGAGGATGGTGATTCCTGGCTGAATACAACCTATCTGACCGACATTACCCCTGATCTTCTCCCTCTTGGCTGATCTTATCGCCGCCCTTCGTGCGAGGAATGGCTATCTGGATGAAGAGAACAGATTCTAATATTTCTTTCTCCTCCCTCTCTCTCTTCTCTATGGGCTGTTCATGTGTGCTAACTTGAAGGAGAAACCGGTGAAGGAGAATGAAGGAAATGGTGATGAAGATTGATAGAGATGTTGAAGACTGAAGTACAGCATTGGATTGAGAGAAATGGAGGCTCTATCTGCTGGTTATGTAGTCATTCAAGGTATCTTGGGTTACGTAAAAACACGGTATGACCATTTTTATAAAGAAAATGAAGGATTTTTGATAGTTTATGATGATAATTATGTTCTTATTGGATGAAAATTTGTGTGAGTGCTATTTGCATCATGAGTAATTGCTGTGTATTAGAAAATTTTGGTTTTGCAATGATTTACATGCTTTATTTAATTCTCGTAAACCCAAAATGCGGTTTTTAAGTGGCAAAATTGTAGTTTTTTCCGTTTTGGGTGGGGTAAAATATGTTCCCATGGGGGGAATATGAAAGATAAATTGAATGTTAGTATGCTGAAGTGATTGGAACAATAAAAATTAGAAAATAGCATATTTTATTACCAAATAAATCATAAAAATAGAAAAAATAAGGAAAAAATAGAAATACGTCTTGGAAAAATAAGGAAAAATATAATGATTGTTTGTGGATGTATGGTAGTGGCAAAGCATGAGGTTTAGCCTCAGTTTGCCCTATCTCTTTGTCAAATTTTGTGATTTATTGCTTTTTATACATTAAAACATGACAAAATGAACCTCTACACCTATGTAACGAAAGCAATACCTAAACATAGGGGGTTGGGATGTTTGAATGGTGTGATTTGTGTGTTGATTATTGCTGATTTTCTAATGCACATCATGACATAGAGTCCGTGTTATTTTTTAATTAAGAGGATAGTAGCACGAGTGTTATCTCGGTGCTATCCTTTCATCGCCGCAATGGGTTAGTAGATGTAACGGAAAGCCTGATTGTGCACAAGCACGTTGCTGATTTTAAAATGATGTTTGAGCACTTTAGAATCATTCACTTTGCATGTGCATGACGATCATGGTATCGGAATAAAATCCTAGATGCATAGCACCTGTTTTCAATGACAATGACCCACGCTGAGTGTGGAAAGGCATCCTAAGCCGTAGGATAGACATTTGTTTCTTGTGGGATTATTTGGTAAGGAAACATGGTATACCTCCTGGAGACGTTTGAAATGAAGAGTGGAGTTTGTTCGTTTGTTTTATATGTTGAGCAACACATCAAGGGGCTAATCCCTGCGATGTAGGAGAGTTACAGTGGGGCTGCAGTGTTTCTACCGAGAGGTTGCCTCCCATGTACATGATTATCGTGGTATTTATTGCCAATGTGTATGGGTTCTCCCTCTGTGGAGTTTATAAAAAGGAAAATGTTGGACTGCAAAACTATGAAACTATAAACGCATAGATTAGGCTTTAGGACGGTTTGTCCTTTAGCAGTAGATAGACGCTCCTGGTCTGCGAGGCCGTGAGGGTGTGTTTGTTTGTTGTGAGCAAGAGGTTTAGCTAGTGCTATAGCCAGTGTCGGCCCATTTCAGGTCCCATCACTCACACATATGCACTAGTGCAATAAGCCACAAATCTTGCGACAAATAAATAAAATTCATAATAAATAAATTTAATTCCAAAAAAATTCTTGGGGATAAAAAAACAATTGCGCATCCCCAATGGATAACTAAAAGAAAAGTATGCAAGAATTGCTAACTACATGCTAATGCTACCTTTCTGCAATAGGCAAATTTGCACCATATACTAGTAATGTTTGCTACGATGAATCTACACTATAAAATTCCATGGATTTTACATGAAACACTACCTCTTGCAGTGAATTTATACCCGTGAGATATTTAATGTGATTGCAAGTGGTAGGCATTAATTGGATTGTCATATTGCAGAGTTGACATTAATTTCTAAATCCATTATGATTCTTCTACATAACAAATTTTTTATTTGAATAAGTACCTATGGTATTGATTTCATGTTCTGGTAGTTGGGGAGAGGAGAGGAAGTGAAATGAATGAGGATTAATATGGTCATTGAGATGCCTCTACTTGTATGTGATTGTTCATATGAGTCATAAATTGCACTTAATTGACACCACCCTTGGCCTCAACCACCATAACCTCTACCTCTACCTACGTTAGAGTAGAGCACACATTCTAAATTGTTCTTGGTTTTGCGACGAAGATGTAGTAAGGCCCAAGTTATTCTCTTCTAATATCAACATAGATCTTGTGCATACAAAATCAAGAATGGTATCCCTTGTATTCACAGAGGTTTAGAAATGCTTGCACTCCTCACCTATACCATCCAAACCCAAGATGTAGTAAGACTCAAGTTCTTAAGTTCCAATATCAACATAGATAGCATATATACCAAATTGAAATTGGTACGCCTTGTGTTCATGTTCGAAATTACGTGCACTTCTCACCTATACTATCCAAGCATGCAATTACTATAGCATTATCATCGATCTACTAGATATAAGAGGCTCAACAATGCTTTTGATCTTCAATGCATAATTATTAATGGATAGATAGCCTCACTTAACATTTCTTAACTTGAACTTCAACTATTGACATATTGACACATTTGACATTATTTAACTGAGACTTCGACTACAACTTCCTAACTATGGTATCTATACCAAACAACTTGATCGTATTATTCTACAAGATGATATGTATCATATATATATCCAATTGTATTGTCTAAAACACTTAATAGAAAGCTAATACATAACCTAGTACCTTGGTTCCAATCCATGAATGTATTTTATTGGTCATGCATAGCATTCTACTATGATAACTCTAGAGTTTTTGTAATATTTGTTTCAATAATGTCCCAATAATCTTTACCATAGATAAATTGGTCAATCTAAACTTTCAAGCATGGAAGTTATGCTTATCAAGCTTGTCGTGACAATATGATAAAAACCGCTGAAAAATTTTGAAGTAGAACCTATAAACTTGCTAAATACGATAATTTGATAATGTGGATAACCTATCACTTGTACTGATCTCAAATCATTGACAACATCCCTAATACTTGAGAATTTGCAAATACTATCTACCACATCCAACATCTAGAATTTCTTATGAAATGAACAAGGCTTGTAGAGTTTTAAACCTTACCAGATTCATATACAAATAGCCTCTACCTCTCAAACATGGCCAAAATGCACCAAAAATGTGAATTTCACTAAATTTTCATAAATCAAAGGTCTGTAACAATCTACTCCAACCTCATGAACCCAGCTTATTAATTAAAGATTGTGTAAGAGAGATCTCCATAAGTGTGCTCCACAATCAAACTTCTTTGTAAATGAGAGAGAGAGAGAGAGAGAGAGAGAGAGAGAGAGAGAGAGAGAGAGAGAGAGAGAGAGAGAGAGAGAGAGAGAGAGAGAGAGAGAGAGAGAGAGAGAGAGAGAGAGAGAGAGAGAGAGAGAGAGAGAGAGAGAGAGAGAGAGAGAGAGAGAGAGAGAGAGAGAGAGAGAGAGAGAGAGAGAGAGAGAGAGAGAGAGAGAGATCTTGCAAGGCACACACAATAAACTTAGAATGCATAAAAGATAGGAAGCAGAAAACCCTATCCTTCATCATCATCTTTTTCTTCATTTCTAGTAACAATCTATAAAACATAGAGATAAAATATACATATATAATAATGTATAAGTAGTCCATAACAACATACACATGCTAATTAGTGAGCTAGCTAGATATATATACCATACCTCAATTGGCAAACTAACTGACATCCAACTATAAAGTATCACTAGAATATCATATATCGATGTAACTACCAACCATGCCAATGTTGTAAAATGCAAAAATAGACATTTAGCTATGTGAGTGTTAGCTTGTGGTAATTTTTATATCTTAATACAATTTATAGCCAATAATCATTATTGACAGTTGTCATGATGTCATCATCTCACAACTACTATGCTTACCACACAAGCTCTCTCTTAGCCATCACAGCCTTGACTAAATAGCCATGGAGAGAGATTAAATAAAAAATGTGAGAGGGAGGGAGGGGGGAGGAAGATGCAAACTCATTCTCTCAAAGTGTTTTAACTCTCATTGTATACTTTGTAGGGCGTAGCAATGCCATTTCTCATCACATAAAAGATGCAAAATGTCATCACTTTTGTGGATCGCTTATGCAATGTTCATTGCAACACATTCATATATGCCTTGGCAGGCATCGCACAAGCAACATTGAATTTTTGCATCACTTAAGTGATGCCAATATATTTTTAAAAGAATATCAAAACTATCTTAGTTTCACTTCCTCACACAAGCCTTGCGCACACACTCTCTTACTCTTACTCTCACACCCTTACCCTCTCACTTCCTCTCTCTCTCTCTCAAGTTGGAGAATGCATGCTTGAGAACAAAATGCAAGTTTAAGAGTGCAAGTATTAGAACACAAGTTTCAAAACTCAATATCAGTTTGAAGTTAGAGTATGACTTGAAACAAGATTATATCATAAAATTAGTGCATGCATATAAATTTCAAAGTAGCATGATACATGAATGGCTAGCTACTAAATGAAAACATGTCTCTAGAAATGGCTAAGCAACCATCTAATACATGAAAGTGTGACTCTATCTATGCTGCTATCATCATCGTCAATGTCATCATTGTAAGCCTTTGCATCGGAGTCAGAACACAAAGGTAGCGTGCAAGGATGATGTTGCTCTTGAAGCTAGATCCTCCAAGGCTATACTAAGTTGACTAGTCAAAGAGTCCACTTTATCTTATAAGGATGTGTAAACTCCTATGTACATGGCTTGGAGAGAAGAAGTCATTGTTGTTTCCAAAGTAGCCTCGACACTAGAGACCATATGTGAGAGCATTGGTCTAGACAACACTATTTGTGCAGGAAAGAAATGAAGAAAGAGAACCGATACAAATGCTCTAAGATTTGTGCTCACTATAGGTATACTAGTGGGGTGCATGGGGTGTCTTGATGCATGTGCACTACGATGCAAGGGTATGTGTGCCTAGGTAGAGTGCACTAGGGTGCCTTGCACTAAGGTGGAGTACACTAGGGTACAATGCACTACAATAATGCAATACGGTTAATGTGCAAGGATGGAGCTAGTGCACAATGTGAGTGTGGAGTGCATTAAGGTTAGTGTATTAGGGCTACTGTGCAAGGCACTAGTACATAGTGGTGTACAATTGTCTTAAGGTTAGGGGTCAAGCTTAGTGCACTAGTGCATGTGTCCATATACTAGTGTAGTTCATGTGTGTAGTGTGTTAGTGCACTAATGCGCAAGGTTGTGGATAATGGTTAGGGTGGAAGGATAAGGCTAGTGTGCATGTGCACTAGTGGGTCAAGATGTATCTTCGGCCAAATATAAAGAAGCTACTATGAAGGTATGTAAAGATGTGTGCACTAAGGCCAAGTACACTATTGCATAGTGCTCTAAGGTCAAATGCATTGATGCACATTGCACAATGCACAATGAATTAAGCTACGTGTATTTGTACATAGTGCACTCATGGATGCTTATAAATTCCATGTTTAACAAGTGGTGGAACTTCAAAGAAGGAGAGTGCACATCATTAATGTGGTGATAGAGTGGTGAATTAATTGACAAGCAACAAACTCAAAATTAATGGAAAGAGAAAGAGGAATGTCATATAGAATAATCAAGAAGAACCCTCCCCCCTTTCTCTTGTAATTGACTCCACAATTTGGACTCTTCTCTCCCCCCTTAACTCTCCTTACACCCTTTCTTGCATACAAGGTAAGTGCCACATAGACACACACAATCCCAATCTATTTACTTTCTTCATTGCATAAAAAGAATAAACAGTTATCAGCAAACAAAGAAAGGGGATGAAGCATGAACAATGTAGAGTTTGCACATGTACTTGTGCAATTGCCGTAAGGGTGCATGAACAATGTAGAGTTTGCACATGTACTTGTGCAATTGCCGTAAGGGTGTTTGTGGTGCATTTGTGCAATGGAAGTGATGGCTCCCAAAGTAGTGAAGGTCATATCATTTTTGAGAGAGAGAGAGAGAGAGAGAGAGAGAGAGAGAGAGAGAGAGAGAGAGAGAGAGAGAGAGAGAGAGAGAGAGAGAGAGAGAGAGAGAGAGAGAGAGAGAGAGAGAGAGAGAGAGAGAGAGAGAGAGAGAGAGAGAGAGAGAGAGAGAGAGAGAGAGAGAGAGAGAGAGAGAGAGAGAGAGAGAGAGAGAGAGAGAGAGAGAGAGTGTGTGTGTGTGTGTATCCCAATCTATTTATTTTCTTCATTGGAGGTGGCTATTCTCTATTAAAGGTGAATTACTGAACTTTAGGGGAGGGGGGAGTATCTTTTATTAAAGAGGTCATTAAGAAGGAATTTTTGGGAGAGGGGAGAGAGGGGAGAGGTGATGGTGATAGCGGTGAGGTGGTATATGATGTTACCTATGACAATGATATCCAATATAGTCTAACATCATATATGCTAATGATATCCAATGCAATGTCATCTCCTAATCTAACATAACTTGTAAGAGTACAATAGCTAAAAAACCAATGGCTATGCGGAGTAACATGGAATGAAGCCCCCAATTCTAGAAGCCAACACTGAGAGTAAGTAGACAGTGCATCGATGAGACGAGCAGTATCAAGAGATGAAGCTATAAGAATGTAGTCATTAGAACTATACTTCAAGGCATTTATCTCCTCTATCTTCACATTAGATTCAGGCACAATTTCAATGGATTTTTCTTTTTCATGTACTTTTTCCTTGCCTTGCTCATTGCATCTATCATTGTGCATTTTATGGCAAAGCGGCCTAACGTGACCCTATTGTCCACAATAATGACATGTAAAAGAGGACTTACAACTGCGGGACTTATTATGGGATCGCCCAAGATTAAGGCTTGTCTCTTTTGGGATGGGAATCTCTATCATGGTTATCATTATCATTTTCACTATTTCTATCTCTAATAGTAAGTACATGTGAACTGCAAGCTGCATCAATATTCTTCCTATTTACTTCTTCTCAGCAAGTGAAGCACTCTCTCTATATCACTGCATTGAAAACTACCAACCCCAGGGGGATTAGCACTCATAGCAGTACAAAATATATCCCATGACTCTGGTAGTGTGACAAGCAAGAACAAAGACTCTATGTTATCCTCAAACTTAATGTCCTATGCTAACAATAGAGTGGAGCTTATTCAAATGAGTAGACATAGGGGTGTCCTCCTTTGTGCAAAGGTCTACAAGCTTCTTCAACCAATACAATTGAGATGTAGGACTTTGCTTGTAATACAGATCAAGAATCTTCTTCCATAAATCATATGCACCACCCTCAATAGAGATAACATTGAAATACATCTGCTTAGACAAAGATAATATGAAAGTGGACTAGCACAACTCATCAAGCTCATCCCAACCTTCTAACTTTATGTCATTTGTTTTCAATGGCCTAACCTACTTTTTCTTTAATATTTTCCATATTTGCATCTTTCAATAGTGAAAGTTGTTACAATCAAGCTTTTCAATGTTAAATATAGCATCACAACACTATTGGCTAATGCATGAGAAGTATTTGCAATAATGAATGCAAAATACAAGAGTATGGATTGTTGTAATCATAGAAAAGTAGCCCCAAAACTATGCCAAAAGGGTGGGTGAGAGGTGGGGAACAAAAGAGTATATATCTATCCACAAACAATAATCAATACAGTGCTCAAAAAAGGTGTTTGCGCTCACAGAAACTACTCTAAATAGTATTTAGTATTGTTGTCTGTAAAACTATAGTAAATTACTATACATTACTAGAAAAATGATCAATGGAGTAAGCTTCCACTACAAGGAATATCTAGGTAGCAACACGGGAAATATAGAGTACAACAACCATTGTAGCAACCAAGTACCAAGAATTGTCAAATCATATATGGAATGTCAAATATATACATGCATACAACCAATGTATCTCAAGTACCCACCACTAACAAATCACTAACAATGATAGGTACTAGGCATCCAAATTCTCAAAAGCAAATCATCCCACAAGAGTCGGTATCCAAAGAATAGTGCATGCATATATCAAACTAAGCATATACATGAGCAAGAGACTTCCGTTATCTCTAAAGAACCAATCTCTACCAAGTAAATATAAATGTCTGCTCTACTGGAAGCAAATTCTAAATGTTCAAGAGCACAATGAGACTCAATGCATCAAGTATATAGTGTCCATAAAGCCCAAGCACATCAATGATATGTCCAAGAGTATATATGCCTAATATGTCTTCAACCCGCAAGGAAAGAATCATTGAAGTAAATGGCTAATATCCAAATACATCTAATGGAGCTCAAATCCAAGACTTAAAGGTCACCATAAGAATATCCAAGCATAAACATTAGTGTTGGCATTGACATAAACATTTTTAAGGCCCGAATAACATGTAGACATGTTATAGCATGTAGACATGTAACGCATATGGCTCTATAACTTGTAAACTTGCTATCCAGACCAAAACTATTCTGTTTTGTGTACAATAGAGATTGAAAACTATAGAGAATAAACTTTGAGAGTGATCAAATCTATATATTTCATTACAATATTTATTTCTACCTATCGACTACATCAATCATATATCATATGTAAAAATTATGGCTAAAATACAAAAGTGCTATCAAGCTATCATAGTTTTCCACAGCTTCTGCAACATGCTCTATCCACAACTTCTATAGCATACTCTGTATCCCTTCAAAATGGACATAATGGCTACTTTTTAGCTCAGTAAGCACTCAAGAATGCTCAGTCAAAGCCCTAGGAAGCTCCTCAACCAACCTAGAACAAGTGTTGAAGGTAGGAATGACAATGCATATCTCAAGTCAATTGAAATGGGGTAGTTGTGAAAGCTATAAGTCAAACTCTCTTCCTAGATTGAATGCAACATCAGTGGATCTTTTTAAATGCCCACTTTGATACCAGTTGAAAGATGGAGTTGAAAATGGAAGCATGAGTGAAAGTAAGAAAGAAGCAAGAGCTATGAAGTTTGAAGCAAGAGAAACCAATAAGATATGTGGAAACTTCAACAATTACATTCTATTTGCCAATAAAAGAATAAAGAATAAAGTGACAATGATAGGCATCCTCCACTTGCAATGTAAGGTGTGCGAGTCTATATATAAGTAAACATAGACAGTGAGGCACATATGGCCTTCAATCCCCCAATACTTTTGAGTCAATGGATCCCAAAGGCATAGCCCATCTCACCTGCATCATATATCTAAGAAAGATACCTTTGATAGACTTTGGATCCAACTTGTTGCATTTGTCTTTGGAATATGCCTCACATCCCAAGACATATGAGGGAGGTTTACCAAAATATACCTCCTTTGTAACTCTATGACTAAGAGCAATACATGGGAATCTATTAATCGAATGAATTATAGTAGTAACTGTCTCAACCCAAAAATGATGTGATAAGCATGTCTCATTAAGTATGTTACAAAGTCTTTCCTAAATAGTTCTATTCATGTGCTCTGTAACACCATTCTAGGGTGGGGTATATAAACCAACATTGAAGGCTGTCACAACTACAACGTGTCAATAATCATATGTGCAGTAGGTATAGACATCATGCACATAAAAGATCTCAGGGTAAAGAGAGCTGTCAAATGTATAACACCAAGCAAAGTTGAATACATAACCCAAAATCATATAAATATCACTAACAACACATTGATAGACATAAGTACCAGGTCCAAAGTAAGTGATTAAACTAGCCCACTATAGGGTAACTATATCCAATACATATAAAGAGAGTATGCACATGAAGTAAGTGTCCCACAATCTCGGTAAAAGTAAGCTCAAGCTCAATTTTACAAAATCAAAGCTCTATGTAATATCCAAAGGAGCATAGGTAACTCCCACTAGAAGAAAATCGAACGCCAAATGAGATACATGAAGCATAAATCAAGAGCATAAAACCCAATAGATTATTCAAGCCTGTAAAGTGCATAAGCCATTAAGGTAATCAAGGCATGTAAGCATAGTCGAAATCAATATAAGATTCCCCAAATCTCATCTCAAAAACATGCCACATTATATCAGGAAGTACACATACCAACTGAAGCAGTGGTACATCCACCAAGTATCTCCTAAAGCATCAATGAGCATTAGGTACATAATCTTTTTACATATAAATACTTGCTTCCCTATTATTACAACACTAAACTGATAGTGAAATCAGAGCTATTTCAAGCTCAAATCAGTCCCAAAAGCATAACCATAGCATCCGGGTACTGAAATAGCATCCTCGAAGTATCAAACATACATTATGGAATTTAATATTTGTTATCCAAACCAAAACAGTTATGTTCTGTGTGAAACAAATAATAAAAAACTACATAGAATCAACTTCATGAGTACATAGATTTGTAGATCTCATTGTACTCTTCGTTTCTAGCTATAAAATGACTAAATCCGATATCGTATGCAAAAGTTATGGCCAAAATACGACAGTGCTGTTAAGTTGCTATAGCTATCCACGACTTCTGCAACGTGATCTGCATCCACTCAAAATGGAAAAAATGGCTGCTCAATAAACACTCAAAAAGGCTCAACTAAGCCTTGAAAAGCTCCTCAACAATGTGAGCAAGCTAGAACAAGCCAAAAGAAGAAAATAATTAATGCATATCTTGAGAGGAAGAAACAATGGCTCCCATGAAACCTTAAGTTAAAGCTTTAAAATCTAGACTGAAGCAAAGGATGAAAAAGCTCCTCAAATGGTTGGCTTTGATACCAATTGAAAGGTAGAGCTTGAGTGAAAGTACACAAGCAAAAACAAGAGCTGTGCTGGATGGAGCAAGAGAGCAAGAGAGAGATACTATACGTGGAAACTCCAATAGTCACAATGTGCGACTAACCTTCGAGAGCAAATTTTTAGAGCCCAATTTAATGCACAAAAAGTGGTGTCAAATGCATAAAATACCAGTTTTTTGTGGAAAATGAAACAGTTGCGGATTGATGAGTTGGAGTTTTCCTAGATAGATTATTTTGACAATGCCAGGAACCCAAAGCAAGTCTCCATTCGTCGATCGGAGTTCCATTGACCCGCTATTTAATTCTTATATAAGGTTTCACATTATAAAGAGGCTATAGGATCCATGAGTTAGAAAAGTGCAATAGATGCTAGATTGATAGATTTCGATGCTACAAAGCCAGCCATCCAATTGGATTGCGATTTTGAGGCCGTTTGCCCACTCAACGGAGCTAAAACCACTTCCAAGAAGTGTGAACGCATAGGAATTGAACTGATTAGGTCTAAAGGTTAATGGTTAAACTTTAGAAACATAAAAAAACCTAAAAAATTAGCATGGAAAAGGGAGGGGGCACAATGTTTTGGCAACTCATAGATTGGCATGTTGATGGCTTCTCGCATCATCACAATCGGTATAGAGAGATGAAAGACAATCCTCCAATCTACGCATCAAGGGATTTAATCTAAATGTATGCACATGACATATCATGAAGGGAATGAAAATCTTTGAATTCAATATTTCTCTCTCCTCCCTCTCTCTCCTCTTGATGCATGTTTCGATGGTTCAATCTATGAGAAAAGGGGATGGGTTGTTTAAAGAGATTTTGATTGGGAGATGATGATGAGATATGATGGCGTGTAGATCGATGTTTGGAGGACCGTTAGTGGTTTTAACTAAGTGTCGGCGGCCTCCCAAATATAAGATATGTGTGAGATAAAGTGTGGATTCATGAGTAATTGATAAATTTCATTGTTTTATGATAAATCTTGATTTTGCAAATGGTTAAAAATGATTATTCTTGATTGTCAATGGTCTATTTTATGAGAAACATTAAGAAAATCAGCAAGAATTAGCTGTCCATTGATTTTTCCATAAACACGCAAAATCCATAAAATTGCGGTTTTAGAGTAAATCATGGATTTTGGGGGTTTTGATGTGTCAATGGTGTTCACATGGGATGAAATGAGGGATGAAAATAGTTTTCAACAAGCCTAATCAAGTCACATTAGAAAATAAAAAAAGATCAATATTTATTGATAAATAAATTAAAAAATAGAGAAAATAAATTTGTCGTGTTTAAAAAATGAAGAAAAATAATATATGTGTCCGTGGATGTAGGGTGGGGCTAAAGCATAAGATTAGCCTTAGCTTAGTCCTATGTTTATGTTAAAGTGAGTATTTTATCACTCTTTATGAAATAAAAATACATCAAAATGCTCTCTAAACCTACCACTGAATGCACAACCCTAAATGGTAGGGGGTAATAAGTATGGATTAACAGCCAAATCTAGATTTTTTCTGATGCACTATGCATATAAGAAACGTGTGTGTTGAGAATTAAAGGGTTCAGTAGCACAAGCATGCTCGGTGTTGACCCTATGCAACATGGTGATTATGTTTAGGATGGAAGAATGATAGAAAATGGTTTTGCATGGTCACAATGTTGTTTTAAATGAATTAAAAATTTTTGAGCACTATGAATCATTCACAGTTGCATTGCATTATTCAACACATGGTATCATCCTAGATGCATGGCAATTATCTTTATAAACATTGACCCATGCTGAGAGTGAGGTATCCCAAGCCGTAGGGCTAGTTATTATTTCCTTTAGGGAGTATTTAGTGAGGATTATCATTTATTTCTTGGAATGATTGATTAAAAGAGAGGAGTATGTATCATACTATGTGCTTTATGTGTTCAGGCGCCTCTCGAGACCAATCCTTGAGGTGTAGAAGAGCCGCAACAGTTAGTCGCGGAGGTGCTCCCTGTGTCTACTTTATGTGGTGCACAACACCAATATGTGTAGGGGCTCCTTATGAGGAGTTTGGGAAGGGATCTGTTGGACTATAAATGTTACAAATGCAAATTTGGTTAGATCACTGTGTAGCCTTTGGGACGTTCTTGGCCACGAGGCCGTGGGGTGTTTTGGTTTAGCATAGAGGCCCAGCTAGAGCGTTAGAGCTAGTGTCGGGTCCATTTTAGGTCCTGACACCTTCTCTTATTCAAATGTTACTTAAAGAATAAAGAATAAAGTAACATTGATGGGCACCCACCACCTATGGTATACTATGATATTCCAACTTTGTTTTCAATCTTCTCAACTTCTCGTAATTAAATTTGGAGAATTCTAGACCATTAAATAGAGGAAGCATCGAATAAAATAATCCAAAATTTGTAACTCGACACCTTCCAAGGCTAATAAGATCTATAGGCATCCTTCACAAAAAATCACCATACGAACGGAAGTCTTAGTCCATAAGTCTGAACTGACTAAGCACATTTGAAACTTAGTAAGTAAGTGAAAGCTTAAAGCTTTAAATCTTAAGCTTTATAAAAAGAAAAGCTTTGGAAGAAGAAGATGATGAACATACCACCCCCTTTCTCCCCCCCCTTCCCCCCCCCCCTTCCCCCCCCCTTTTTAACGAAAAAAACGGCATTGTTAACCCCAACACGAAGAAAGCAAAAAGAAGTGGAAAAGATGCAGGGCAAAGGCGGAAAAAAGGTAGCCTGACTGAAGAAAGAAAAGGAGAAAAGGCCAAAAGCCCAAAAGCGCAAGGGCAACCTTAAAAGTCCAAGGCAAAGGCAAAAGGGAAAAGGCGCATTTTAAAATAAAAAGGTGCACCCTGAAATCTTGTAAAAGAGCGCCGGGCTCTCACCTGTGCAATTTGTAAATGTAGATGGGCGGTGGAAATGAAGCTAGGAAGATAGAAGGACAATGGGAAAAAGGGCCTAGGCTATGGCCCCGGCCATGTAAAAAGGGGAAAAGGGGATGACCGCCCAAAAGGGATTTAGGGTTTTGTATATAAAGTTGAAAAGTGAATGAGAAGCTCATTCTTGTGTGTGGCCAAAAGTAGCTCTCCTCTTCTTCTTCTTCTTCTTGTTCTTGCTTGCTTGAGCTTGTGCTTTGAGAGAGGGAGTGTGAGAGTGTGAGGGAGTGAGTGTGTGAGGGTGAGGGACCAAGGAGGAGAAGCTCTCCATCTTCTCCTCTCTTCTTCTCTTCTCTTCTCTTCTCTTGTCTTGCTCGCGGCAATGGAGCTTGGAGTGTGGAGCTTGAGGATGGAGCTTGCTTGAAACTTGCACTTAGATCGTGGAGCTACCGAAGTGTGCGGGAGAGGAGGTAACTCGAACGGCATCAAGGTAAGCTCACTACACCCATAGACATGGATGGTACGTCGCCTATGTGAGAGGTAGCCATTAGTGCTCGGCTTGGAACGCTTGAACCAATAAGCAGTCCGTGGGTCTTGGCGGTTGAGTGAAAGCTCCCACATTTTGGCTCCATTTGCCGGGACCAATGGATTCAAGCCTTGAGCGCTTGCGCGCTTCGAATCGAGCATCAAAGTAAGGGTTTCCCCGAACTGGTGCTTGAGATAGGTAGGAAGGGAGGGGGTTGAAGATGGTATTCGATCTCCTTGGCAAGTAGGTTTTTTGCTTTCTTGAGATTTATGTTGTGGAATGAAGTAGTGTAGGTATTTACTTTGTGATTTGGGTGCATTAGGGTAGGAAAAAACAGAGAAAAAGAAGAAAAACAAGCATCAGGGTTTCTGCTGTTATAACAGGGCATGAGGTTTTGATTCGTTTGCTGATTTGCATTTTGGAGTTTAGTGGCTATCCCAGGTATATAGATCTCTTCCCCATCACTCCAGCATCATTCTATGGAATCTTGTAGCTTACAATAAGCAATACCTTAAGATTTTGGACGAATTTGTGCTCGAAAGTGCGTTCGGGCCGGTGGAATCGGACACCCGACTCAGTGTCCGATTCCTAGAATTGGACGTCTGATTTTGAGAATCGGACGCTCGGACAACTGTCCGATCGGACCACTCAGACAAACCCGTTCGATTTTGAAAATCGGACCACTCGGACACTCGGACTCGGACCACTGGGACCAACCTGTCCGATTTTGGAAATCGGACCACCCAGAATCGAACCAGTCAGAATCGGACCACCCAGAATTGGACCAATCCAAATCGGACCAGTCCAGAATCGGATCACCCTGTCCGATCCAATTCCCAGAATCGGACCACTTTTTTGATCCGATTCCCAGAATCGGACGTGACCAAAATCGGACCATTGGTCCGATCGGACCAACCCAAAATCGGACGTCCGATTATGATAATCGGACTCTTGAAAATTGGACATCTGAGAATCGGATAGAAAACTGTCAAAATCGGACATGTATCGAGAATACAAATTTTAACGCATCTAAACCCCGAGATTGACCCCAAAGGCTACGTAGAGCTAAAGGCACATCACAGATCCATCACTGGGCTAAATTTTAGAGCACGTAGTTCAAAATTTGGCTATAAACGGTCCTCCAAATTGCATATGGCGTCTACCGTAACGGCCCTGCGGGCCGGGGGGGACTACCCCCTCCGGACCCCCGCAGAGGGGGCTTTGCCCCCTCCGCACCTCCCCCAAGTAGGTTGGAGAGAAAACGCGCGCCGTGACAGGTCTTCCAAATTGGACCCTAGTGAAGTGATGGCTCTACACAAGCATGGATTCTCACTTGCGAAAGAGCAGCCAAAAGCCCATACCCGAATAGAGACAAACAGAGACCCTAGAACCTCAATGGACCAATCTAGCCATCAAGGGCAATAAGGCCATGCCACGAGAACACAAGGACATTGTGTTCATACCATGTCTAGTCAGAGTGAAATGCAACATCAGCAAGCTGCAAATGCAAAGATGACTAGACATGACACTCTTGACGAGAGATGTACCTTGAATAGCACTGCACTGACGATCCAAGACAGCAGTGGAGAATCCACATCTGGTCGTGCAGTCGAGAACTCAAGGGCATCTATCAGAAAGCTTAAATTTACAAGCCAAGACCCGGAAGATGAAGACATAGTACCACCTGCTTATCTTAGGGTCAAACTCACCGCGAAAAGAGAGCATACTATCGATGCTCTGATTGATGAAGGAGCAGATTTTAACATCTTGACCGATGAATCATGGACCATACTAGGCCAACCAGAGCTCACACCGACTAGTGCAACTCTTAGCCCTTATGGGGGACACCCACAAGCACTCATAGGGAAGTGCAAAATCCTTGTGACAATTGAAACAGAAAGCTTGCCTATCCTATTTCATGTTTCTCCAAATAGTGCTAGCTGCGGGAAAGAAACCCTCCTAGGAAGACCCTTCAAAAGGGCGACCAAGTGTGAGGCTGACTATGTAACACAGAGGATACACCTGACACCACCGGGTGTGAGGATAGTCACAACCTTTAGCAAGGGTGACCTCATCGAACCTCAAGGGAAAGGCAAGGAAGGTGATGACATAATAGTCAAGCCTACAAATGAATGCAAGGACTTGTTGGAAGAGTTGATACAAGCACAGGTCGAACAACGAGAACCAGTGAGTGAGGCCATGCCGGAAATAAGAAGGTCAAGAGACAAGGCCAAGGACAGGGTTTGGACTCACAAATATCGTAGAAGACCACGAAAGAAGCCCAAGCCTTATAGACGGAGGCGTCGATGGAGAGTCAGCATAACATCGCGATGGATATCCAAAGCGTTGCTACGTGCTCAAGGATACTACGCAGGTAACCAATGGATTTGGGTGCCCAAACTCCCTGCTAGGCCACCTCTATCAGAAGCCCAAACTATGTCCAAAGCAAAGAGGCGTAGGAGGAAAACTAAACGAAAGGCCAAGTTTCAAACCAAAAATATTGGAGTGATTGAGCCCATCACTACTGAAATCAAGAAACCAAACATGGCCTATCAAAAAGTAGATCCTCAGCCTAGTGTGCTTGACAAGCGGACATCAGATGCAGCCACTGAGCGTGCACAAAAATCATTAGTGCCCAAGGAGCCTTTGAATCCCCAAGAGGAGAACAAGCATCATAGGCACAACATTGCTCAAGGCAAGGCTGATCGCTCAACAAAGCAAATGGCACAATCATCTAATAGCCTTGAGAAAATCGTTCAGCTAGTGCCACATCCACCTAGGAGCCCTAGATCTCCTATGCCCGCTTCTCCCAAACAGACACAGGAAGCGCCACAGCAGTTGTCAAGGGCGACTGCTCAATTCCAATCTCTATCTCCATCTAAGCTTCCAATCGTCAAAGGGGTGGGACATGATGCCATCTATAGCTCTCGACCTAAGGAAACGCCTGAGCCACCTAATGTGACTAGATCAGCTCATGTTCGATCTACACAAATGAGTGCTCAAAGGCCAACAAAAGACACAACCACTTCTGATCGCCCTAGGGACTTGACACCACAATCCACCAAGGGTAGCTAGCCCACTAAACTAGCTGCTACTACTTCCAACCAGGGATCACAGCAGTCACAGCCCTTGGCCGTGACAATACCCTATGGGGAACGTGTCCTTAGAAGTTCACCTGTGGAGGAGGTGTCGCAGCCAAATCCCTCGGCAACTCCAACACTTTCAAAGTGCCTAAAGCCTAGGACGGAGGAGTCAAACGCAAGGGAGTTGGTTGAAAAGCTAGACTCTCCGAAAAGGGCGGCAGTTGTGCTCTCACAACCTAGCAAGGCTATTCAGCAGGCCACGGCCATGTCCCGTAAGGACACACTAGAGAAAGAGAAGGCTGAGGCCCAATCAAGCACATCAACGGTCGATATAGCCCAGGGTCCTGAGTTGCTGAAAGAGGCACCTTCATTAACCAAGAAAAAGAGGAGAAAGCAGAGAAAACAACAACAGATGCAGGTGGTTGTGGACCCCAAGAACATTGAGACGAAGGGCACTGGAGAGCTGATGAATGAAGCATCAAGTCCACCCACCAATGAACCCACTGATGCCTCTCCTAATAGCGGTGAAATCTTAGACACATCTGTGTATTCTGAGAAACCAAAGCAACCGTTGCCATCAACAGTTGCTTGCAACACTCTATCCACTGACAATAGAACTCACATTAATCAATCAAGAGTGGATACAACGCTGCCACAATAGGGTGACAAATCTATACCAGTCACATCCGAGAAGAACCAGGACGAAATAATAGCAAAACCTCAGGAGAAATGTGAGAACCCCAAGAGCATAAGAAAACCTAGTGTGGACCAATCTTGCTCATCTAGGCCTGAGCCCCCAGCCATGCTAAAGCCTAAGGAAACTCTTAGAACTTTGCATGAGATAGCAACCGAGCAAGCCCTCGTTGAACATAGAAGTGTCGCAGAATGCTTAACTGAGTTTGAGGCTAAGCTCAAAGTGGTCGCGCGTGTCTACGTCCTTGCGGACGTGGGCACGATCCCCAAGGAATAGCTTGGAGATTACTTGACCTTTCCTCTATCATGGGAAGAACAAGAACATCTTAACGGGCACTACGATAGGCTCTTGCATGAACATATGCGACTCATCCCTGATGAGGAGGCTGACGAACTACGCTTAACCGTCACGTTCAATGAAGTGCTCTGTCGACCGAATCTCGTAGACATAGAGCTACTAAAGTGACTGTCAGCAGGCCAGAGTCAATTTGAGCGGCGTTGGTGCGAAAGCCGCGTCATAATGGCCAAACTAGGGGCTCAGATCAGAAGAGTGATTGGCCAAATGGTGGTCTCAAAGAGACCCAACCTACGTGGCACCAACTTCCCTTCGAGTGCTCACTGACATTCGGGGTGCGGACTTGGCTGGGACTAGGCTACAGGGCCCTTTGAGTGATAAGGTTCTCACCGAAGAGGAGTTACATATTGCCAGTAGACTTGGTCAAGGTTCCATGCTACTCGACGTGGCAAAATATCTATCAGTATTAAGTCAGCTGCCACGAATACTAGATGCGTGTGCCATGCTCCGGTACAACCCCGAGTTCTACACTTGGTTCTTATCCTCGTGATGTGACATGGATTCATAGATATGTATATAAATAAACACTGATTTTTGTGTCATCATGTATAAACAATATCAACACACACAAGCAATGATAGTCAAGCACAGGGAGAAGAGTCGAGTTTGACAGGCTAAGCTCCTGAGGTCCCCCTCACATCACACTTTTAAAAGTCAGGTGACCAGCCCCACCTCCAAGTGAAGGGCATGCAACTGCAACCCATATTGCCACCATAGGAGGCCTTGACCAACAACCCTGATGGTGTAGACAGGGTGTAGTCCCTTCATATACACCTTCTTCCCTTTTTGGTCTATCCTTCCGAGGATGTGCCCTATCCCACTCCATGACAACCAGTCCACACAACTTAGCATAAGTCAATATTGGCTAATGGCTGGAGGCAAAACAAACATCATCATGGGGGCCATCCCGTTATGACAAAACACTGCATGCCTCACCCCTCCCCTTCTTGTCACATGCGCTTGATAAACCACACTAAAATCCCCTCCATGCAAACAGTTATATCCTATGTCCAGATCTGACCCTTGGATTGCATCTTGCAGGCTTCCCTTTGTGGCGGAACGCATGGAGAATCATGGAGAGCTAGCATGCAAAGACGCTCTTCGCAAAAGATAGGAGCATGTGGCACGTGCCCCTCCACAGGAGCGCTATGTGCCCACCATCAAGAGGTATGCCAAGAAGCGAGGCCCTAAGCGACACTGCCCAGGACGAAGGCCGAAGAATCCTTGAGTCAGGAAAGTCGAGACTCGAAACACACAACAGGTGGCAGCACTAGTGGTATGCACTCCCAGCTCCTGCTCGGGCCCCAGATGCTCAAAGGTAGAAAGGGCAGCTCGGGAAAAAGAAGAATTTAATGAATTATTTAAAGAAATTCTAGAGACGATAGCGAGCCGGGATTACACCATTCATATCCCAGCCGACATGTTCCCTGCTCACCCCCACGGGAGTCCCACACCAGTAGAGCCCCAATCACCCGGCCATCCAGACTCGCCCCGCCTCATACAAATCGAGTAGCCCATAATGCATAAAGGGCTTATCAAATGATAACTGGCCAGGACTTTTTGTTTTTAAATGGTTAAGTGTTCCCGACTTGTTAAGTGTTGACATGTTCCTGACTTGTATGAACTTATCATATCTGCGTTTAATATATGCTACGCATTTAGCAAAAGAGAAAGCTAATCAAGCGCAGGTGATAAATGTCTAGTCAACACCATAGAATTCAAATAAGTGATGTCGCCTTGCATTGCACTGGTTTATTATAGTTGCGACATACACAATGCATATGCTCTCATGAAGCGACAAGTGGATGCAGGATAATACAGGTCCTTGTGTGAAAATGATCAATGCCCAATCACCGCAACACCCACAACCCCACAACGAGCCGCGGCAAAGCCACGCTGCCAAAAGCACCCTTGCCAACCGCCCACATTGCATGGCCCACAAAACATTCCTGGGCCACGCCCCCTTTCTGGGTCAGGCTCTATAGTTGACTCACGGCAGTCGTTACCTCAATTGTATCAACATCGCATGCGCCGTAAGGAGGGTTGCAATATCTCAAGTGTATCTCCCCTTTTCGCCAACTACTTCTCTAACAGCGAGGCTAGGGCACCATCATCATTGTACTATTCATTTTCTGAGCCTTCGAAGCTTGACATTTTTCAACCATTGAAAGGTTGATAGCCTCAACATATTGTAATGGTTGTACTCAGGCAAAAAATAAAAAAAAAAAAAGAAAAAGAAAAAGAAGAAGAAGAAGAAGAAAAGAAAAGAAAAGAAAAGAAAAAAGAAAAAGAAAAAGACATGAATGGAAAAATAAGAAGCACCCACGATCACAGCACAGCACCTAGGGGTCCTCAAATTAGGTACGTCGGGTGACCTTGGTCGACCGGCTTCGTCCCTAGTCCCCTAGCCCCTTACACTCACCCACAATTGTTCAGGGCACATCAAGGGCAGGACATACCTGGGGAGCTTGTCTCACCTAGGGTTAGACCTGTCACCTTGACCCACTTGCACCATTTTCTTTTGCACTCTGCCTTCGTACCCTTGCAATCAATGGTGATAAGCACTACACGATTGGCCATGAAAAGTACACCGTACTCATCACGCAAGTCCAATAGTTTCCAGCGATTGAAAGTGCGGTGTCCTTGCCTTCCATTATGCTACATTGTGCAGTCATAATGCAATGGATGTCTCATATGCCTTCACGCATACTCCTTCTCCACATGGGCAACTTTGCTTCATCCACGAATTGTTATGAGAAACTAGCCCGCGATCTTCCAACTATGTAATATCTAAGTATGCACGAGACTCACATAATATTTGCACCGAAATATATCCACAGTTTGGGTCCTCAAGTGCAGGACAATACTCTAGGCTTGCTTAGCGTTCGTCCTGTCTCCCAAACTAATCAAAATATGTCTTGTGCACGATGAGAAGCCTAGCACTACCCCTTAAGGAGAGATCACAGGTGAGGTTTTCCAATCGCAGGTATAAGGTGTTGTTTGCTCTTCATCAACGCTCAACTTTGATACTTGTCCCTTACCATCCAACAAGCCCGCGAAGAATCGTCATGTGCAGAATCCCCAATAAACCAATACTTGTGTTGGCCATCAATGCAATCCCCAACACAGCATAGCCCTACCACCAACTCCAACAACCTTCCACCAGCTACCTTGGCCACCAACAGGCCCCCAGGACCTTCTGCCACACCACCACCAACACTCCTCCACGGAAACCACAGGCGTCCTTGTCACCCACATCTTCGGTGCATGCTACAGCCTGCTACCTACGACGGTGAGTGCCATGGGACTGGCACTCGTCTAGGAGGGGGTTAATGTTAACCCCAACACGAAGAAAGCAAAAAGAAGTGGAAAAGATGCAGGGCAAAGGCGGAAAAAAGGTAGCCTGACTGAAGAAAGAAAAGGAGAAAAGGCCAAAATCCCAAAAGCGCAAGGGCAACCTTAAAAGTCCAAGGCAAAGGCAAAAGGGAAAAGGCGCACCCTGAAATCTTGTAAAAGAGTGTCGGGCTCTCACCCGTGCAATTTGTAAATGTAGACGGGCGGTGGAAAGGAAGCTAGGAAGATAGAAGGACAATGGGAAAAAGGGCCTAGGCTATGGCCGACCATGTAAAAAGGGAAAAAGGGGATGACCGCCCAAAAGGGATTTAGGGTTTTGTATATAAAGTTGAAAAGTGAATGAGAAGCTCATTCTTGTGTGTGGCCAAAAGTAGCTCTCCTCTTCTTCTTCTTCTTCTTGTTCTTGCTTGCTTGAGCTTGTGCTTGAGAGAGGGAGTGTGTGAGGGTGAGGGACCGAGGAGGAGAAGCTCTCCATCTTCTCCTCTCTTCTTCTCTTCTCTTCTCTTCTCTTGTCTTGCTTGCGGCAATGGAGCTTGGAGCGTGGAGCTTGAGGATGGAGCTTGCTTGAAGCTTGCACTTGGATCGTGGAGCTACCGAAGTGTGCGGGAGAGGAGGTAACTCGAACGGCATCAAGGTAAGCTCACTACATCCATAGACATGGATGGCGCGTCGGCTATGTGAGAGGTAGCCATTAGTGCTCGGCTTGGAATGCTTGAATCAATAAGCGGTCCGTGGGTCTTGGCGGTTGAGTGAAAGCTCCCACATGCACCAAATATTTTCTCTCTCCTCCTCCTAAAATTGGAGATAATGAAAGCATGAAGGAAAGGTTAAATTCTCCTCTCAATCTCAGCAGAAGACTCCAACAATTTCCCCCTTTTCTAGGTTTGACAAGGGGCCTAGATTGGAGCAAGAGCATCCGAGAGCTAGGCGAATCAGTCATGGCATCTCTGGTAGCCTCTCTGCGCCTCAAAGATCAGATCGCCAGCATCAGAATGCATATTAAAAGCTTCCAAATTGTTGGATTGCCAAGATACCCTCTGCAAAGAGCTCCTCCTCTTGGCCACAACCCTTCTTCTTCAATTTAACCATAAAGGCATGAGGAGCCGTTAGGGGGCAGCCTCATCAAAGAGGAGAGGCTTTTCTCAAGAGTAGAGAGCAAGAGGGAGTGGGCGGATAAAAATTCTTGTCATGAAGACAAGGAGGATACTCCACAAGCTCTTGGAATAGAATCCCCCATCCCTTCTACCTCCACTTGCATGTGGAATCAAGACTCTGCTCGATTTTTCTTAATTCCTAGTGATTGCCATTCCCCATCAATCCAATTGCGACAACCCCCAAGCTCTTTTGCCAAAATCCCCTCTACAATCTCGTGATTAAAGACCATGGTCCCGAATAAGAAAGTTATGAAGGTCACGAAGGTAGGAGCTGCAAAAAACACTGCGGATTATGACCACTACAAATGGAATGACGAGTATTGGGATTACAAACGAAGCTGCGAATAACATCAACCAAGCACTCGTCATAGATCCCCAGGTACTATATTTTGATATTAAAGGAAGCATAGCAGGCCATCATTCTATGGGTTGGCAACAAAAAGTTACATTCATAAAATATGATTTTTTAATGTCATGCATAAAATCTATTAAAGAAACTTTTAACCGCAAATTCCAAGGGATAATTTGGTTTTGTACGAGATGTACTAAGGAGAAGTACAAGGAAGATGTTACATTTCCCAAAAGACTTAAAAATTTTGATTTGTATTGAATTAACGGAACCTTTAAGGGATAAACTCGGTCACTAATTCTTAGTATACAAGTAAAAAGGGTCTTCAAGTGTAATTAATAAAAGAATACATTTCGTAATAAAACTAACCAAGATGTTTTTAAAGTTATCACGAGCAGGGACCCATGAACCCCATTGAGAAAAGAAAAAGACCATCAAGGGAGTTGTTCTTAAAAATAGAAATCTTATTTAGATTCAATCCGAACTAGATTCTGAGGATGGGTAATTCTGAGAAGATTATTGGAAGGTATTGCCACTTACACTAAGTTTTGCCTTGATATTATTATTTTAGAAAAGAAAAGATTTGTTTAAAGTTTATGTATAATGCACTTGAAATAAGATGTTTGTGATTGTAAATTAGGTACTAATCTTACCTAAAATCATCAGGCTAAAAGATGAATAATCGGGTATAGATTGTCGATATTGAGGCAATATTTTGGTGAGCATAAAATGCTGATTGAGGTAGTGTTCTTTGATGGCACTAGACCTCCCCAAGGCCAGCATGGATAAAACCTACTCCAAGTTTTTTTTTTTTTTTGCTTTTGGATTAGCGATTTTAGACCAATCATGGTGCAAATAGTATTATCGTAGGGAACTCTAGTTGGCAGGAGGAGGTAAGGATACCAGGGGACTTTGGTCATAAACTCCTTAGACTCTTACAAATTACCTACTACCCTTCCAATTCTAGATAGCATCTTGGAAGTTCCAATACTAGTTTAGCATCTGAACTTGGAGAGAATAATACCTTCGGGTTGACATCATATCTAGCTAGAACAGAAAACGTTGTAAAAAGTTATTTTTCTTAAAGGAACTATTGAGAAGGAATTGCTTTAGTTTGTCTTTGTATCGTGAAATAAAGATGTGTAACAAATTTATATCAAGAGATAATCAAAGAAGCTTTTTTTATATGTTGAATTTAAGGTGGTAGGTAATTAGGTAATTAAAAATACTATCTCGAGGGAAGCGGGAGGATGGACTGTCGACGGAACCAGACCTATGGTTGGGTAGACTCGGTGAGCTGAGAGCTTTCCTAAAAAGGAATAAAAATTACATCTTTAATATGTAAATGTATGACCATTAGAGATCATAAAACCTGACTTGCATTGTTTTAGGACTGGAATGGGATTTTGCACCATGGGCAAAAGGGATCAAAGTGCCACACTCCCCTTCGTCTCACATTCTCTTTGAACCAAGAGCAATGCAAGTCCATTTCAATATGGTAAATTCTATAAGAAGTGGAAACTCGAATTGCTGAAACTAATCAACTGTTAGTAGTTGATTTGACTCATTTTAGGAACCAAGCCTCAGGTTGGTCCTCGTGGGGGACGATCGGGACTTCCACTGCGGGGTAGTCTTAAAAGCAAGCCTAGATAGCAAACTCCAAGGCATTTCATCAAATCCTGGATGGTGTTTTCTAGGACATCTCTTGATGGGCTACTAAGAACGTGTTGACGAGGGAGCATCTCGAGCACGCATGTTACAGTTGGTATCAAAGTGCACGTTGATACAGGCTATGATGCAAGTAAATAAAACTAGTTATAATTACATAATAAAATATATTTCCCTTAAGTTGTGAGAATCTTCTCTTGTTAATATATGTTCTTGATTTCTAGTAGAGAGAGAAACCTTGGGAACAATTCTTGATTTTCCAAGTTATGTTTATGTTAGTAATGCACTCCTCTAGTTTCAATTGGAGAAACCAAATGATGCAAATATCAGATCAAATATACAATCCTTTGCCCTTGTATTACGAAAGACGATGGACGTTAAGTAGACGGTATTATTACATTGACGCAAACCATCTTGCTTACCTCCAGAATAATTTAAAGAGGTTAAGATAGATGGAAACCCGTAAAGTTGCCAATATTTATTTATGTCCACCGGAGAACGACAAGTCAAATTAAATTGGTACATGTATGAGGATATTACAAAGGTTATATCGGTTGATGAGTCATGGTTGTAGGATGCTCCAGTTGCCGCAACTACAAGAAAGATGGATTACTTGATCTTTCCCTAAAATATAGATTTTTGGATAATCATTCTCACAATACTAATTACTATGTAATGGATGTATCATAATGCCATGTCTAGGTTGTAGTAGGGAATCCTCTTCCAAGAATAATATGAGCTTCCAAATAACTCGAATAATGTATTCCCTTCCTATTGACGTAAATAATTATTTTTGTCCACCCATAATCAAAACTAGTTGTCTCCTTGGTAAACAGAAATAGTGGGAAGATATTATCCGTTTGATGAAATTTTTAGACCCTAGTAGAAATTAGAGTTAACTAACAGAGGTGGCGAAGTTTGAAGAAATTCCTTGCATTTCAAGCCATGTTTATACCCATCAAGCATTCAAACAGTGAAATAATTTTTGACTAGTTTATAATGAATATACGATTCTTATCTCTCCTATCCAAAATGGCAATATGGGACATAGATTGATTCATTGAAGCTAACCGCCCAGACTATATCATAGATCAACCATAGGTGAATCCAATGGATGGAGGACTCAAAGGCTTGTTGAACTATCCTTCCTTAACAGGACCCCATTCTTCATACTAACGATAGACTAGATTATGAAATCATCACATAAGTAGAAAACCAAATAAGTTCATCTTGATTGATGGAATTGCTATTTTAGGGAGTAACCCTCATCATAAGGATATCTAGACCTTCCCACAACAATATCAAGATATGGATATACATGCCACAACTCTAGCCAACCGGTGAGGTCTGTGAAGTTACCAGAGATTCATGGGTAAGTCAAAATAATTTTTGATTAAGATTAAAACTCTCTTTTAAAGTGTAAACCTTGATCGTTATCAAAAAGACCAAGTAGTACATAATTCTCTTCCTAAATTATTGAGGTAGATTAAGCAAGTTAATATTTTTTTGAATATTATTATAGAGAAAATTGATTATAAAAATTGCATAATTCCCTAGGGTGTCTCCATGAACCTCAATATTATAGAAGCTCAAGAGAAAAAATTTATTCTCAAGTAGTACAAGCCAACAAAGTTTGATGGTAAGGGGAGAGATATTCCAACTGAAGCAAAAACATGGATAGAATCTATGGAAGACTATTTCATTGATGTGTAGGGACTACACCGTCAAATCAAGCAATGATTGCCAAACTAAAACTCACAGGAGATACCCATCTTTGGTGGAAACAATGGTGCAAGGACCAGAGAACATCTGAAAGCGCTATCACTTGTTTGGGACAAGATTCAGGACAGTGTGGGTGGGAGATACCTTCCACCCACATATCAAGCCCAGAAGATGAATGAATTCTTCAACTTAAAGAAGTTAAGCCTAAACCTAGAAGCTTAGTACTCCAAATTTGTAACACTTCTAAAATATACACCTACGATGGATGTTTCACAACAAGTTTCTGAATTTTGCAATGGTCTAAATCCACCCATGAATATGCGCCTTGAGTCAATGAGACCTTCAGCTTTACCAGATGCATTGATTCGAGCAGCTCCAATAGTTCAGGAGATCGAACGAAGGCCAAGAAATGTAAAAATTTGGAATAGAAAACGTCAGAATAAGGGCAACTCCCAAGGATATGCAAAAAGAGCCCAATGGTAGTATCAACCAAACAAGACAAAGAGAGCCAAATCAAATGCAATGGGAAACTTTATACCCATAGGAAAGAGCAATGAGGCTCCAAGGTGTTTCTATTGCAAGGAACCAGGACATTTCAAGAGGTAGTGCTTGAAGCTTGGCCCAAACAACCACCAAGGTCAATTTCACGGGCCAAACCAAGATGCCAGGGGCAAAGCTGCTAGAATAAACCCAAAAGAGGTTGGTAATGTGATAAAGATCTTACAATGGAATCCAATATGGAAAGAGCGAGAGCACACATCACTCTCAGTAAGAAGGGTCTAAATCGCCAATTCTCAGTAATTCAGACACCAGCAAATTATCAAGGTAAACCCTTTCAAATTTTAATCGAGTGTGGAAGTATCCACTCTTTCGTATTACCAAAATGTGCAAAAAGACTAGGCATAAACACTACTCTTGCACCTAGTTTGCTTGTGGAGTTAGCAAACGGCAAAGAAGTTTTATCAACACAATAAACTAGCAAGGTAGAATTTAGCCCGGACAACAATTCTTCCAAAATGAGCTTCCAGATTATGAATATCAGGGCTTATGAATGCCTACTAGGCATGGATTGGTTAATTCCAAATAATGTCCATATCCATTGCAAAAAGGGTCAAATTACATTTCAAAACTCTAAGGGGAGAACAAGTAACCATTGAGGGGGAAGTAGGGAACCCTAATTTTTAGCTGGCTAAAGCTTCCCGAACAGTAAAAGGACTGAAGAAAGGATTACCCATCTATCTAACTAAACTCAACAAGGTCGAGCAGGATAGTAAAGCCAAGGACCAACCATCTTGGCTAAAAGAATATGTGGATGTTTTTCTAGAGGACTTGATAGAGCTTCCACCAACAAGGGAAGTAGATCACAAAATTCAACTCATTCCAGGCATTGCCTCCATCGCCAAACGGCCCTACCGAATGTCAATTCCTAAAGCCATTGAGCTAAAAGAACAAATCAAGTAGCTATTAGACCAGTCAAGTAATTCACCATGGGGAGCCCCAGTATTATTTCAAAAAAAGAAAGACGGAACACTCCGCCTTTGTATTGATTACTGTGGATTAGACCAGGTGATAGTAAAAAACAAATATCCAATCCCCAGGATAGATGAGTTGCTTGACCGACTCTAGGGAACAAAAGTCTTTTCAAAGATATATCTCAGATCAAGCTATTATCAAATAAGAATTAGGGAGGAAGATATCCCTAAAATTGCTTTTAACACAAGGTATAGTCATTATGAGTTTATTATAATATCATTTGGATTGACAAATTCTCGTGCTACCTTCAACAGGTTGATGCAAGACATTTTCGAACCCTACCCTGATGACTTTGTCCTCATCTTCTTCGATGATATCTTAACATATTCCAAGAATGAAGAAGACCATGGACCACAGTTATGAGTAGTTCTGAAACAATGAGAGCCCACAAACTATATGCTAAAAATAAGAAATGTACATTCTTCAAAAATTAGATTGAATATCTAGGATTCATAGTATTAGTAGATGGCATTTCAGTGGATCTTGCCAAGTCGAAGACGTACAAGATTGGCCACCCCCAACAATAGTCAAGGAAGTGCGAAGCTTTCCAGACCAAACAGGTTGGTATAGATCTTCATTAAAGACTACGCCTTGATCACCATGCCTCTCATTGACCTTCTTAAAAAGCAGGTCTTCATTATATGGATGTTTGCCGAACAATCTAGCTTTGAGAATCTTAAGCAGAGTTTGGTAACCGCCCCTATTTTAAGGCCACCCAAGCTAAGCAAAGAATTCAAAGTCATAACTGATGCAAGCTCTCTTGCTTTGGGTTGCGTGCTTATGCAAGAAGGACATCCATTAGCCTATGATTCAAGAAAATTAAAGATCCACGAAAGAAACTATGCCACACATGATCTAGAGTTACTTGTTGTAATTCATACCTTTAAATTATGGAGACATTACCTACTTGGTAATAGATTTTTTCTAGTCACTAATCATAAAAGCTTGAAGTGGATTTTTACTCAACCAGATCTCAATATGAGACAACGCCGATGGATTGAGACTTTGCAGGAATTTAACTTTGAAATCAAATATAGACCAGGAAAGGAGAATATGCTCTAATCCTAGAGGAACCCTCTAGGGTAGGAACTCTTGCTACAATGATTTCAATGCTCAGTAACCCTCTCATAGAAATGGCCAAAGAAGAAGTAGTGAAGGATCCAAGCTATCAAAGAATGTTAAAAGAGATTTCTGTTAAGGATTCAAGTCCAAAACTCAAGTCTAAGTATCAAGATTTTTCCATAAACGAGGAGCTTGCCTATTTTAAGACAAGGCTATGTATTCTTGCAAGTCAGAAACTCAAAAAGAAAATACTCTGGGAAGCTCACAATTCTCCATTTTTGGGTCATCCTAGATATGCTAAGACTCTTAACATAGTCAGAAGAAGCTTCTATTGGGAAAGACTCAAGGGTGATGTACTCATGTATGTCATCGAATGCCTAAAAACTGCCAATGAATTAAGGCCGAACGTGTCAAGTTGCCAAGAAAGCTCCAGCCACTTGACATCCCTCTAATGAAATGGGAGTATATCAGCATAGACTTTGTAGTTGGATTACCCCGGGTACAAGGAGGATATAACTCCATAATGGTAGTCATTGATACGCTAACAAAAGTTACACACCTTATTCTTATAAAAACCAATTACAAGGCTTCTGGCTTTTCATCAAGGAAATTTTCAAATTATATGGATTACCCCAGAGAATCATCAGTGACCACAATTCTCTCTTCACATCAAACTTTTGGAAGAGTTAGTTCAAAGCTCTAGGAATCTAGCTCTGCTTTAGCAATGCTTATCATCCCTAAACTGATGGTCAAACATAGTGGGTCAACCAAGCTATTGAAGACATACTGAGAGCTTATTGTAATAGGGAGCCCAAATAGTGGATCCAATACCTACCCTTAGTTGAATTTGCCTACAATACATCATACCATCAAAGTATTCAAATGACTCCTTTTCAGGCACTATATGGGCAAGGTTGTCTTACACTACTAAATTTTTTCGATCCTACCCTATGGCTAGAAGTATCGAGGCAAATGCTAGAGAAATGGATTAGCAAGTAAAGACTATAATGCAAGATATTCAAGGTGCCAAGGATCGATAGAAGGCATATGATGATCAATGAAGAGAAGAACACATTTTCAAGAAAGGTGACATGGTTTTCATTCGAGTTCGTCCAAAGAAAAGTTCCTTATCTTTGGGGGAATTCAAGAAGCTAAGTCCCAAGTATTGTGGACCATATAAGGTGCTAAAGTATCTAGGACCAAATGCCTACAAGCTACAACTCCCTAACAACTTGGAAGTACATGATGTATTTCATGTCAATCTATTGAAAGCATATGTTCCTAACCCAAACCATAAACTTAACGACCAACAAATTGTGATGCCAAGTCAAGGAGTCCTCGAACTTCAACCAAAGAAGATATTTGACATGCAGAAGAAGACTCTAAGAAGCAAAACCCTTAGAGAGTATCTCGTTCAGTGGAAAGACTACCTTGAAGAAGATGCCACTTGGGTTGACCAAAAATCACTATGTAACCAATATCCCCAATTTCATTCCAGATGAGGAGATCTTGATTCCTCTAAGGGGAGGAGGATGTGATATTTTGACTTTATTTTCAATCTTCTTGACTTCTCCTAATTAGCTTTGGAGAATTCTAGACCATTAAATAGAGGAAGTCTTGAATAAAATAATTCAAAATTTGTAACCTAACACCTTTCAAGGCCAATAAGATCTATAGGTATCCTTCACGAAAAATCACCATACGAATGGAAATCTTGGCCTGTAAGTCAGAACTGACTAAGCACATTTAAAAAGTAGTAAGTAAGTGAAAGCTTAAAGCTTTAAAGATTAAGCTTTATAAAAAGAAAAGCTTTGGAAGAAGAAGACAATAAATAGGCCGCCCCCTCCTTCCCCCCTTTTTTTAACGAAAAAACAACATCAATTTTTTTTTTCTCTCTCTCTCCTCCTAAAATTGGAGATGCTAAAAGCATGAAGAAAAGGTTGAATTCTCCTCCTTAATCTCAACAGAAGACTCCACCAATCTCCCCCTTTTCTCAGTTCGACAAGAGGCCTAGATTGGAGCAAGATCATTCGAGAGCCAGGTGAATCAGTCACGGCATCTTTGATAGCCTCTTTGGACCTCAAAGATCAGATCACCAACATCAAATTGTATCTTGAAAGCTTCTAGATTGTTTGATTTCCAAGATACTCTCCACAAAGAGCTCCTCTTCTTGGCTAGAACCCTTTTTCTTCAATTTAACTATAAATATGGGGCAGGAGAAGCCATTGGGGGGCAGCCAAATCAAAGAGGAGAGGTTATTCTCAAGAGTATAGAGCAAGAGGGAGTGGAGCAAGAGGAGCTCGAGGATGGAAATTCTTGTCACGAAGACAAGGAGGATACTCCACGGGCTCTTAGAATTGAATCTCCCATCCCTTCTACCTCCACTTCCTTATGGAATCAAGACTCTACTTGATTTTTCCTAATTCCTAGTGATTGCCATTCCCAATCAATCCGATTGGTGACAACTGTTGAGATATCGAGCTCCACTTGTGATATGCTAGGGTGACCGTTGTGCATTTATGTCATAGACGTGTTAGTTGCAGATGTGGTTGGTACACCGCCCATGAATAATAGCTACATGATAGCTATCCTTATCTACTCTAGTTCGTGGCTCAGTTAGTATGCCACCTTAGTTAGTTGAGTTTGGTTTGAGACCCATATTTAGGGTTCTTCTATTTCTTTGTACTAGAGTTCTTTTTGGCTTACACAACTAAGAAGAGAAAAACTGTTTTCAGCCTCCACCCTTATGTGTATTCCCCCATTGTGCAAGCAAGAAAGCTACAAGTGAGACTCCTTCCTTCTCTCCCAGAATCTTGACAACAACCCCCAAGATCTTTTGCCAAAATTCCCTCTACAATCTCGTGATTAAAGACAATGGCCCCAAAGAAGAAAGTTATGAAGGTCACTGAGGTAGGAGTTGCAAATAACGCTGCGGATACGGCCACTACAATTGGAATGATGAGTATTGGGATTATAAATGAAGTTGCAAATACCATCAACTAAGCACTCGTTATAGATCCCTAGGTACTATATTTTGATATTAAAGACAGCTAGCAGGCCATCATTTTACGAGTTGGCAACAAAAAGGTGCATTCGTAAAATAGGAAATTTTAAATCTCCTACATAAAATCTATTAAATAAATTCTTAATCACAAATTCCAAAGGATAATTTGGGTTTGTACGAGATGTACCAAGGAGAAGTACAAGGGAAGATGTTGCATTTCCCAAAAGACTTAAAATTTTTGATTTATATTGAACTAATAGAACCTTTGAGGGATAAACTCAGACACTAATTCTTTGTATACAAGTTAAAAGAGTCTTGAAGTGTAATTGATAAAAGAATACATTTCATAATAAAACTAACCAGATTTTTAAAAAGTTATCATAGCCACAGACCCACGAACCCCATTGATAAAAGAAAAAGACCATAAAGGGATTTGTTCTTAAAAATAGAAATCTTATTTATATTCAATCCAAACTAGATCCCGAGGAAGGATAATTCTGATAAGATTATTGAAAGGTATTGCCACTTACGCTAAGTTTTACCTTCATATTATTATTTTAGGAAAGAAAATATTTGTTCAAAGTTTATGTATAATGCATTCGAAATAAAATGTTTGTGATTGTAAATTAGGTACTAATCTTACCTAAAATCATTAGGCTAAAAGACAGATAATCGGGTATCTACTGACGACTGAGGTAGTATTTCGATGAGCGGAAAACATCGACTAAGGCAGTGTTCTTTGATGGCGCTAGACCTCCCCATGGCCAACGTGGATAAAACCTACTCAAAGAGGTTTTTTTTTTTGCTTTCATGTTAGCGATTTTAGACCAATCATGGTGCAAAAGGTCTTATCATAGGGAACTTTGATTGGCAGGAGGAGGTAAGGATACCAGGGGGTTCTGGTCATAAACTCCTCAGACTCTTACAAACTACCAACTAGCCTTCCAATTTTAGATAGTATCATGGAAGTTCCAATACTAGTTTAGGAACTGAACTTTGAGAGAATAATACCTTTGAGTTGACATAATATCTAGCAAGAACAAAAAACATTGTAAAAAGTTATTTTTCTTAAAGTAAGCATTGAGAAGGAATTGCTTTACTCTGTCTTTGTATTGTGAAATAAAGGCATGTAACAAATTTGTATCAGGAGATAATCAAAGAAACTATTATATATGTTGAATCTAAGGTGGTAGGTAATGAGGTAATTAAAAATACTCTGTCGAGGGAAGGGGGAGGATAGACCCTCGATGGATCCAGACATATGGTTGGATGGACTCGGTGAGCCGAGAGCTTTCCTAAAAAGGAATAAAAATTACACTTTTAATAGGTAAATGTATGACCATTAGAGATTATAAAGCCTGACTTGCATCGTTTTAGGGTTGGAATGGGATTTTGCACCATGGGTAAAAGGGATCGTAGTGCCACACTCCCCGTCGTCTCCCATTCTCTTTGAAACAAGTGCAATGCAAGTCCATTTCAGTCAAGTAAATTCTATAGTAATGAATACATGGGCAGTTAGACACAAATGCCTTTATCCCCCAACAAGTTTGAGGATAACATAAGGCCTTTGTTCTTGCTCATTACACTACCTAAGTCTTGGGATATATTCTGTATTGGTATGAGTGCTAAGCCCCCTAAAGTTATATGTAAATGCTCTAATGTAAGGAGAATATTGCTTATTAAAAAAGTGAATAGAAAGAATAATAATGTACCTCATACTTCTTATGTAGTGACAATTAGAGATAGATATGATTGTAAAGGAAATAATGGCCACCATGGTAGAGACTCACTGCCCAACAAGGGCAAGTCTAAGTCTCATGGACAGCTATATAGTAAGTCTCATGATTCTAAGTCCTCTCTTACTTGTCATTATTACAAACAACTAGATTACATAAGCTCACATTGCCATTAAATGCGCAATGATAGGTGTGAGAAAGGTAAAGAAAAGTTTAAGATAATGTTTTGCTCATAGCATTGTTAAGTTTACTATTAAGATTGAGGAGATAAATGCATTGGAGTACAATTTAGAGATTACATACTTCTTGTTTCTTCAATTGATGTTTCTCAATTTCTTGATGTTCCTTCTGCTTACCCTTAGTATTAGCTTCTTGGTTTTCAGGGGCTTTCTTTCATGTTTACCTGCATCAAAATTGGTTTTATACCTATTGAATTGTTACAAGTTCAGCTAGACTAGGTGAGGATCACATATGTGATATTGTCAGCATAAGTGATGTGAGATTGTAGTTTGGTACTGGTTATCCATTTGTGCTACATGATGTATGTCATGTCCCAACTTTGACTAAAAGCCTTATCTTAGTTGGATAGTTAGATTCATGTTCTGTTTGTGACTTATCTTCCACATGTATTTCTTTAGCATATGTTCCTTAACCGAATGAAAGTCTTGACTCATTTGCAGTATTTACTACCTCTTAACTACTCACATCTTGATTCATGTGATTATTATTTATAAGACATGAAAACTCATAACTTACATAAAAATTCTCATTCTACATGTGTGGGTAAGCCATTGGCTCTTATGCATTCATATGTTTATGGTCCCATGCCCTATCGTTCATTAGCTTATGCAAAGTTTTTTGTTACATTTATTGATGATTATTTGCATAAGGTGGGTCTATCCCATAAAGGAGAAGTCAAAGATTTGCCTATGTTTCAACGCATTCTTGCTGCTATGGTTGAGAACCAATCTAGGCATTGACTAAAATGCATATGATTTGACAATGGGGTGAATATGTCTCTAAGGCATTTGAGGAGTTTTGTGATAAGAGCGATATTAAACTTTAGTTTATTGCTCCTAGTCTTTCTTCCTTAGTTGCTTAAACCTGGTTATTGTCATATTGTTGCAGTTTATTACAATAACATGTTATTTCAATTTTATGCATTCTATCCAAGGGTAGTCACTTGGATTTAACAATCACTTGATTACAATTAGTGGATAGCTCATCCTTTTGGCAGTTTCTCTTACTTAGCCCTTGATTTGGCTATAATTTTGGGGCCATTTTGCTATCACTTATAATAGCATGTTTATCTTGGATGATGGGATCCATAGGCTCGAAAGGTCATCCCTAGCCATGATGCTATTTTCCATGAGGAGAAAATGCATAAGTAGCCTCTTGAGCAAGTAGTTGAGGTATGCAGAGTGATATTTTAGGAGAAGCCTCCTATTATTGTAAAACTAAATAGACATCCTATAATAGCTAATGCTCTAGTTGCCCAAGACCATGATGTTATACAGAATGTATTGGCCCCACAGTCTATTGTGCTGCGGTCGACTAAAGATTGATGTCAACCTAATTGGTTTGCACCCTCTATGAATTATGTTATAGTAACAAATGCTAGTAAGTGTAGAGGCAATCAACCACCGAGACGACCCACAGACCGCTTATTGCTTCAAGCATTCCAAGCTGAGCACTAATGGCTACCTCTCACATAATCGATGCGCCATCCATATCTACGGGTGTACTGAGCTTACCTCCATGCTTGATCGAGTTACCTCCTCTCCTGAGCACTCCGGTAGCTCCACGATCCAGGTGCAAGCTTCTCCATCCTCAAGCTCCGTGCTCCAAGCTCCATCTCCGCGAGCAAGAGAAGAGAAGAGAAGAGAAGAGAAGAGAAGAGAAGAGAAGAGAAGAGAAGAGAAGAGAAGAGAAGTGAAGAGAAGAGAAGAGAAGAGGAGAAGATGGAGAGCTTCTCCTCCCCGTCCCTCACCCTCACCCACTCACTCCCTCACACTCTCACACTCCCTCTCGCAAGCACAAGCTCAAGAAGAAGAAGAAGAAGATAGCTACTTTGGGCCACACACAAGAATGAGCTTCTCATTCACTTTTCAACTTTATATACAAAACCCTAAATCCCTTTTTGGGCGGTCATCCCCTTTTTTACATGGCTGGCCGTGGCCTAGGCCCTTTTTCCTATTGTCCTCCTATCTTCCTAGCTTCCTTCCTATCGCCGCCCATCTATCTTTACAAATTGCACGGGGTGAGAGCCCGGCACTCTGAAAATAAATCATGGTGCGCCTTGCACTTTTTTACAAAAGTATAGACTCACACTTTTTCTCCTACGCCTTTTTCCTTGATTTAGGACTTTTTTTCACTTCTTGTGTTTCCAGATTCTTCTTGACAGGCCTTCGTCTTCCGTTTTGCTTTTCCTTGGCCTTGTCTTATGCTTTAGATTTTTTGGATTCTCCACCTTGTTTGTCTAAGGATTAACATTACCCCCTCCTAGACAAGTGCCAGTCCCATGGCACTCACCATTGTAGGGAGCAGGCTTTGGCATGCGCCAAAGACGTGGGTGATAGGGACATCTTGTGGTTTGTTGTGGAGGAGTTTTGGTGGTGGTGTGGATGAAGGTCATTGGGGGCACGTTGTTGGCTTGGTTGGCTAGTGGTAGGGTTGTTGGAGTTGGTGATAGGGCTGTTCTTTGTTGGGAATTACACTGATGACTGGCACATGTGTTGGTTTTTGGGGATTCTGGACGTGCCGATTCTTTAGTGGGCTTGCATGATGATAAAGGAAAAGAATTCAGAGTTGAGTGTTGATGAAGAGCTGATGGTACTTTCGTTGGAGTCTTCAATACCTGCAATTGAAAACCTCTCATATGGTCTCTCCCTAGGGGTTAGTGCTAGTCTTCTTATTGTGCACAAGACGTAGTTTGATTAGTTTAGGAGATAGGTCAAACTCTAAGAAAGCTAAGAGTATTGTCCTGCACTTGAGGACCCAAACAATGTATATATCATGGTGCAGATATTATGTGAGTGCACATGCATACTTAGATATTACGTAGTTAGAAGACTGTTAGTCTGGTTCCTTGTAGCAATGGTGGATGAAGCAAGGGTTCGTCGATGGGGTGGGAAAAATTGTCGATGTTGAGGAGAAGTACACTAGAAAGCTTGTTGAAATAACATTTGTGATTTTGACAATACGGTGTAGCATAATTGAGCTCATTGACACCTTAGCTTTTTGTAGCTCGTGGCTACATGTAGTGGTTGAAGAGTACAATGTACTTTCCATGGTCTTCTATGCCTTGCTTACCATTGTTGATTGCAATGGCACTAAGATGGAGTGAGAAAAAGAATTGTGCAAATGGTTCAGGATGACAAGTCTAACCATAGGCGAGATGAGCTCCCTAGGTATGTCCTGCCCTTGATGTGCCCTGAACAATTGTGAGTAATGTGTAAAGGGCTAGGGGACTAGGGCCGGAGCCAGTTGACCAAGGTCACTAGACGTACCTAATTTGAGGGCGCCTGGGTGGTATGCTGTGATCGTGGGTGCTTCTTTTCTTTTTTCTTATTTTTTCTTCTTTCTTTTCTCTCTTTTTTTGTTTTGGTTTTTTTTGGGGTGGATAAAATGAATGCAATCATTGTAGTACGTTGAGGCTATCAGCCTTTCATTTGGATCGAGAAATGTGGATATCCAAAGGCTATGAAAAATGGATATTATAAAGATAATTGTGTTACTAGCCTCGATGCTAGAGGAACAATTGTTGAGATGGAGAGATACACTTGAGATTTTGCAAACCTCTTCGTAACATGTGAGACATCAGTACAATTGAGGTAGCACCTACAATGAATTGGATATAGAGTTTGGCCAAGAAAGAGAGAGTAGCTAACGAGCATGCATTGGGCCATGCTCAAATGCAATGTATCCTTTTTGCAGGGATGATTTTCTCTTCTAGCAAGCGGGGCTTCCGTCATGGCTCTTTGTTCTTGGTATTTTTGTTGCTTTCTTCGTAATGGCTCTTTGTGGGGTTGGTGGTCTTATGGTGACTTGGACATTGAATACTTTCATTCAGAAACCTGTGTCATCCTACATTCACTTGGCAATTCGTGAGAGTACATGCAAGTCATATGCTTCAACCATAATGAACATGTGCAACTCAAAGAGATATCACTTACCTGAATTCCATGGTGTTGACTTCGATGCATATCACCTGCTCTTGATTATCATTGCTTGTGTGTGTGCTAGCTTTGATTTTTTTGTATTATCTATACATAGTCACAAAACTCATTTATTTATATACACTTTTATAAACCCATGTCACTTTGTGAGGATAGAAACTAATTGTAGAACTCAAGATTGTACTAGTGTGTGGCACATATATCCAGTACTCATGGCAGCCTACTCAATAACAATAGATATTTTACAACATCGAGTAGCATGGTACCTTGTATGAGTCTACTTGCAACATGTAGCTCCTCCTCAGAGAATCATATCAGCCAGAGAGTTCTCTTGACTAGTTCCGGCTAAGTCCATAACCCCGAATGGCAATCAATACTCGAAAGGAAGTTGGTGCCACATAGGTTGGGTCTCTTTGAGATCGCCATTTGGCCAATTGCTCCTCTGAGACCATCATAATCTGGGCTCCTAGTTCACTCATTGTAATGCGGTTTTCAAACCTCAAATTGACTTTGACCCTCTAATTGTCGCTTTAGTTGCTATATCTCTAAGAGACTTGGTTGGCAAAGCATATTGTTGAATGTCCAAGTTAAGCGTAAGTCATTGGCTTCCTCTTCAGAGATGAGTTGCGTGCACTTATGTAGGAGCATGTCCTAGTGCTCGTCAAGATATTCTTGCTCTTCCTAGGATAGAGGAAATAGCAAGTATTTCTCCAGCTGCTCCTTAGGGAATGCACCCATGTCTACAAGGATGTAGACACGTGCGATTACTTTGAGTTTAGCATCCAACTCAGTTAAGCATTCTGCGATACTTCTATGCTCATGAGGGCTTGCTTAGTTTCTATCTCATGCAAGGTTCTAGGAGTTTCCCTAGGCTTTAGCATACCTGGGGGCTCAAGCCTAGATGAGCGAGATTGGTCAAAACTAGGATTGCTTATGCCCTCGGGGTTTCCATGTTTCTCCTGAGGCTTTGTTGTTATGGCATCATAGTTCTCCTCGGATGTGATTGGTATAGTTTTGTCACCCTGTTGTGACAGTGTTGTCTCCACTCTTGATTGGTCAATACAAGTTTTGTTGTCGGCGGATTGAATGTTGCAAGCAACTATTGATGGTAATGGTTGCTTTGACTTATCAAAACAACATAGATGTGTATGAGGTTTTACCACTGTTAGGAGAGATGGAAATGGGTTCATTTGTGGGTGGTCTTGATGCTTTATTCCTAAGCTCTTTGGCACTCTTGGTCTCAATCTTCTTGGGGTCTACAATCACTTGCAACTGTTGTTGTTGTTTTCGTTGGCAATCAAGGTGTATCCCTTGAAGACTTGGGACCTTGAACTAGGTCAGTTTTTGATGTGCTTGGTTGGGCCTCAACATTCTCTTTCTCTAGTGTGTCCTCATGGGACATAGCTGCGGCATGCTGAAAAACCTTGTGAGGTTGTGAGAGTACAACTGCCTCTCCTCTTGGGGAGTCTAGCTCTTTGGTCAATTCTCCCTTGTTTGGCTCATCATTCGATTCCTGATTGGGAATAGTAGCCGCTAGTTCAGTGGACTGGCTATCATTGGTGGATTGCAGTGCCAAGTCCGTAGGTAGATCGGAAGTGGTCGTGTCTTTTGTTGCCTGTTGAGTATTCACTTGTGCAGGTTGAAGCATTAGTTGAGCTATGGATTGCATAGGCATATCCTTAGGTTGAGAGTTAAGGGTGGTGTCATATCCCACCTCTTAGACATTCAGAAGCTTTGATAGAGATAGAGATTGGAATTGACTAGCCGCATTTGATGATTATTGTTGTGCTTCTTGTGTCCTTTTAGGGAAAGAAGGTGTAGGAGACTTGGGACTCCTAAGTGGACTTGACATTGGCTAGAAGATTTGCTCGTGGCTGTTAGATGATTCTACCATTTTCTTTATTGAGCAATCAGCCTTATCATGAGCACCATTGTGCATGTGGTGCTCTTTATCCTCTTGGGAAGTCAAAGGCTCCTTGGGCACTAGCGGTCTTTGTGCACACCCAACAGTTACATCTAATATCTACTTGTTAAGGACCCTAGGCTGAGGATCTACCCTTTGAACAGTCATGTTTGGTTTCTTAATTTCAATCGTGAGGGGCTCAGTCCCACGTTGTTGGCTCGAGGCTTGGATTTTCGTTTAGATTCCTCCTGCGCTTCTTTGCTTTTGGTGCAATTTGGCCTTCAACTGATAGAGGCAATTTAGCAAGGGGTTTTTGTATCCAAATCCATCGGTTATCTATGTAGTACCCTTGAACATGTAGCAATGCTTTGGATATCCATCACGGGGTTGTGTTGGCTCTCTATCTATACCTTCGTCTATAAGGCTTGGGATTCTTTTGTGGTCTTCTATGATATTTGTAAGTCCAAAGCCTATCCTTGGCATTGTCATGTGACCTTCTTGGTTCAAGCATGGCCTCGCTCATTGGTTCTCTTTGTTCAACATGCAGTTCTATCAACTCTTTCAACAAGTCCTTGCTCTCATTACTAGGCTTGCGTGGCATGTCTGAACGTTCCTTTTCTTTCCCCCGAGGTTTTATGAGGTCACCTTTACTAAAGATTGTGATTATCCTCACACTCGGTAGTGTTAAGCATACCCTTTGAGCTACATAATCAGCCTCACACTTCGTCCCCCTTTTGAAGGGCCTTCCTAGGAGGGTTTCCTTTCCACAATTAGAACTATTTGGAGGAACATGGCATAGGATAGACAAGCTTTCCATTTCAATAGTTACAAGGATTTTGTACTTCCCTATAAGTGCTTAGGAGTGTCCCTCGTAAGGACTAAGAGTTGCATTAGTCAGTGCAAGCTGTGGTTGGCCTAGTAGGGTCCATGCTTATAGGTCAAGATATTAAAATTAGCTCCTTCATCGATGAAAGCATCGACACAGTGCTCCCTTTTTTGCGGTGAGTTTGACCCTAAAATAAGCAAGTAACTATCTCTTCATCTTCCAAGTCTTGGCTTATAAATTTAAGCCTTCTAATACATGCCCCTGAGTCCCCGACTACACAACCAAATGTGGATTCTCTACTAATATCTTGGGTCGTGTGTGCAGTGTCGCTCAAGGTGCATCTATTGGTAGGACTATCATGTCTAGTCATCCTCGTAGTTATAGCTTGATGTTGTTGCATTCTGCCTTGACTAGATGAAATCCAAATGCAACATATACGTGTTTTTGTGATGTGGCCTTTTTGCCCTTGTTGGCTAGATTGGCCCATTGAGGTTCTAGGGTCTATGTTTATCTTTGTTCGGGTATGGGCTTTTGGTTGATATTCTGCAAGTGAGAATTTATGCTTGTGTAGAGCCATTACTATACTAGGATCTAATTTGGAGGACCTATCACGATGCACGTTTTCTCTCCAGCCTACTTGGGGGACAAAGCCCCGTTTGTGGGGGTCTGAAGGATAGTCCCCTCGGCCTGTAGGGCCCGCCCTGGCCCATAGGGCCATTACGGTAAATACCATGCGTGATTTGAAGGACCGTTCATTGCCAATTTTGAACTACTTGCTCTAGATTTCAACTGAGTGATAGATCTATGATGTGGTTTTGGCTCTATATGGTCTCTGGGTCGATTTTAGGGTCTACATGTTAAAATTTTGAAAAAATCCAAATTCGGCCCAACAGGTTTGAATTGTAGGGGCCAAATGTTTGATTTGGCCCATTCGAGGGCCGAGTCAAGGGGGCCGAATGCAAGCAATCCGAAGGGTGAATTCGACCGGTCTGAGGGCTGAGTGGTCCGAGTGGTCTAAGGACTGAGTGCTAAGTTAGGCCGAACATTAAATTCGTTCGAGTGATCGACTCGGACGGGCCGAGCGGTGGGTGTTCGAGTGGTTTGTGTCTGAGTGGTAATGGTTCGAGGGCCGATTCGCGGACTCGGCCTAGAATCACCGTTACTTGGATGGGGCGAACGCGGCATGATTTTGGTTGGCGCAACAATAAATCACTCAAATCACACGATTCAGGTCATGGCCTATTGCACGCACCTCCAAATCAAAGCTATGGGTGGAGGGAAAGAGATGTATATACCTGGAATAGCAAATAAACTTCAAAATGCAAATCAGAAAATGAATCAAACCCTCATGCCTTGTTATGACATCAGAAACCCCAATGCCTGTTTTTCTTCTTTTTCTTTGTTTTTTCCTACCCTAATGCATCCAAATAACAAATCAAATACCTAGACTACTCTAACATGCCTTTCCAAATCCAAAAAACCAAAAACCTACTTGCCAAGGAGATCGAATAACTCTTCAAACTCCCTTGCTTTCTACCTATCTACCTCAAGCACTAGTTTGGGAAAAATCCTACTTCAATGCTCGATTCTAAGCGCGCAAGCACTCAAGGCTTGAATCCGTTGGTCCTGGCAACAGAACCAAAATGTAGAGGCAATCAACTGTTGAGACCCATGGATTACTTATTGATTCAAGCGTTCCAAGCCGAGCACTAATGGCTACCTCTCACATAGCTGATGCACCATCCATCTCTATGGGTGTAGTGAGCTCTACCTCCATGCCCGATCAAGTTACCTCCTCTCCTAAGCACTCCGGTAGCTCCATGATCTAGGTGTAAGCTTCAAGCAAGCTCCATCCTCAAGCTTCACACTCCAAGCTCCATTGCCACGAGCGAGAGAAGAGAAGAGAAGAGAAGAAGAGAGGAGAAGATGGAGAGCTTCTCCTCCCCGGTCCCTCATCCTTACCCACTCACTCCCTCACACTCTCACACTCTCTCTCTCAAGCATAAGCTTAAGCAAGCAATAAGAAGAAGAAGAAGAAGAATAAGAAGAAGAAGAAGAGGACAGCTACTTTTGGCCACACAAAAGAATGAGCTTCTCATTCACTTTTCAACTTTATATACAAAACCCTAAATCCCTTTTTGGGCGGTCATCCCCTTATCCCCTTTTTTACTTGGCCGGCCATGGCTTAGACCCTTTTTCCCATTATCCTCCTATCTTCGTAGCTTCCTTCCTACCACCACCTATCTACCTTTACAAATTGCACGGGAGCCCGTCACTCTTAAAGTAAATAATAGTGCATCTTGTACTTTTTTACAAAACCCCTACTACTTATAATAATGATGTGTCAAAGAGGACTTATGACGGCATGACCTAATGTGACCCTACTACTTACAATAATGATATGTCAAAGAGGACTTATGACGGCATGACTTATTACAGGATTGCCAAAGATTGAGACTTACCCCTGTTGGGCTAGGAGTCTCTACCATGGTTAGCGTTACCATTTCCACCATTTCTACCCCGAATCGTAAGTACATGAGAAGTGCATGTTGCATCAATATCCTTCTTGTTTAGTTCTTCCATAAGTAAAAGCACTCTCTACATCACTACATTGAAAACCATCCTTAGGGGATCCTCAAAGTTGATGTCCTACAAGATAAGCTAGTGGAAAGTAAAGTGGAACTTATTCAAATGAGTAGGCATAGGAGTGCCCTCTTTCATGAAAAGGTCCACAAGCTTCTTTATTCTCAATACAACTAAGATGCTGGACTCTACTTATCATAAAGATCAAGGATCTCCTTCCATAAATCATATACACCACCCTCAGTAGAGATAACATTGAAATACACCTACGTAGACAAAAAGAGTATGATAATGAACATGCATACTCATCAAGCTCATTCCCATCATATCTATCCTAACCTTTTAGCTTTACATTATTTATTTTTAATGGCCTAACTTGCTTCTTCTGCACCAGTACTTGCCATATTTGCATCTTTCAATGTTGGAAGTTGTTATCATCAAGCTTTTCAATGTTGAATATAGCACTATCGACTAATGCATAAGAAGTACCTGCCATAATGATTGCAAATGGCTACAAAATAGAAGAGTATAGGATGTTGTAATGACAGAAAAATAGCCTCAGAATTGAACCAAAAGGGTGAGCAAGAGATGAGAAGCAAAAGAGTATGTAGTTGTCTATAAATAGTTAGCAATAGAGTGCTTAAACAAGGTGCCTACACTTAGAGAAATTGCTCATAAATAGTATGTGTTCATAAATCTACAGTAAATAACCATATATCAATGGGAAAATGACCAATAAACTAAGCTCCCACTACTAGGGATATATGAGTAGGAATAGGAATATATAGAATGCAATTAGCAATGTAGAAACCAAGTACTAAGAACTATTAAAGTATATGAAATGTCAAATACATAGGTGCATACAACCAATGCATGGAAAGTATCTACCACTAACAACCCACTAATAATGATAGGTATTGGATATCCAAATGCTCAAAAGAAAATCAACCCACAAGAGTATACATGTATAAGAGACTCCCACCATCTCTAAAGAACCAAGCTCTACCAAGTCAATACAAGTGTCTCCCATTGGAAATGAATTCAAAATATTGAAGAGCACAACAAGGCTCAATGCACTAAGCATATAACTTCAGCAAAGCCCAAGTGCATCAATGATACATTCAAAGTATATATACGTAATATATCTAAATAATATTTGAAGCAAATGGCTAACATCTAAATACACCTAATGGAGCTCAAGTTCAAGCTTCAAAGATCAAGATAACCATATATCTAGGCATAAATATCAATGTCAAACATTGATATAAGTATATGAAGGACACGAATGTTGAGATATTTACAATCACACCTACTTCAGTCGCTTTTTAAGGAGTGAGGGCTCATGATCAGAATCCCATATGCACAGTAGGAGAAAGTGCCACCACTCAATTCCTGTAAAGCATTGTACTTGCACTCTTTTTCTAATGCAATCGTAGTACTCTTTTCTTTCCAGTAAAGTGTCTATGTCACTGTCCACACACAAGATTATGTTTATGAGTCCAAGTCTCAATCTTGGAACCTAATTCACTTGTGTGACAATTTGTCTTTGTCAAGGTCAATGTCTTCATGACTTTTTTCTTCCTCTTTCAACCTCCATAGCTTCTGCATCTGCCATGCTCTAGATCCCGTATATTTTAACATGGTATCAGAGCTCGGTTGCTCATGACCTAGCTCATCTCAGTTTCCTACTCTGCTATTCTAGTTTCTATTCATCATTGCTCAGCTCAAGTCCCAGCTAAAGGTCTCATCTTCCACCTCTATCTCCACTTGACCTTTCTTGGTAGCCATAGCCAGCATGTACCTACCTTGCTTGGGGCCTTCATATCTCTCAAACCAAGCCATATCCCATTGAGATTCCTTCTGGAAATATCTTCCTCTGCTCAGGGCGCTTCTTGCTGGCACTTCAAATCAAGACATTGATGTTCATTTAGCTCAGCATTGCATGAATTCCAACTCGTTGTCTTGTCTGTGCTTGTGTCTGATCGCAGTTCATTCAGTCCATACACGCAACAATGTTGATCATTATCATAGGGCTTTTGAAGCTATACATCTAAAATCTCTCCCCCTCAGAGGGTTTCTCAAATGGCTACCTCTATGAGCAGTAATAAGAAAAATACCAGTTGCCTGTTCCTGAAAACCCTAATCTGCCATAGCTCACTTTCATTAGAGCTCTTTCTTACTTCATCTACTCACTGATTCCAACACATTGAAGGTCCTGTCACTCAGATTTGAAGGTCCTAGCATCAAATCAAGAAGGGGAAGATTTGAATTTGAAAGAACTTGAAGGATTTTGTGTTGAGATATCGAGCTCCACTCGTGATATGCCAGGGTGACCGTTGTGCATTTATGTCACCGACTTGTCAATTGCAGATGCGGTTGGTACACTGCCCATGAATAATAGCTAGATGACAGCTATCCTTATCTACTCTAGTTCATGGCTCAGTTAGTATGCCACCTTAGTTAGTTGAGTTTGGTTTGAGACCCATATATAGGGTTCTTCTATTTCTTTGTATGAGAGTTCTTTTGGCTTACACAACTAAGAAGAGAAAAACTGTTTTCAGCCTCCACCCTTGTGTGTATTCCCCCATTGTGCAAGCAAGAAAGCTACAAGTGAGACTCCTTCCTTCTCTCCCACAATCTTGACATGGTATCAGAACCTTGTTCATGGTAAGGAGCTCAAGAAAGCAAGCCAAGCTCGCGGCGTTCTGGTAAGAGGAGCAGTGTTGCTTTCATTTTCTATTTTGGGAGCAGATCTCTGTAGGTAGCACAACCGGAAATTGCAAGAGTGCATTGTCTTAGGTTGAGGCGCCCTTCGCGGTGAAGCAAGAGGGCAGTATATGCTGCGGGTAAGGGCTTTAGCGCTTGGCGACCCTGTTTTTTTGATTTGAGGCCATTTCGGGGCCTGTTTTGGAGGCGGAACTTTTTTGCACGCACTCAAGAAAAGTCCCAGTTTTATGCTGTGCAGCCATTGTTCTACAGGTCAATGAAAAGTTACTATAGAAATTGCATCGTATGCCTGTGCGCAGAGACATTGGGAGCTACAGAATCATCCTTGTTGCCTGTTGATGCAAAATCATCACTAGGAAGTGACTGTGTGGTCAAATACCACTTTCGTCAGTTTTGCAGATTTGCCCTTGTGAGGCTGAAGCTGTGTTCTTTGCAATGACAGAATTTTTTGCAGTGTTCTGTAATGGCGTCTGATTCTCTTTCACAGATTGTCACTGAAAAGCTTGACAAGAACAACTTCCAAGCATGGAAGTTTGGAATGACGAATTTCCTTATGGGAAAAGGGTATTGGGAATTTGTTGCAGGAAATGAAGAAGAACCAGTTCTTCCTGATGTTCCCAATCAATAGCAAATGCAGGCATTCAAAGCATGGCATGAGAGAGCTAGGAAAGTTATGTACTGGCTGTCTATCAGTATTTCAGACTCTATGATTGTGCATATTCAGGATGCAAGTACGCCAAAGGAGGCATGGGATACTTTGTAAAAAATGTATAGCACAAATACGCAAGCCAGGAAAATGCAGCTCAAGCAAGAGTTGCATAATGTGCAAAGAGAAAGTATGAGCATCAATGACTACCACATGAAGGTGAAGAAGATTGCAGATGCACTTGCTTCCATTGGGTCGCCAGTGGAAGATGATTTAGTTTCTGTGACCTTGAATGGTCTAGGAAAGGATTATGCACAATTTCGGACATCCATCTCAGTTCGTGAAAGATTTCCTAATTTTGAGGAGTTGATTGCTCTTCTAATTTCTGAGGAGCAGAGAAATGGTGGTGCATCTTCTTCAGGAGGAACTTCAAAAGAAGCTGTCTTCTACTCAAATGCTGGAAGAGGTAGAGGAGGCCGATTTGGAGGCCGTGGTAGAAATCAGAATATGCAGCAAACTCAAGAAAACCAGTCCTATGGAGGAGGATGTGGTAACTCTAAAGGCACGGGGAGCCAAAGAGGTCGTGGTGGATGGCAAAGAGGCCAAAATGCAAACAGTAATATTGAATGCTACTACTGTGGTAAAATGGGTCATATGGCTAAAGACTGCTATAAAAAGCAGAATGACATAATGAATGAAAAACTGCAACGAGGGAATTATGCATCTTCTAGTAGACAGGGTGATGACAGAAATGAGCATTTGTTTATGGTGCAGCACATGAACAATTCTGTGACAAGTACAGAAGAAAGCAACGATGTATGGTATGTTGACTCAGGTGCATCAAACCACATGACAGGTTATGCAGAATGGATGGAGGATGCAAGGAAAATGGAAAAACCAGGATTTGTGGGGAGACTGGTGATGATACTGCACATCCGATTGTGTAGATTGGAAAAATTCCTTTGTCTATGGAGGATGGGAAAAAGAAATACCTGTCCGATGTATTTTATGTCCCGAATATCACCAAGAATCTGGTTTCTGTTGGTCAAATGGTTGAGCAGGGCTTGCAGGTCAGATTTAATCCTCATGGATGCTTTGTTGAGGATATGAAAAATAAAGGTCGCTTGATAGCAAAAGGAAAGAAGAAGGGCAGAATGCTTACATTGGATGCAGACATGTCTGAATTGAGTGCAGCAATGTTTGCACATGGGACCGGTGTAGTTGCATATATTGATATCTGGCATAAACGCATTGGTCATGTTAATGTACATCGACTTAAATCAATGCAGGCCCAAAATATTGTTGCAAGATTGCCTAAATTCAAGGTTGCAGAAATGCATAAGGTATGTGAAGCCTGTCAGTTTGGAAAACATGCAAGGAAACCATTTCCTAGACATGTTCAAGAGAGTAAGAAGCCATTGGAATTAATCCACTCTGATGTGTGGACTACTAAAGCTGCATCTCTTGGAGGCTGTCATTATTTTGTCAGTTTTATTGATGACTATAGCAGAAAAGTTTGGGTGTATTTTATGAAAAAGAAAAGTGAAGTTTTTGGGCATTTCAAAACTCTTAAAGCTATGGTTGAAAAAGAAACAGGCCTGCAAATAAAATGCCTAAGGTCAGATGGAGGGGAAGAGTACCTCTCAAATGAGTTTGCAAGGTTCCTGCAGGAGCATGGCATAAAGCAGCAATATTCATGCAGTCATACCCCACAACAAAATGGAGTTGCAGAAAGGAAAAACAAGCATATTGGAGAGGTATCTCGTGCCATGCTCAATGAAAAAAACCTGCCAAATTTCTATTGGGCTGAAGCGGTTGCTACAATAGTCTATATAATGAACAGGACTCCCACTGCAGCAATACATGGGATGACTCCAGAGGAGAGGTATACTGGTAGGAAACCAGATATTTCTCATTTGAAAATTTTTGGTTGCATTGCCTATGTACATGTGCCAGATGCGTTGAGATCCAAGTTGGATCCAAAAGCTGAGAAGTGCATCTTTATTGGTTACTCTCTGCAGCAAAAAGGGTATAGATGCTATAACCCTTTTACTCGTAAGTTTATAGTGAGCAGAGATGTTTTTTTTGATGAGATGAGTAGCTGGTATAAACCAGTAAATGTGATAGATAATGTAGATGCAGAAAATGGTAATGCTGCATAGAATTCACAGCAGCAGTCACAAAATATTAGTGGACCTGGAGCGTCCTCTAGCAATGGTTCACATTCTTTGCCATGGACAAGCAGATTGAGATCAGGAGAATCTTCTCAAGGCAGTGCAAATAGTGGTATGCAGGTGTCACGAAAAGGAAAAGAGAAGGTAGATCAGCCCATGTTTGATGTGAATGCAGGTCACTCTTATGTGGATGGTGAATCCAGTGGCTCAGAACAGAGCATTGATGATGAGTTGGGTATTCCTTCTATTGTTACACCTGGAGTAAGAAGACTAGGGATGTTTTGAGAGCACCTGGGAGTGAACCTACTTTACGCAGGTCAACCAGAGTTAGGTATCCTGTGGATAGGCTGAAATATGATGGATTTACAGCCATTCACTATGCATATATGGTCAAAGTGATACAGGAACCAGAACCCACTTCTTTTGAGCAAGACATGGGAAAAGAAAAATGGGAGAAAGCCATGGATGAAGAAATGGATGCCTTGGAAGCAAATGCTACATGGGAATTGGTACCTTTGCCTAAAGGTAAGAATGCAATTGGCTGTAAGTGGGTTTATAAGGTGAAGCACAATGCAGATGGTTCTGTGAACAGATACAAGGAAAGATTAGTAGTCAAGGGGTATGCACAAACATATGGCATTGACTATGAAGAAACCTTCAGTCCGGTTGCAAGGATGGCAACTGTAAGAGCAGTCATTGCTATGGCTGCATCAAAGGGATGGTCTTTACATCAAATGGATGTAAAGAATGCCTTCTTGCATGGTGATTTGCAAGAAGAGGTCTATATGGAGCAGCCACCAGGTTATGTGCATGATGTTCATCCTGAGTTTGTTTGTAGGTTGAAGAAAGCCTTGTATGGCTTGAAGCAAGCACCTAGAGCATGGTTTGACAAGATAGGACAGTATCTTGTCACTATTGGCTTTCAAATTTCCAAGGTAGATTTCTCACTTTATGTGAGAAAAACAGAGAAAGGTATTATGCTACTTGTCATTTATGTTGATGATTTGATTATGACAGGTGACAGTGATGAAGATATCCTTCATGTGAAAATGCTATTGAAGCAGAAGTTTGAGATGAAGGATTTGGGAGAGCTGCGTTATTTCTTGGGCATTGAGGTGATTAGATCACTAAGTGGGATACAGCTCTTGCAGAGGCAGTATGGATTGGACATGCTGTCCAAATATGGGATGACAGGCTGTAAGCCTATTTTAGTTCCTTTGGAGAAGAATGTGAAGCTGAGCGCAGATGCAGGTGAGCTTCTGGAAGACCCTACTATGTACAGACGCATAGTAGGAAGCTTGATTTATATTACTATTACCAGGCCAGATTTGAGCTATGCTGTTGGATTGGTAAGTCAGTTTATACAGGCTCCAAGGAAACCGCATTTGGAGGCGGCTAGATGTATATTCAGGTATGTGAAGTCCACATTGCAGTATGGACTATTTTATGAGATTGGGGTTCAGATACAGTTGCATGGATACACTGATGCTGATTGGGCTGGTAGCATTTTTGATAGACGATCTACCAGTGGATATGTGTTCTCTTTTGGGAGTGCTGCAGTCACTTGGAGCAGTAAGAAACAGCCTACAGTTGCCTTGTCGAGCACAGAGGCTGAGTACAGGGGTGCAGCAATGGCTGCATGTGAGGTAGCTTGGTTACATAAGCTACTTTATGATATGCATCAGTCTACAAATGGGCCAGTTGTCATTTATTGTGACAACATGAGCAGTATATACTTGGCAAATAACCCAGTCTATCATGCTAGAACAAAGCACATTGAGGTGCATTATCACTATGTGCGGGAGAGGGTTTTACTAGGTCTTATTGATCTAGTTTATGTCAGCACAGAGGATCAGGTAGCTGACATATTTACGAAGGCATTGGGCACAGAGAAGCTGCGCAAGTTCAGAGACCTGCTTGGTGTGCAGGAATTGGGATTGAGCTCGAGGGGGAGTGTTGAGATATCGAGCTCCACTCGTGATATGCCAGGGTGACCATTGTGCATTTATATCACCGACTTGTCAGTTGCAGATGCGGTTGGTACACCGCCCATGAATGATAGCTAGATGACAACTATCCTTATCTACTCTAGTTCGTGTTTCAGTTAGTATGCCATCTTAGTTAGTTGAGTTTGGTTTGAGACCCATATATAGGGTTCTTCTATTTCTTTGTATGAGAGTTCTTTTGGCTTACACAACTAAGAAGAGGAAAAAGTGTTTTCAGCCTCCACCCTTGTGTGTATTCCCCCATTGTGCAAGCAAGAAAGCTACAAGTGAGACTCCTTCCTTCTCTCCCACAATCTTGACATTTTGTAGATTTGGAAGACTCAAGGAAGAAACATAGTGTCCATTGACACTCATTTAGTGCTCTTAGCACTTGTGTCTTTTGACACATCTCTGTAAAATATTACACGGCACAACGAACAGAATCTGAGAAAGAGATAGAGAGTACACAATAGATAAGAGGAGAATCAATAAATTCTTTAACTCCAAACAACTGATACAAAGATGGCTCTGTCCACCCGTGCGGTTCCACTGTGTGAAGCTTAGATGGCGATCTAGACAGAAGATAGGTGAAGAGCTTAAGGCTAGCTGGAACAACAACTTTGACTGGGTGAAAGATGAGTAATCAATGGCTGTGAAGGGGTTTAGCTTTTATAGCCTACGAAGGCCGTGAGGTTGGCCTGACCGACCTACCATATAAGCCTCCACTAGTCGGCCAAGGAATATTCCCTTTACCATCGGGCTGGGAGTGCTACCCCTGGACCCCCGCCAAGGGGGCCACTGGCCCCCGTGGGACCCCCCCAGCCAGGGGCCACTTCCGCGGCCCCCGAACCCCACAATAGGGGCCCCTTTTAACTCCCTTATCCCACAACTCAACGCAATGCGCCTCGAGTTGCTACCAGCTTAACCACTTCGTCTAACCCAAAGATTAGACCCACAACGGTCACCTTTTTGCCATCTAGTCACATAGACCTCATCTGGTATATAAGTCAGGACTCAACCAATGTCCGGGCTCACATTTGGCTTCTCCTCATAATGGGGGCCTTACAACTTTGAGCACCATGGATCATTGGTAGCACCTAATGAGGGTGGGGCATTGATCATATCTAACACAACCAACTCTTTTGCTACTTAAATTTGATAATTTTGAAGTTGATTTGCTGCTGTTCTTGCAAGTCTAACATGGGCAAAGACTCTCCAATTGCTCGCTTCAAAGGAGTCGGGTTTCACATCTGGAAAAATCGCATCAAACTCATCCTGATGAAGAAGGGATTTTGGGCCATTAGCATTGGAAAAGAAAAGAAGCCTCGTGCTGTGGATCTTGCAGTCACTTAGCAAAAGAACGATGATAAGGCTCAGACCATTATCAAACTAGAGCTAGACGATAGCTATATCCACCATGTGGATAATTGTGATACTTCACATGATACATGGAAGAGACTTGACACTTTGTTTGGTGCACAGTCTAAATCATCAAAGTATGGTCTCTTGATTGAGTTTTTCAGGCTTGAAATGAAGTCCAGCACATCATTTGCCACACATCTAAATTACATGGAAGGACTTCTAACCCAACTTGTAGGAATCAATATTAAAATGAAAGAAGATGTTTACATCGGTGTTCTAATTAAAAGTTTGCCTCTTGAATATAATAATGTATCAACAACCCTAATCAATATGCCAAATCCCAAACTTGTTGATATCCAAGCATCACTGTTAACGGAGGAAAAGAAGCTAAAAACTAAGGAAGAACCAAGTACCTCTAGAGATGAACATGCATTATATGTTGGCAACAAGTATAAAGGCAAGAAGGATCAGCTCTTCTGTGATTTTTGCAAAAGGACCAGACACACCGAGAAGTTTTGCCACACCAGAAAGAGGTCCCAAAAGGCCTATCTAGTTGCAGTCAAAGAAGAAGAAGAAAATAGAGCAAAGGAAGAAAAAGGAGACCACCAGGAGAAGGACAAACCTCATCAGTCCTTCTATTCAGATAGACTTTTTAGCCTTGTACTTTCTAAGCCCTAATGCTTCGGACATAAACTTATAAACTACTCATGTAGCCTTGTACTATAGCCTATGTACACTTTCTGAGGCCCCTACTACAGCCTCTGGATGTTCATCATGTTTGTGGTACCCACACTTAGCCTTTTTGCGAGACAACCTCTGGTGTTTTGCCATGTTTATGGTGTGCCCACACTTTGCAGGTGTTGCTCTCACTAAAGCCTCTACACACTTTGTACTTCTGGTTGTGATTGAGGAGGGGCGTTGAGATATTTACAATCACACCTACTTTAGTCCCTTTGTAAGGAGCAGGAGGGCTCATGATTAGAATCCATATGCACAGTAGGAGAAAGTGCCACCACTCAATTCCTATAAAGCATTGTACTTGCACTCTTTTTCTAATGCAATCATAGTACTCTTTTCTCTAGTAAAGTGTCTATGTCACTATCCATACACAAGATTGTGTTTATGAGTCCAAGTATCAATCTTGGAACTTAATTCACTTGTGTGACAATTTGTCTTTATCAAGGTCAATGTCTTCATGAGTTTCTTCTTCCTCTTTCAAACTCCATAGCTTCCGCATCTGCCATGCTCTAGATCCCACATATTTTAACAATAAATAGCATGCAACCATGTAATATACAAATCTTTCTAACTTGTAAACTTATTGTCCAAGCTAAAACTCTTATGTTTTGTGTAAAATACAAAACCAAAAGCTTCACAAAATCAACTCTAAGAGTGCTCAAATTTGTACTTCTTAGTGCGCTCTTTATTTCTAGCTATAGTTTTGAGATGGCAAGCTTGACATGTGTGGACATTGATGATGGACTACCTGGCTAGATGAATCTTTATATCTACACTTAGCATGTGAGTGGCCATTATGATCCTCACATGGCCACTGACTTATCACTTATTATATTTAGTTTGTTACACCTATAGACAACTAGAATAGTTATAGCACCAGCTAATTAGTATAGTAAGTTATGTACTATTTAACTTTGTAGCCCACTTTCCTTCATGTTGTATCTTATCTATACTCTATGTATATTGTATTGTATGTGGAAGAAGAATATGAAAACCATCAAGAAAACTTTTTGGCTCTCATCTCTCTTCTTATACTCTTGGGCGAGCTTCCTCTTGTGTGTATGGTGTGTCTTTGATACAACAACTCAAGCAACTCCCCCCACCACACGATTCTTGACATGGTATCAGAGTAGCACCATTGAGAAGAGAGATTGGTTTTGAAGATTGAAGTAAAGGAGAAGAAGCAAGGATTTGAGCAAGCAAGCAATGGGTAAGAAGATCTCCCATTCTTCCACTCTTTTGCTTGGATAATGCTTATGGAGGCATCGGAAGTAGGGAAGAGTGAAAATCTCAGATTGCTAGGAGATTTAGTGTACAAGTAGAGTACTATATATTCTATAGAAAAGCCCTTTGGGACCTACTTGTTGCTTTTTTGGCTATCTAATGCTTTTTCGGGCCTTATTTTAGACCTGCAAGGTTGCGGATAATAGTTTTAGGGCATACTACAAATTTGGTTGTGTTGGCTGAAAGTGGATGCACAGGTTACCAATTTCAAATCTATAAGTTCTGAGGTGTTTGCTAGGAAGCAAACATGAGTTTTATCTGCAAACACATTGTAAATTTAATGTACTATTGAGTAGTTAGTGGAAAAGGTTGCTTGGTATATTGCTGTATACTTATTGTGAAAGGTTGTAGATTACTTGCTCTCTATTTTGTATAATTTTTGTGATAATGGAAAAGAATAGTGGAAACCCAATAATTGAGAAGCTGGACAAGAATAACTACCCATCATGGAAGTTTCATATAACCAACTTCCTTATTGGAAAATGTCTTTTTATGAGTTTGTTTTAGGTGAAGAAAAGGAGCCAAAGTTGAGTAACCTTGTGAAGATTGCAAGTGAATTAAAGGCATGGAAAGAATGGAATGCAAAGGACAAAAAGGTGATATATTGGCTATTTGCAATGAGGAAGGAGACAAAAAGAAAACAGTAGCAATGAGGAAGGAGACACAAGTAGGGAGCACTGCTATGTTGCTATGATAAGGCATCAAGGACAATACCATGGACTTGCAAAGGCACCAAGTTCGATATCAGCCCTTACACATAGTATGGCTTCAACTTATTACAGTTCACTTTATTTTTAAACTCTATCCCTTCTTATAAATTTGCTAAAAGGGTTGTAGAGTCATTCTTTCTTATCCGAACGATCTTATATGGGCCATTCAATTTAGGTTCTAGCTTGCCAGGGAATAACTTGTGAGACGAGAATCATAATATAGCACCAATTAACCCTTCACAAATTTATATCTTTTAGCTCAAAGGTCATGGAGTGCTTTCATAATTTTCTTCCCTACTTCTTGATGTAACAGATTCTACAATTGTATTTTATCAAGATGCGCAAGAGAAACGACCATTTCTTGAAATGCTTTTGCCTCACCCAATGAATGATTTAGAGCAAACCTCACAATGGATAACTCGATTTCCAAGGGTAAGACACACTTCTCCCCATATACTAACTTGAATGGGGTGTGGCCTATTTCTCTCTTGAATGTCATGTTATACACCCAGATAGCCACATGCAGTTTCTTATCCCAATCGCTCTTACCCTCGGATATTACCTTCTTGGATAAATTTCCACCAGTTGTTTGTTGGTACTCTCTACTTGTCCATTTTCTTGGTGATTATACATGGTAGTTTTATTGTGTTTAAATTTTAGTGCTTCCATCAAGGCTTCTATGACCTTGTTTAAAAAGTGTATCCCACGATCAGACACTAACTCTTTTGGTGGACTAAAACGGCAGACAATTTGTTCCATGAATAAACTAATTGTCTCCTTGGCATTATCCTTCATCCTAGCTCAAGCTACAAGCCACTTTGTAAAGTAATCGGCCACCACAATGATATAACACTTCCACATAGTTGATGAAGGATGTATAGGTCCAACAAAATTGATGCCCCACTTCTTGAATGGTAGTATAGCCATGATAGGAGTTAGTGGACGCTTCTTGTTCTCCCTACTATCATGTCTTTGTGACATATATCACATCTCTTGACATACACAAAAGCATATTGGAAAATGAATGGCCACCAATATCCGGCTCTCAAAGCTTTCTACATAGTTAATTGTCCAACAAAGTACCCTCCACAAGTAGAGTCATGGCATTCCTTTAAGATAAAGATGACCTCATCAAGCGGTGGCAAGACACATTGGCGACAATAGACATTATCGACTCCTTGCCGGCAGTGTTCATGCAATCAAGGAAAATTTCAAGGCTTGTTGTTTATTTTTCCTCTTTTTAGACTTTTATAAATCAACTCCAGTTTCTCCTGTGGATAGATCGTGCGTTATGGTAGCATAGCAAGATGGGTAGGAGGCCATATCAATTTTGAATAGACCCTCAAGGTCACTACCTTTAGCCAAGACTTCCTTTGGCTTCTCAAAATCCACAAGACATTCAATGATTCCTTGCAACTTTGGCGGCTTTCTCCTAATTTTATAGTCAAACTCTTGCAAGGTGATAATTCATTTTGCTAGACAATCAGGCAACTACAGCTTGTTCATCAATAGCCTCAACTCCTCTGCCTTCATATAAAATACCACCTTCTCATAGAGAATGCGATGCTTGAATTTCTTTATCACAAATACCATCCCAAGGCACAACTTCTCCATGTAGATATAATTAATCTCGAATATCCCCAATTTACGACTAGTAAATGCAATTGGATGATACCACTTCTCCTCCCAAATCTAGGTTAAATAGCAAGAGCAATGCAGCCAGCTACTGATGATATGCATTATGGCTGCTAAAAATATATAGAAGACCTCACCTCTTTTGGGTGCTTTTAGGACTAGTGCTTTCACTAGTTCTTGCTTTACATCCTCAAAGGATACTTAACATGGGTCACTTCAAACAAACCATTAAAGAACAATAGATTCGTCAATGGCAACGTCCTCTCTACTAGTGCATTGATAAATCTTTGATAGTATCCCATTGATGAGATAGAAAGCTATATACTTCTTTAGGAGTATGTGGTGGACTCATAGCAACAATAACCTTTATCTTCTTAGGATAGTCACAATACTAGCCGAGCTAATCACATGACCTAATAGCAATCTATAGGGTACTCCAAAGATGCATTTTCTTATATTAAGAGTCTTATCAGCTATACATTGCCAAGAACTTGGCGCATTGGATAACCCAAATGCCATAGCATGATATACAAAGGAACCAAATACAGTAATAAACATATACTTCTTTAGGAGTATGTGGTGGACTCATAGCAACAATAACCTTTATCTTCTTAGGATAGTCACAATACTAGCCGAGCTAATCACATGACCTAATAGCAATCTATAGGGTACTCCAAAGATGCATTTTCTTATATTAAGAGTCTTATCAGCTATACATTGCCAAGAACTTGGCACATTGGATAACCCAAATGCCATAGCATGATATACAAAGGAACCAAATACAGTAATAAATATAATTTTCAACTTATCTTCATCTGCAATAGCCATTTGGTTATATCTAGCAAAGCAGTCCATAAATGAATAGATATATCTACTTGCTAAAACTGTTCCAATTTCTGGTCAATAAATGGCAGTGGATAGTAATCTTTGACCATTTGTTTATTAAGCTTCCTAAAATCTACACAAAGTCGGATTTGATTATTCTTTTTTTTTCTCATAACTACTAGCAAACACCACTCTATATGTTGTACTGGAAATATCAGGCTAGCCTTATGAAATTTCTACAACTCCTCAAATAATCCATCCCTTAGCTCAAAAGGAATATGCCTCACTTTTTGTTGCACAAGGCGGCTACCTTCCTTCAAGGGAATGATATGCACAACTAAACTGGGAGGAATACCCCTCAGCTCATCATAGCTCTAGGAAAAAATATCACAGAATTCTTGGATCAAGGACACATAGTCCTTCCTTTCTTCCAGATTGAGCATAGATCCTAATTTAATTGGTGATGGATCATCCAACATACTGAGGTCCAGCTCAATCACATCCATGTCTCTTATTCTATCTTGAGCTTTTTTTGGCCCATTTAGAGTCACTGGGTAAACATCCTTTATAGTGGATTCCTCTTTTGATTCATCGCTTGAGGAAGTCTCACTACTAAATGGATCCTCTAATGCATCTAATTTTGTGAAGATAAAGGTACTCTCTCACTTTGATGAGATTCATGATATGTATCCATTATCATACGTTCGGTACCTCTACCAAAAATCAGAGGACCAACGAGTATATCAACTTGATGGTCAAATTGCAAGATCCATAGCCTTCCTCACAATACTCGATAACTTGGCCGCTTTGCAAACTTGATAACCCTAAAGTCCACAATGCATTCCACATTAGCAACAATCACATGGACTTTGGTAATGCAACCTTCAAGTTGCCTTAAACTGTCATTAGCCAAATTTTAGAGAATTGTGGAGGCATCCTTTTGGATTCCTAATCTTTCCATCAATTTTGAACTCATAATATTGATGGAGGATCTTGTGTCCACAATGGCATGTTCTACTACTATACCGTCAATGTATGCTGCTACCCTTGGGCAATGCTTTTCATCATGTTCAAACTAACTATCTCCCACCCTATTCCCAAGGGCTCAGTGATATATCCAGTGCAAAGAATCTTCTTGAACTCTTTATGTAAGAGATTCATATCAAGCTTTACCTCGCAAAGAGAACTCACTAGATCAAATTCATGATAATTAGCAATGGTTCTCTTTTCCCACTAGACCATTATTTTCCTTGGTCCATTGAAAAGGCTTTGGTGCCTCTTTCTTAACTTTTACCTTCTTTCTTGGCAGCACCTTATTGGGATTAGCTTTGCCATCAATAGCTTTTAGAGGACTGGCTTCCACATTAGGGTTAAGGACTTGTGTCCCCTTATCATCCTATTTAGGGTTTATCTCAATAGGTTTTACATTATCCCTTCACCTTCTTTAACCGTTTGTCTTATTGTAATAACTCACAAATTGAAAGCCTTAGTAACATTAACATGCACAGCTTTGATAACGCTGACACCACTACTACTGGGCAGCTCCTCTATGGTAGCTTTTTCTTTTTGTAGTTTTTTTTGATCATCTCTCTGAAGGTTGTTCCCTTGTACTCAATGATTTATTGGACATGGATGCTTACTCCATTGCCAAAGAGTGCTAATCTTACTCAAGAAAGTACTAGCTAAATGGTTGGACTTTCCACACATGTCACATTTGACATTAGGGTAATTTGTCTCAGAAAGTGCTGACCACTACATCACTTACAACTGAATATTGATGGACCATCCTCTTAGGGAATCGACTTCCTATCAAGTTTTGTTGCTTCTTTAGAAAATTAAGATGTGTGACTACTTGTATGTATTGTTCCATTATTGAAGCCGAAGTGGAGAGTTTTCATGAGGTCAATCAGATGAGAGGTCAGGAGCTCAATGCCATCTTCTCCTCCATTATTCTTATCTATTTCTCCAATAGACCACATCCACAAAATGGTATCCTCAAAAGATAGATACCCCAAACTTAAAGACACTTTATATACGATTGTACTTTAGATACATACAACCATAGGATATGACATATTTATCAACACTCCCCCTCAAGCTCAGAATGAGCTTGCACACATAAGACTCCAAGTGCACTCCTGAAGTACTCAAACTTATCTTTACCTAATGCTTCGGTAAAGATATCAGCAGCTGGGTCATTTGTTTTCACATGGACCAAGTCAATCTCTCCATCAATGACTTTTTCTCTAAAGAAATGATAGTGCACTTCTATGTGTTTTGTCCTTGCATGGTAGACTGGGTTCTTTGCCAACATTATGCTGCTAACATTGTCACAATACATAATGACTCCACCATCAATCTCTATTCCCATGTCATATAAGATTAATCTCAGTCATGTTTGCTCACATGCTGCCAATGCATGCCTCTATACTCTGCTTTAGTGCTTGATAGAGCAACCGTAGGTTGCTTCTTACTGCTCCAACTTACCATGGCTGATCCAAATGAGAATGCATAGCCACTAGTAGATCTTCTATCCATAGAGCTACCGCCCAGTCTGCATCTGAGTATCCAAACAATGTAGGCTTGATTCCTTTTTCATAAAACAAGCCAAATCTAGTTGTCTTCTTCACATATCTAAGAACTCTTCTCACTACATCTAAATGTGGTTTGCATGGTTTCTGCATAAAATGACTTATTAATACAACAACATAACTCAAGTCTGGTCTTGTAATGGTCAAGTAGATAAGACTACCAACCATCTTTCTGAACATAGTGACATCCTCAACATAAGATCCACCATCCATCAACTTAACATTTTGATCCAATGGTGTATCAACCGGTTTGCATCCTGTCATGCCATATTTTTCCAATATCTCCAATTTATATTGCCTTTGTATTAGCCATATACCATGAGGTGTGTCAATAACCTCAATACCCAAGAAGTATCTCAACAAACCAAGGTCCTTTATATCAAACTCTTTATGTAACCCATGCTTGACTTCAGTAATCTCCTTCTCAAGTGTATCTATAATAATGAGATCATCAACATAGATGACCACAACAACCATACCATCTTCTGTATGCCTCACATAAAGTGAATAGTCAGCTTTACTCTGCTGAAATACCATACTGCATAAGAATTTGCTGATTCTATCACACCATGCTCTTGGTGCTTTCTTCAGTCCATATAAAGCCTTCTTCAACACCTGCATACATAATGTGGGTATTTTGGATCCACATAGCCCTTTGGTTGATCCATGTACACTTCCTCTTCTAAGTTGCCATTCAAAAATGCATTTTTCACATCCATTTGATAAAGCTTCCGACCATAGGTAGAGGCCAAAGCAATTACCGATCTCACTGTCGTCATTTTAGCTATTGGACTAAATGTTTCTTCATAGTCCAAACCATAAGTTTGTGCATATCCTTTTGCAACTAGCCTTGCTTTATACCTTTTAAGAGAACCATCTTCTTGCTATGAGGTAGTTTCACCAAATCCCAAGTCTTGTTTTTCCTTAGTGCATCCATATCTTCATCCATTGCTTGTCTCCACTCTTTGCTCTCTACTGCTTCTTCAAAGCAATTAGGCTCCACATGTGTACATAAGAAACCATGTATGCATAGTGCATCTTCATGAACCCATTATAAGTCTATCTATCATCTGGATACCTTACCCTTTCTGACCTTCTCAATTGAGGTGCACTATCGTGTGTCTCATCTGATCTAGCATGTGGTGGCACATACTTTCCTGCACTTCTAGTGCAAGGTGTTTTAATATGCAGAATGCCATACTCGTCATCTATAGATTCATCTTCTAAACTTTCAGCCATAGGTCTCTTTCCTTTTGCAACTTCTGCACTCCTTTGTGCATTTCTCCATCTACCACTCCATGGACTGTAGCTGCCACTGCTTTCCACATTCTCTTGAGGTCCAGGAGCATCTTCCACATGTTGATTTTCAGCCTTGTTGTTTGCTAAAATTTTCCTTCCATAGCCATCATCATCATTGCTTTCATAGGAATCAACATCCACTTCAATTTTGGCCTTGTACCATGATTCATATTCACTAAATCTGACATCCCTGCTTATGTATACTTCCTTACTCACTGGATCATAGCATTTGTATCCCTTCTTCTCATCAGTATATCCAAGGAAAATGCATTTTGCAGCCTTAGATTCCATCTTCTTTCTCAAATCATCTGGAACATGAACATAACAAACACATCCAAAGACTCTAAGGTATGCAATAGTGGGTGTCTCGCCATACATTCTCTCATATGGTGACATATTATGAGTCAAGGTTGTAGGTGTTCTATTCATAATGTGAACTGCAATATGCACTGCTTCTGCCCAATATGACAATGGCATGTTCATTTGGTTCATCATTGCCCTTGCAACCTCTGCAATAATCCGATTCTTCCTTTCAGCCACACCATTTTGCTGAGGTGTGTACCTGCATATCAATTGCCTTTTGATACCATGATCTCTCAAGAAGTCACATAACTCATATGACATGTACTCTCCACCATTATCTGACCTCAAACATTTTATGTAGCATCCAAACTACTTTTCAACCATAGATTTAAATTCCAAGAACTTTTCAAATGCTTCACTTTTATGCTGCATAAAGTATATCCAAGTCATTCTGGTAAAATTATCAATAAAAGTGATATAGAATCTACATTTTTCGCTCATGGAAACATTTTGACATGGGCCCAAATATCTGAGTGTATTATTTCCCAAGGATAGCTGCTTATTCTCCCCCTCTTTGGAAATGGCAATCTAGACTGCTTGCCAAATTGACAAGCCTCACATACATGATCAAAATTCACATATCCAAAATGCGATAGACCACGGACTATCTGTTTTGATTGCATTTGCTTTAATCTTTGCAAATTAACATGACCAATCCGTCTATGCCATAATTCCACATCCTTATCTTGCCCATGTCCTTTCTCAACATACATAGAGTTTTGAATCAATGGAGTACTTGCATCCAAAGCAAATAATCTCCCTTTCTTTCTACCATGAGCAATCACCCTGCCAGTTTTCCCATTATGGAACTCTTCAATGAAACATCCAAACTTATTGAATCTCACCTGCAATTCTTGATCTGACCAACCGATGCTAAATTCTTAGTTATTGTGGGCACATAAAGGACATCACCAAGCTTGTTCTCAATCCCATCTGTAGTAACAAGTGGCACACTACCAATATAAGTAATTTTGTGTAAAGTATCATCACCAGTGGCAACATATTCATCATTCTGCATTTGCTTCTTGCTATCAAACTACTCAGCATGATGAGTCATGTGGTTTGTAGCTCTTGAATCCAAAAACCAGTCATTCTAACGAGAAGAGGGTGAGTCATGCTCCTAAGCACATGCTCCATAGCAAATAGGTAGCCTTTACACGATCCACCTCTAGGTCCATAAACTGTACCACCATAAGTGCCTACATAGTGGCCATATTGGGTCCTTCCACGACCCCTAGACATGGCATTCTGTTTCTGATAACAATCCCTCTCAAAGTGACCAAGCTGCCCACAATAATGACAAGTGCCATCTCTTTGTGAAGAAGGACTAGACCGTCCTCTACCTCTAGGGAAAGATCGTCCTTTGCCTCTATGCATGAAGTCACTACGACCAAAGTTACCTCTTCCACGAGCAAAACCATAATTACTACAACCAAGTGAAGAGCCTCTAGCTCTAGATGAACTGCCATGACCTCTCTCGTGATAGAAAACAATGTCTCCACTTGCATTTTTGCCACTGCTAGATGCATTCAATCCCAACTTGATTTCTTCTGTATAAGTAGCAATCCAATAAGCTCCTCAAAGTCAGGCATAGAGCCTCCTCTAACTGAAATAGAGGTATCCAAATATTTAAAATCTGGTCCAAGTCCATTTAGTGTCACTGACACTAAATCATCATCATCAACAGGTGAATTAATGGATGCAAGATCTTTTGCAATTTACTTGATTTCTGCCACATAGTCACTGATATTGCGATTGCCTCTCCATGCACCATGTAATCTCTACTTGAGTTGTATCTTACGAGCCTCTGTACATGTTCCATACATTTTTTCTATGATTTCCCATGCCTCCTTACAAGTACTTGCTTTTTTGATATGAGGAATCAATGTTTCTGAAATACATATGGAGATCCAATGCAAAACCTTCCTGTTCTTCCCTATCCAATCCTTGTATGCTTTCTTTTGCTCTTCAGTTGGACGTTCAGGAACTTCTGGACATTCATCATCACCTATTATGAGGTCCCACCCATTAAAAAATTCTCCATCCTGTAAGACGAAACACTATAATTGTCTTTGGTCAAATTGTCTCCCACAATTTGAGTGATATGTGCCATGTCAGACATTATGACTGCTATAAATTAAAAAAAAAACAACAATACAAACTGTCCACAAATGATATTCAGTAGTATGCCCTAATCCGGAACACCAATGGTCCAATTTGCGACCAAAAACCATCAAACATAGTCCAAAAATGCATGCAAAAATAGCTTCTAGCAATATGATTGTCATACATGTGTCCAAAAAACTGTCATGTACATCTGTCCATGATGCCAACATATCATACATTCAGTTCCCTTGGCAGTGGCTACATAATAAAGTTCTCTTCGAAGTCTAGTCGCTCTTATTTTTTTTTCACCAGAGGATATGGCGAGCTCAGTGGCCTCTTCTCAGCATCTAGGCGCAGTCCATCCTGGGCATTTAGAGGTTCCATTTGGTTCTCTTTTGAATAGACAACTTCTGAAGCAGGATATTCATCATTTGTACATGTCTTGTCCAAAACACCATTTAGTTTGCCATCAAAATGAGCCTCTGATCTACCTTCATTAAAGGTTGCTAGATCACCCTCTGTATCAGAGGCAACATCACTCTCAGTGCCAGATGTGCTATTGAAAGAATTCCCTCTCAATGGCTTGTTTTTTGTTCTTCTCTTTCTGATCTGTACACGGACAATTGACGCAATCCATGCTGCACCAGAGTTAAAGAGCTGAAAAAACCCCCTATGGAGCTTTTGCCTCCCAAGTCCTTCACTAAAAAAGGTGAAATAATAAGTCTCTTGAATGCCCCTAGGTCACAAACATCATCCCCATATTCTGATGAATTGGTATGGCAGCCAATGTGCACTTGATGTTGGCACCAAATGCAACGCCAAACAATAGTCGGGGCAAGAAAGGAGCCACTACACGCCTCATCACAGTGCATACAAAAAACCAGGCTCATCATCTGTATCATCCCATTTTTCTACCCATTGGTGAAGGAGAATCTTTGAACTAGCCATGGCAACCTTTTTGTAATCATTCTGTGCCTTTTTGGAACAACTTAAATGTGCTCCAACACCACCAATTGTGCATCAACTTATTGAATACTGTGGACCAAGAGATTATGACGGTGTAAGGGCCTCCAAACAACCATAGCAAGACGACGAGCTACGTACCTTCTGCACAAATTCCTGTGCCCAGGTGTGAGGGATAGAGGAAGCCCTCCCTCTTGAACTTCGTTTTGCAAAGCGACTTTCAACCTGTACTGCCGCGTAGTAGTATCGTTTGATTTGCTGCTCCGTCCTGTCTATCCACAGATAAGTTATGGCTCAAGGAAAGAGGATCAAGTGCAAGGGCAAACAATCAAAGTCAGATGCAGTGGTTGCTGAGCCTGAGATGGAATCCAAGTCAGAAGTGGCTGCCCCTGCAGAGCTTTAGAAAGATGTTGATGCTGAAATGGCCGAAGCCTCGAAAGAGTAAACAGAGGGTGCAAATGTGGCTGATGAGGACTGTGGTGAACCAAGCTGAAATCAATAGAGAAGTCTCATGAAATCTGTTGATGACACGGGAGACAAAATGCATGGTGTGGTTCAACGAAGGAGGTGGTAAGAACCTGATGTTACTGTAGTCCACTTCAATCCTCAAATTCTGCTCTGATGCCAAATGAAGCCGAAGTGAAGAGTTTTCATGAGGTCAATCAGATGAGAGGTCAGGAGCTCAATGTCATCTTCTCCTCCATTATTCTTGTCTATTTCTCCAACAATCCACACCCACAAAATGGTACCCTCAAAAGATAGATACCCCAAACTTAAAGACACTTTACATACGATTGTACTTTAGATACATACAACCATAGGATATGTCGTATTTATCAACAATTATCATGTCAGTATAGTGCTTCATCATGTTCTTAACTTTGCCAAGAACATTTGATGCACTAGACTCATAGCCACGATCATCTACTTGCCGTTTAGTTGGTCTAACTAGTTGATTAGGGATCGATTGCCTGTGCTGATTAATTGGAACGACATTAGGGTTTTTCATTTGACTCCCATTATTTAGTGGAGCCATCTAGCTAGCTATTGGCATGGTCACATTAGAAGGAGCTAGCAGCATGGGCACACTCTGCATAATGCTTCCTCTCCCATTCAAATTGGTCATGGGTATCCCTTGACCATTAGTCTTGAATTCAAGTTTTCCCTAGAGGCATAAACCACTTGTAATCACAACTCTACCTCCTCTACCCATGTAATAGTAGTATCAATGTTAGCAAGAGCAACACTACTCAACTGCACCTGGATATTAATTGGGATGGGAATATAGATTGCAATTTACAAAGCATTTCTTTCAGTTTCTTGGCATACACTCAAACATTCTCATGAGGTTCTTGATGTGTTACATTGAGAACGCATAGCCAATATTGACGGCCTCTCTTGAGGGCAAACTATAGTTGTTTAGACCCCTCCCTCATAGGGATATTAGGGTGTTCTGTTGAGGAGAATACCTCCTAATGATTTCAACTTGTTGTCTAGCCATTTCAGCTCTTTCTTGCTTTTGGATCTCGGCTTGACAATCTTTTGGATCTATTTCATTGTCTTTTGGCATACACTAAATAACTGGTCTCTATCAAGCAAGATTCAAAAATCGCCACTTATTAGTGACTGTCGGCAAATGCACCACCCGTTGGGACCAAAAATAATCCCGATACTGGCTTGAAGGCTCTAGCCAGAGCCTCTATGCTCAACCAAAACATCCTACGGCCTCGTGGCCGCCCTAGGAGCATATGGAGGCTAACCACACTAATCTAACATAAACACACATTTGTACCCAACTGATCCCTTCCCAATTCAATACATGGAGTACCCAAACATAATGGTGCTTGGCACCTCGTAGCACATACATAGGGAGAAACCCTCGGCTAACTGCTACGGCCCGCCATGGCTCTCCTATACCTCAAGGATTGGCCCTAAGATGCTGAGAGTAGAGTTTTGAGCCCGGGATGTGCCTAAAATTTGCCAAAAAATCCGGAATTTAGGGGAAATATATTTAACATCGAAGGCGGCAGCTGCAGCTAGGACGATTTTAAGCACCAAGTGAAAGATGGCTTTCAAAAGGCGCCCGAGCAACACTTGTGGATTTTTGATAATTTTTTCGACTGTCGTGCGGGATGTCAAGCCGAACGCCCAGGATTTTTCAGAGCTCGAATTGGAGTCCAAACGAGGAAATGGCCACAAAGTGGGCAAGATATGAAAAGGTGGACCAAACCTTGGCCAAAAGGGGGGGTGCGATTTCGAGATTTTAACCCTCCCAAATTTTATGATCAAAAGATGCAACATTTCGTAGAGAGAGAAGAAGAGATATGGCGGTGTGATGCAGCACCAAAATTTGCGCCCTCATCCATGAGGATGGTGATTCCTGGCTGAATACAACCCATCTGACCGACATTACCCCTGATCTTCTCCCTCTTGGCTGATCTTATCGCCACCCTTCACACGAGGAATGGCTGTCCGGATGAAGAGAACAGATTCTAGTCTTTCTCTCTCCTCCCTCTCTCCTCTATGGGCTGTTCATGTGTGCTATCTTGAAGGAGGAACCAGTGAAGGAGAATGAAGGAAATGGTGATGAAGATTGATAGAGATGCTGAAGACTGAAGTACAACATTGGATTGAGAGCAATGGAGGCTCCGTCTGCTGGTTATGCAGTCATTCAAGGCATCTTGGGTTACGTAAAAACACGGTATGACCATTTTTATGAAGAAAATGAAGGATTTTTGATAGTTTATGATGATAATTATGTTCTTATTGGATAAAAATTTGTGGGAGTGCTGTTTGCAACATGAATAATTGTTGTGTATCAAAAAATTTTGGTTTTGCAATGATTTACATGCTTTATTTAATTCTCGTAAACCCAAAATGCGATTTTAAAGTGGCAAAATGGTAGTTTTTTCCATTTCGGGTGGGGTAAAATATGTTCCCATGGGGGAAATATGGAAGATAAATTGAATGTTAGTATGTTGAAGTGATTGAAATAAAAAAAAAGAAAATAGTATATTTTATTGCCAAATAAATCATAAAAATGGAAAAAATAAGGAAAAAATAGAAATACGTCTTGGAAAAATAAGAAAAAATATAATGATTGTTTGTGGATGTATAGTAGTGGCAAAGCATGAGGTTTAGCCTCAGTTTGCCCTATCTCTTTGTCAAATTTTGTGATTTATTGCTTTTTATACATTAAAACATGACAAAATGAACCTCTACACCTATGCAACGAAAGCAATACCTAAACATAGGGGGTTGGGATGTTTGAATGGTGTGATTTGTGTGCTGATTATTGCTGATTTTTTTATGCACATCATGGCATAGAGTCCGTGTTATTTTTTAATTATTAGGATAGTAGCATGAGTGTTATCTCGGTGCTATCCTTTCATCGCCGCAATGGGTTAGTAGATGTAATGGAAAGCTTGATTGTGCACAAGCACGTTGCTGATTTTAAAATGATGTTTGAGCACTTTAGAATCATTCACTTTGGATGTGCATGACAATCATGGTATCAGAATAAAATTCTGGATGCATAGCACCTGTTTTTAATGACAATGACCCACGCTGAGTGTGGAAAGGCATCCTAAGCCGTAGGATAGACATTCGTTTCTTGTGGGATTATTTGATAAGGAAACATGGTATATATCCTAGAGATGTTTGAAATGAAGAGTGGAGTTTGTTCGTTTGTTTTATATGTTGAGCAGTGCATCAAGGGGCTAATCCCTGTGATGTAGGAGAGCTGCAGTGGGACCATGTTGTTTCTACCGAGAGGTTTCCTCCCATGTATGTGATTATCGTGGTATTTATTGCCAATGTGTATGGGTCCTCCCTCTGTGGAGTTTATAGAAAGGGAAACGTTGGACTACAAAACTATGAAACTATAAACGCATAGATTAGGCTTTAGGATGGTTTGTCCTTTAGTAGTAGATAGACGCTCCTGGTCCACGAGGCCGTGAGGGTCTATTTGTCTGTTATGAGCATGAGGTCCGGCTAGTGCCATAGCCAGTGCCGGCCCATTTCAGGTCCTATCAGTGGTGCGTTTGCTTGGAGCTGTCAATAAGTGGTGGTTCTTGAATCTAGGGTTTTTAGGGACCAAAAATTTGGTTTATGTCCTCTGATAAGGACCGTCAAGCCGAAATACAAAAAGCAGAACGTGCTGAGAGGGATAGATGACAGTTGGGGATTGTAAGTCGCTATTCTCCTCAAAGGAATAGCCCAATACGCATAAGAGGCAGTGGTCTTAGTAACCCAACTGCTGCACTTAGTCCTTAGGTGCAGGAGGAAGCACAAGTTCTTCCTCCCTTCTACCAAGTCAACCCACTTCAACTGGGGGTGTGATTCCATCAGTCCAAACTCCTATTGTCAATTAGATTGTCGTCATGGCACAACCCATTGCAATTCCTATAGGGACGCTGGATCTGCCAGCTTTAGGAGTTCCTTTGCCCATTTTTAATGGGTTATCCGAAGAAGATGCGAAGTTTCACATTTGTGAGTTCCAAAGTTTAATGTTTAATTAGCACATCCAAGATGATGGACATCTTATGATGTTCTTTAACATGACATTAAAAGGAAGGGTTGCAGTATGGTATCATAGCATAGAGACTGGAACCATAACCATAATCGACCAATTTTATGCAGCTTTTCGAGGAGAATATGCCGCTGAAAGGGGTGGCCAATACTGGTTGTGTGTGTTGAATGTAACACGCCAAGACCCCCATGAGAATGTGAAAGCATATGCCAAGAAGCTTAAGGAAGTGTTTCGTAAGTTACAAACTTACATTCCTATTCCACCGACTGCCCAATTGCAATACTTCTTACATGGATTGGATTTCAATATTCAGGTATAATTGAGCAGTGTGGCTTTGGCTGATATAGACACAGCCATTGCACGGGCAGAAGGAGTAGAAGCACAATTACAAATGGCCTACTCCTCTCGAATAAATCTTAATGCGGGTTTAGCACCTGGAGGCAATTTACCATTGATGAATGGAAGTCAAGGGATGCCTATGAATAACCCTAATGGGAGAGGAAGCATGGTTCAAAATGTACCTTTGTTGCCAGCTCCTCCCAGTGTGACTATGCGTATGGCTAGCCAGTTGGCTCCACCAAATGTTGGAGGCCAAGTTTTGAACCCTAATGTGGTTCTTGTGAGTCAACAACCAATGCCCAATCAAATTGTTAGGCCAATGGAACGACGGATAGACGATCAAGGCTATGAGTTGAGTGCCTCTAATGTCCTTGGCGAAGTTAAGGATATGATAAAACACTACACTGATATGATTTCTGAAAAATATTGGCAAATAGCTGTTGACATCAATTTCTTGAAGAAGTAGCAAAATCTGATAGGGAGTCGACGCCCTGAAGAGGGTGGTCCCTCGAGATTCAGTTGTAAGTGGTGTGGTGGACAACATTTCCCTAAAAACTGTCCAAATGTTAAATGTGATATTTGTGGGAAGTCGGGCCACTTAGCCGCTACCTGTTGGAGTAAGATTAGTTCCCTCCAACAAGGGAGTAAACAGCCAGGTCTAGTTAATCATAGAGCGTAAGGTAATAACCTCTAGTAAATGATGGACCAAGACAAATATTGCAAAGGGGAAATACCACTATAGAAGAGTTGCCACAAGGCAATGGAGTTAGCCTTATCAAGGCTGTATGCGTCAATGGCGCTAAAACCTCTAATCTAAGAGCCGTGACAAGAGGCCAAAAGGCTAAAGAGGGTGATAAAGATAATGCAAAATTGGTCGAGGGAAACCCTAAGCAAGGGGATAAGGGATGCAAGTCCTGAATCCTGGCGTGGAAGGTGGACCTCTAAGGCCTGTTGACAAAAAAGTCGATCCTAAGAAGGATGAGGAAGTACCAAGAAAGAAGGCAAGAGCTAAAAAAGAAGCACCAAAGCTGGTCTTGAGACCAAAAGAAAGAATGGTTTGGCGAGAAAAGAGAGCTTTGGCTACCTATCATGATTTTGATTTAGCAATTTCTCTTTGTGAAATCAAACCGGATGTAAACCTCTTATAGTTGATTAAATTATCTCTAGGAGTACGCAAGGAATTCAAGAAGATCCTGCGTATTGGGTATATTGTAGAACCTTTGGGCATAGCACGAGTAGGGGAAGATTGGTTTGATCACGCTGAAAAGAATTGCCCTAGGGTTCCAGCATACGTGGATGGAATATTAGTAGAGCATGCTATTGTAGACACTGGATCCTCCGTCAATATCATGAGTTCAGAGTTCATGGAGAGGTTGGGTCTAGGCATCCAAAAAGATGGCTCCACCCTTCTTAGAATAGCTGATGATAGCCTATGGTAGCCATAAGGTTGCGTTACTAAAGTCCATGTTACAGTTGCAAGTGTAGAGTGCTTCTTGGACTTTAGGGTAATAAGATTTATAGGACGTCCTAGCTATCGAGTCTTGCTAGGCAGGCCTTGGATCTTATGAACAGACTGTCAAGTCGATATACTCGTCGGTCGAGTGGTTCTAGGTAGAGGTGCTAATCGAGTAATAGTCGATGCTTACCCTGAGTCTCCTCAGAGTGAGAGAGCTCCTTTATCCTCTACTGAATTAGAGACAGCAAATGATCCATCTGGTAGTGAGGCACCATCCAGTGATGAATCTAAAGAGGGGTCCACTACAGAGGATATTTATCATATAACTCTAAATGAGAGGATAGAGCCGCAAGATAGGATAAGAGACACGGATGTGATTGAGTTAGACCTTGGCACACCGAATGATTCATGGCCAATTAAATTAGGTTCCATGCTCAGTTCAACAGAAAGGGAGGACTATGTGTCCTTGATTTAAGAATTCCGCGATATCTTTGCTTAGAGTTATGATGAGTTGAGAGGCATTCCTCCCAGCCTGGCTATTCATACTATTCTTGTAAAAGAAGGCAGTCACCCTATGCGTCAGAAAGTAAGGCGTTGCCTTTTGAATTGAGGGACGGGCTGTTTGAGGAGTTACAGAAGTTACGGAAAGCTGGTTTAATCTTCCTTGTATAGCACACAGAATGGTGTTCACCAGTTGTCATCACGAAGAAGAAAAATAACCAGATCTGACTATGTGTAGATTTTAGAGAGCTGAATAAGCAAACGATTAAGGATTACTACCCATTGCCATTTATTGACCTGATTTTGGATCAATTAGCGGGTAGGGAAATATATTCGTTTATGGATTGCTTTGTGGGTTACAACCAGATGGCAATTGCAGAAGAGGACAAGTTGAAAACAACTTTCATTACTGTCTTTGGTACTTTTGTGTAACATGTGATGGCCTTTGGTTTGTGCAATGCACCTGGATCATGGCAACGAACAGTAGACAAGACCTTTGCTAAGATCTCCCTAGATGAGTTGAAAGTATTTATCGATGACCTGGGGGCAGCCACTGTAAGGGAAAGAATGTTGATTATTTCAAGAAAGTGCTTTGAGTGTTGTAGACAATTTTGTATCTCTCTTAACCCACGAAAGTGTGTCTTTGGAGTGCCTTATGGGCTATTGCTAGGCCATGTGGTCAGTTCAGTAGGGATCGCAACTGACCCTGAAAAGATCAAGGTTATAGTCGCTATGAGTCCACCAAGCACTCCGAAAGAGGTACATAGCTTTCCATCGATAGGGTACTATTGGAGGTTTATAAATGCCTTGGCAGAAAGGACATTGCCATTAACGAACTTATTATCCTTTAGTTGTCTATTTGTAAGGATCGATTCTTGTAAGGTAGCTTTCGAGGATGTGAAACAGGAGCTAGTAAAAGCACCAGTTTTAAAAGCACCTAAAAGAGGCGAGGTATTTTATATATTTTCAGCAGCCACCATGCATAGTATCAGGTGCTATTTAGCCCAAATCTGGGAGGAAAAGTGGTATCATCTGCTAGCTTTTGCTAGTCGAAAATTGGGCATATAAAAAATTAACTAAACCTATATGGAGAAGTTATGCCTTGCGATGGTCTTTGCGACTAAAAAATTCAGGCACTACATTCTCTACAAAAAGGTAGTTTTCTATACGAAGGCGGAAGGGCTTAGATTGCTTATGAACAAGCTACAACCACCTGATTGTCTGGCAAAGTGGTTAATCACTTTGCAGGAGTTCAATTATGAGATTAAGAGCAAGCCACCGAGGTTGCAGGGTATTGTGGAATGCCTTGTGGATTTCAGGGAGCCGAAAGAGACTTTGGATGAAGGAAGTGATATTGAAGAAATGTTTAAAATTGATACAGTTTCTATCCCATCTTGGTATGCTGCTATCACGCATTATCTGTCGACGGGAGAGACTAGAGCTGGTTTATCAAAATCAGAAAAGTGGAAAATCAAACAACAGGCTTTGAAGTTTTCCTTGATTGCAGGGACACTATATTAGCAGGGTGTTGATGATATCTACCGCTGACATGCAATGCTTGACGAGATTCCTTTTATCTTGGAAGAGTGCCATGACTCTGCATGTGGAGGGCACTTCACATGCAGAGTCATGGCACAGAAAGCTTTAAGAGCTGGATATTGGTGGCCATCCATCTTCCAAGATTCCTTTGAGTATGTTAAGAGGTGTGATACATTTCAAAGACATGACAATAGAGAAAATAGAAAATTCCCACTTACGCCTATCATGGCTATCCTTCCATTTGAGAAGCGGGGCATTGACTTTGTGGGTCCTATCACCCCGTTGTCTACTACCCAGAATAGGTACATTATAGTATTAACTAATTATTTTACAAAATGGTCCGAAGTGCGGGTGACGAGGCAAGACAATGCAAAAGAGACTGCAAGTTTTCTTTTAGAGCAGATTATCTGCCGTTTCAGTCCACCGAAGGAACTAGTGTCGAACCATGGAACCCACTTTTTGAATAAAGTGATCAAAAGTCTGACTGAAGCTTGGCAAATCAAGCACAATAAAATGACCCCCTATAATCCGCAAGCAGATGGGGACAAGTCGAAAGTACTAATAAGCAGCTTGTGGATATCTTGTCTAAAATAGTCTCTGAGAAGAAACGAGACTGGGACAGGAAGTTGTATGTGGTAGTACGAGCATACAATACAACATTCAAGTGAGCTACCGTCCATACTCCATTTAAACTAATTTATGGGGAAGAGTGTGTGTTACCCCTCGAAATTGAGTTGCCAACCATATGGTTCGCAATCAATCACTCTTTGGGAGATGAGGATTCACTCTTTGAACGTTTCACGGCCATAGCCCATTTGGATGAGCTGAAATTGCAGAGCTTATTACACCAGAAGGTAGCTAAACGTCGGATGAAGCAGTTGCATGACCTTAAAGCAAAGAAGTATACCTTTAAAAAAGGGTACTTAGTTCTGTACTATGATGCGCGTAGGGAGCTGTTTCTAGGGAAACTGGAACCTAGAGGGGATAGCCCCTACAAGATTGTTAGGATAGGAAAAAATAGGTCTACGGCTCTACTAGCTGATCTGCAGGGAGTAGAATTTAAAAATAAGGTTAATCTTAATAAGATTAAACCTTACTATTTATGAGTATGCTAATACAAAAAAATGCATTGCAGTCCATGCTGGGGCTGAGTTGAGACCTGCAAAAGAGCTTTTAACTGGTTTTGATGGGGCAGTTAATTCCTTATTTGGAGCACCCATATCTGGAGCAGAGATACCATCAGGGGAAACTTATCTGGTGGAGCAAAGGATACAAAGTGATTGAGCAAGAAGACGAAACCTTTGTGTGGGAGATCAAAGTCTTCTGCCATCACTGCTTACGAATGTTGACCAGTATCCCTGTTGAGTTCAATGAAGAAGGTGGGATGGAGCCGTCAGTTCATCCTCTAAACATGTTAAATTTTGACTATCATAATTACGAATAGAGGAGTTCCTGATGGCAGGCTGTGTAAACCCATTGTGGACGTACACATTATATTTTGACGGAGTGTCTAGGGGCCCTAATAAAAAAGGGAGTGTTGGAGTAGTAATCCAAGATCCCCGACGTAGAGTTACAATGAAGTTAGCTGCTTATCTCGGGGTAGGATTCACTAACAATATGGCGGAGTATAAAGCCTTGATTATGGGACTGCATATTGCCAAACAAGTTGTATTCGACGGGTGTTAGTAAAAGGGGATTCCTAGTTGATCTTGAATCAGCTAGATGGGACATACACAGTGAGGAACCCCATCCTTTGTATGTATCATCGAACTGCTATGACCCTACTTGAGGAGTTTGAGAGAGTGTCTTTTCAGCTGATTCCACGTTACTGGAATCAGTATGCGGATTCACTGGCAAATCTTGCTTATGAAGAAGACCTTTTCTTCAACTGTGGTCCTAGTTTGGGTATTGCTATCAATAATGAAATAGGACCTGGTCGCTTGTGGGGAATGTTATCAGAGCATGCAATATATGGCAGGCGATGGTTGATATGGGTGATGCAAAGAGTAGCCGAGACCAATCTACTGTTGTTATCTTGGACCCATAGGTTGATTAGACAACATGTTATGCATACGCCTCTTGCTATATATGCAAGAGGGATGGGTCATAATCTTATGCATTTAGTTTAGGGTTGCGAGTCCTATTTTTCCTCCTTGGAAAGGAGCATATTATTGTATATCTGTACTATTTCGGGGAGGGATGTGTAGGTGCTATTCTGTTTGATCTCGTTAGGCCAAGAGGGCCAACTTTGTGAGGTTTTAAATATTTTATTTCATTAGTCCAAGAGGGCCGATTAGTTTTTGTAGAGAAATGTAATATTTCATTAGGCCAAGAGGGCTAGTTGTCTATTTAGTATAGGTGCGGTTAATGGTTTCTTGTTTTAGTCTTGTGCTAGATAGGTTTAAAGAAGAGCTTGGAAGGAGCCTTTGTTGTGCAGAAGCTTCTCGTGGCCCAATCCAAGTGATATCTCTCCTTTACGAGTAACGTGTTTTTATGCTATATGTGTCTATGTACTTGTGGGGGATTTTCTTTTCTTGTTGGGGACCGGCGTCCAAGGCATGAAGTCCCAGGTTTAGGTTAGGTATGTCTGAGGGGAGGTCTGAGTAGTCGTTGCCTCCTGTAAAGACATTGTTAGACATCGAAAGACCTATTTTAGAAGGCCGTTCTAGTGACCTTGTTTTGCTAGCCTACTAGGCAGTCATTCTAGGAGTTCTTGTTAGTTGTGAGGCAGTTAGAGAAGCCTACCAGAGGAAAAATGATGATGATAGAGGGGAAATATCCTTGAATATCCCAAAGACAATAAATATATACAAAGGTGTGTAAAAAGGGGTTCTAACCCCCTATAAAAATAGAAAAGAAAAGAAAGGAAAATTTATAAGCAGTTGATCATCGCCTTGCGAAGGCTTGGTAGGTTCCTGGGGACGAGTCAGACCCGGGGCCGATGCCTTGTCTTCCTAGGGGTGGCGTCTTGCTGGAAAAGAAGAAAGTAAGGAAGGTTGGAGTGAAAATAAAAGTGAGCGTCAGAAAAGGATTAAGTGTCGCCTTGCGAGGGCTTGGTAGGTTCTTGGGTATCGAGACAGGACCTAAGGCCGATGCCCTGTTCTCCTTGGGTCACTACGTGGTGCACAGATCGGTCGCCATATACGCACGTAGTGAGTGTCAGAAGGTCCCCAAGAATAAAAGAACTCTACTTTTTGCACAGAAATCAATGTAGAGAGCTTGCATGAGATGAACAAGAGACCAATTGGGTGCAATCTCCCCCCATGCCTTGTGTGAGCACTCCACAAAGCATGTATTTCATATATTAATCATCTTCAAGCTCAAATAATAGTCCAAATTACAAAATAACACGCTTTAGCTTTTGAGTTTGCTTTTGTACAAATAAATAATTAATGCTAATGGGCGCCCAAGAAGTTAGGCGTACCCAAATACAATGTCCAATACAAATATCTAAATCGCGCGTCCATGCGCATACAAAAATAATAAATAAATATCAAGTGCTTTGATAAATAAGCGTGAGAAAATATAGGCGCCATGCCTAAGGTATGCGCCCATCAAAATATTGACGATAAACTTGAATACACGCTATCCTCCAATGCTTTCCACTGCTACTGCTACTCGCTCTACACATCAACTGAAGTGTTCACAATCGTTAGTAAAATAATACAATTAAACTGACAAAAGTAAATACCTAGTAGTCTTCAGCTACATAAATAAATTGGTTAGAAATCAATCCTAACCTTAATTTATCACGGGTGCGCACTCTAAACTCATAAACGTTTATTAATTTAAATATGTATTTTGCGGAATCACCCGCTATGGAATCACCCATGTACACATAAAATTAACAAAATGCTCGAAAAGGATAGGCATCCCCATCAATTTCTCACACAAAGAATCCACTTTGTGTATGAGCCCCGATAATAAAATCTTACGGAATCCATCGTAAAACCTCACGGAATCCACCGCAGCACGGAATCCAGCGTGGAATATGCATCCTGGAATCATACCCCCGGGGTGGGATAGCAATTGTCCTCAATTGCTATTAGCTCAATGTGGAGCTAACAGAGTGGGGAAAGCATTTAAGTCTCTAGTGTGCATCCATTGGGCCTCTTCAACAGGATGGTTTTTAAACTTGACCAAATATCTATAATATCTACGGCCAGTTCTAGTGGTCATAAAGTCAGTATCTATAATAGTTTTAGGCTCAAGGATTTCAATCTCATCATCTAGCAAAGGTGGGTTTTCATAGACAGGGTGTACAGGTAATTGGCCTCTAAAGGGTAGTAATAAACTTATATGGAAGGTGTTGTGGATTTTCCAATGTTGTGGTAGTTCTAGTTTAAATGCATTGTCATTGATTTTATGTATGATCTTGAATGGTCCATAGAATCTAGGTGCTAATTTCACAACTGGCTGTTTATCTACACTTTGTAATCTACGTTTTTCTATGCGTAACCAAACATAATCATCAACTTTGAATTCATAGCCTATCTTTTCTTATTTGCTTGTTTTGTATATGATTGTTGGGCTTTGGCAATCATATCTTTAACTTTATCAAAGATAGTGGCATGCATGTTAGCTATATCATCAGTAGTTTGAATTTTGTTTGATAATGATGTAACAGGTGTAGACAATCTATATCCATAAATAACTTCAAATAGTGCTTTCTTTGTAGCTGTATGCGGTGTATTATTATATGCAAACTGAAGTAAGTGTAGATGTATATCCCATGTGTGTGGTTTTAAAATAGTGTAAGCACGTAAAAGATCTAAAATAGTACTGTTAGTAGCTTTTGTTTGACCGTTTGTTTTAGGATGAAATGCGGATGAAAAATCAATCTTTGTTCCTAAGTTAGCAAACAAAGTAATCCAATAATTATTACAGAATCTAGAATCACGATAAAAAATAATAACTTTTGGTAAACCATGATTAGTGAAAACAGTTTTCAAAAACAATTGAGTAGCCTTATGATGCAGTTAAAGTTTTCTTGCATGGAATAAAATATGCTTGTTTGCTAAACCTGTCTACAACAGTCCAAATCATATCATGGTTAGCTTTAGTGTTAGGTAAACCAGTAATAAAATCCATTGAAATCTGCTCCCATGGTCGTGATGGAATAGATAATGGCATTAGTAAACCATATTGTTTACCATGGTGTCTTTTAACTCGTTGACAAACTAAACATTTAGAAACGAAGTTAGATACATCAGTGTCCATATGTGGCCAATAAAAATCTTCAGTCAATGTACGCAAAGTATATATAATTTCTCTATGACCTTGATATGGAGAACAATGAATTTCATTCAAAACAAATAATCGAAATGGAACTGTCACACATAATCTCTTTTCATAAAACATGAATCCATTATTGTAAGATAGTGAATCAATAGGAATCCAATTATTTGCAACTAATTTATTCCAATCAGCTTGAAAAGTAAGATCCTGATGATAAGTATCTTTCATAGGGATAAGGAAATCAAATGATATCATAGAAATATTACGAATTGTCGGTCTTCTACTCAAAGCGTCGGCTTCAACATTCTCTTTTCCTAGTTGATATTGTATAAGGGGATGAAAACTTTGAATGAAAGCTGCCCATTTAATGTGTCGATCAGATATTTGTGGTTGACTAAGGAGATGTTTAATGCTTTGTTAGTCAGTTTTGATCATAAACTCAGATCCCATTAAATAATGTTTCCATTGACGTAAAGCTTGTACTACAGCTAGCAATTCTTTATCGTAGGTAGAATATTTAAGTTCAGATGATTTAAATTTACAGCTAGAATAGGCTATGGGATGATTATCTTGCATAAGGACTACTTCTATTCCAGAATCACTAGCGTCAGTAACTACTAAAAAAAATGGTCAATTGAAATCAAGTAGTTGTAATACAGAAGTATGGGTTAATGCATGTTTTAATAAGTCAAAATATTTTTGTTGATTGTCAGACTAGTTATACACAATACCCTTCTTTAAAAGTTTAGTCAAAGGTAATGCAAGTAATGAGAAATTTCGCACAAACTTTATGTAAAAACTAGCAAGACCTAGAAAAGAACGTAACTCATGCACATTTTTGGGTATGGGCCAATTTAAAATTTCTTCTATCTTTTTAGGGTCAACTTTAATACCTTCTGATGAAACAATATGTCCTAGATATTCAATTTCTGTTTGGAAGAATTCACTCTTTTCTGGATTAGCATACAATTGATTGTCTTTTAACAACTCAAAAACTAAAGAGAAATGTTCATAATGTTCATTTTCATTTTTACTGAATACCAATATATCATCAAAGAATACTATGACACAATGCTGATGTTTCAAGAATATGCGATTCATCATGCGACTAAATGTAGCTGGTGCATCAGTTAAACCAAAAGGCATAACTAGAAATTCATAATGTCCAAATTGTGTTCTAAATGCAGTTCTAAATATATCAGATTTATCCAATCTTACTTGATGATAACCAGATTTAAGGTCTATCTTATTGAATATGGCAGATCCTTGTAGTTTATCCATAAGATCATCTACCCTAGGAATCAAATATCTATTCTTAACAGTAATTTTATTCAGGGCACGATAATCAATGCACATACAATAAGTATTATTCTTCTTTTTCACTAATAAAATAGGTGCACCAAATGGAGAACTACTAGATCTAATTAATCCTCTGTTTAGCAAATCTTCTATTTGATTTTTAATTTCTTTCTGTTCAAATTGGTTATGCCTATATGGTGCTTTACATGGTGGTTGTGTTCTAGGAATTAAATCTATTTTGTGATCTTCAGGACGTGAAGGTGGTAGTCCAGGTGGTAAATCATCAGCAAAACAATCTTGAAATTGGGCAAGGAATTGTGTATGCCTAGGATGCATTTGTTTTTCTTTAGCTTGAAGTTCATTTACCCATGTTAAATAAGATCTGCTACTTTTACGTAATGCACGTTTAGCTTGAGTATGAGTAAGCAGTGGAAAATTATTGGAGGCCTGCATACCATGCAATGTGATTGGTTTTCCTTGAAAATAAATTTTAATTGAATGCGTAGAATAATCTATCAGGATTATACTGATGACGCCAATGCATTCCTAAGATAATGTCATTAGACTGCAAATGTACAACTAGGAAATTCCTTCGTTTAGTATATTCACCAGTTTTAATTTCTAAATTATGCACCTCTTGTGTTCCATTATATCTTGTGCCTCGGAATGCATCTTTAATGCGATAATTTGTAAAAACAGTTTGTAATTTCAATTCTTTCACTAACTTTGCAGAAATAGAGTCATGTGTGCTCCCATCATCATGTAAAATAGTCTTTTCTTTAACATGCACAAAACATTTCATTGTCAACAAAGAATGGGGAGTTGGCATACCTGGCAAAGTATCCGAAGTAATACCAATGTCGTCATCTTCTTCCGTAAAGTCAGGCATTTCCTCACGTTCTTCATCTTCCATTGCTCCAAGATAATTGATATGGACAGGTGGCTTTTTGGTTTGGCAATTGGCTGCTAGATGTCCAGGTTGATGGCATTTGTAACAAACTCTGGGTTTAACTTTAGATACATTATTGGTAATGGCAGGAAGTTTAGGAATATTGGGATTTGGTTGTGAGGATGGCTTAGGGTTTGGATTGGTGTTTGATGGCAAAGCATGTGGTCGTGTCCAAGACTTACGGAATAAAGATGGAAGAAAACGACTTTGATTGAATCTTCATACATTTGAATTGAATTGTTTGAAACCATAGTTACCATTAGTTGGAAATTGTTGTGGTCGCTTGTCTCTTCCTCGAATCTTGTCTTCAGTGTCATGAGCCAAGGAAATTGCATCTTCAAGGGTTGTTGGCTTGAACATATTGACTTCAACATAGTAATGTCCAAGTAGGCCATACATAAACGACATTTGTGAGTTGCTTCAGGTACATCTTCGAGCATGCGTAGTTGCAGTAGGGCATTCCAGAAACGTTCAGTGTATTGGAAAATAGGTTTGCGATCTCTTTGCTATAGAAGATCCCATTGCTTGATGGATTTTTCATGGAACTGAGGAGGAAGGAAATTCTGCAAAAACTTCTTTTGGAAACTCTCCTAGGTAGTGGGACAATCAATGCTCTTGCGGACCACACTTCACCATAAGGATGCTCGATCAACTAAATGGTTAGTGACACATTTAATTTTGTCTTTCTCAGCATATGTTTCTTCATGGAAGTAATCATCAAACTGACTGATAAATGCAAGTACAGTCTTTCCATCTCGTGATCCATTGAAAGTACAAAATTTGAAGTTTCTTTTACTTATCTTTGTTTCTTTGTGGATGGATTGGGCTTCAAGTGTCGCATCGATGGTACGTCGTATAAGATCTTTGGGTTGCAGTCCATCTTTGTCGGTGGTAGATTATTGCAAATTGGCCAAGTGAGCTTGCAAAGCTTGTCGGGATATTCGTTCTTCTTCGAGTTGCATCATAATCAAATCCAACTTTTGCTCCGGTAAATCACCTTCAACCATAAGATCGTCCACATGTTGTTCAGTCATCCTGTAAAATCCAAAAGACCTCACACTCTCAAAATCTTGTTAGCGGGATGAGCATAGCTCAAAGGCGGGTATACAAGGCTTGCATATTTTTTTGTTTAGCTTTTATGGTCTTTCTCCTTTGCGAATGCGGTATTCATTGTCACAACCGTCTTCGTAGAAATGGTGTATAATCTTCGTATGACGTGCATATGACCTTCTATTCTTGTTGAAACTGGTTCAACAAGTTTGCAAATGTGAACAGGGTCTACCAGAGAGCAAGTAAACAGATTCTGTGCTTCTGCATGTGAACTTCCATTATGGGAGTTGTTGAATAAGTCTTTTATGGACCTTTGTGACTTAGGTGACTCGCAGGAGTAAGGAGGCTTAGTGGACTTGGGGGACTTAAGAGCTTAAAGCTCTTTTTAATCAAGCGTGGATTTTGTGGACCAAAGGACGTCCTTGACGGATTCGATGGCGTTCTAAACGTACTCTTGCCGCCAATCGTCAAATTTGTTAATTGAAGCTTTTATAAGCTTCTTATAAAGCTTACTAAGCTTTAATTCAAAGCTTTAAAGCTTTTTGGATATGGAGCTTACTCTTTCTCTGTTTGAAGACGACTTGAAGAAGGAGCTATCCACGTGGTCCTCCGCCTCCACAGGCTGGTCCTTCGCGATCAGAGGGTGCAGAAGGCGGTTCTTGATTGCCAGGAACACATTGGTATTGACCGTTCGCGATGAAATTGACTGTAGAGCTCGATCATTCCAGGAGCTCCCTCTTCGTGCAAGATGGTAAGCGATTGGAAGCTCTCGATCTCAGCTTCGCTCTGATACCATTGGTGCACAGATCAGTTGCCGTATGCACGCGTAGTGAGCATCAGAAGGTCCCCAAGAACAAAAGAACTCTACTTTTTGCACACGGTGGTCGCCAATGAGAGCGGAGTTTTGAGCCTGGGATGTGTCTAAAATTTGCCAAAAAATCAAGAATTTAGGGGAAAGATATTTAACATCGAAGGCGACGGCTGCAGCTAGGACGATTTTAAGCACCAAGTGAAAGACGGCTTTTAAAAGGTGCCCAAGCGACACTAGTGGATTTTTGATAATTTTTTCGACTATCGTGCAGGATCTCAAGAGTTGCCAATCAGTGCAGGATGTCAAACCGGACGCCCAGGATTTTTCAGAGCTCGAATTGGAGTCCGGACGGGGAAATGGCCACAAAGTGGGCAAGATATGAAAAGGTAGACCAAACCTTGGCCAAAAGGGGGGGTGCCCTTTGGAGATTTTGACCCTCCCAAAATTTATGATCAAAAGATGCAACATTTCGTGGAGAGAGAAGAAGAGATACGGCGGCGTGATGCAGCGTCGAAATTTGTGCCCTCATCCATGAGGATGGTGATCCCTAGCTGAATACAACCCATCTGATCGACATTACCCCTAATCTTCTCCCTCTTGGCTGATCTTATCACTGCCCTTCGCACGAGGAATGGTTGTCCGGATGAAGAGAACAGATTCTAGTATTTCTCTCTCCTCCCTCTCTCTCTTCTCTATGGGCTGTTCATGTGTGCTTTCTTGAAGGAGGAACCAGTGAAGGAGAATGAAGGAAATGGTGATGAAGATTGATAGAGATGTTGAAGACTGAAGTACAACATTGGATTGAGAGCAATGGAGGCTCCGTCTGCTGGTTATGTAGTCATTCAAGGCGTCTCGGGTTACATAAAAATACGGTATGACCATTTTTATAAAGAAAATGAAGGATTTTTGATAGTTTATGATGATAATTATGTTCTTATTGGATGAAAATTTGTGTGAGTACTTTTTGCATCATGTTTAATTGCTGTGTATCAGAAAATTTTGGTTTTGCAATGATTTACATGCTTTATTTAATTCTCGTAAACCCGAAATGCGGTTTTTAAGTGGCAAAATGGTAGTTTTTTCCGTTTTGGGTGGGTAGAATCTGTTCCCATGGGGGGAATATGGAAGATAAATTGAATGTTAGTATGCTGAAGTGATTGGAACAAGAAAAGTCAGAAAATAACATATTTTATTATCAAATAAATCATGAAAATGAAAAAAATAAGGAGAAAAATAGAAATACGTCTTGGAAAAATAATGAAAAATATAATGATTGTTTGTGGATGTATGGTAGTGGCAAAGCATGAGGTTTAGCCTCAGTTTGACCTATCTATTTGTCAAAGTTTGTGATTTATTGCTTTTTATACATTAAAACATGACAAAATAAACCTCTATACCTATGCAACGAAAGCAATACCTAAACGTAGGGGGTTGGGATGTTTGAATGGTGTGATTTGCGTGCTGATTATTGTTGATTTTCTGATGCACATCATGGCATAGAGTCCGTGTTATTTTTTAATTAAGAGGATAGTAGCACGAGTGTTATCTCAGTGCTATCCTTTCATTGCCGCAACGGGTTAGTAGATGTAATGGAAAGCCTGATTGTGCACAAGCACGTTGCTGATTTTAAAATGATGTTTGAGCACTTTAGAATCATTCACTTTGCATGTGTATGACGATCATGGTATCAGAATAAAATCCTGGATGCATAGCACTTGTTTTCAATGACAATGACCCACGCTAAGTGTGGAAAGGCATCCTAAGCCGTAGGATAGACATTAATTTCTTGTGGGATTATTTGGTAAGGAAACATGGTATGTCTCCTGGAGACGTTTGAAATGAAGAGTGGAGTTTGTTCGTTTGTTTTATATGTTGAGCAGCGCATCAAGGGGCTAATCCTTGCAATGTAGGAGAGCTGCAGTGGGGCCGATGTGTTGCTACCAAGAGGTTGCCTCCCATGTGTGTGATTATCATGGTATTTATTGCCAATGTGTATGGGTTCTCCCTCTGTGGAGTTTATAGAAAGGGAAACATTGGACTACAAAACTATGAAACTATAAATGCATAGATTAGGCTTTAGGACGGTTTGTCCTTTAGTAGTAGATAGACGCTCCTGGTCTGCGAGGCCGTGAGGGTGTGTTTGTCTGTTATGATCATGAGGTCTGGCTAGTGCCATAGCCAGTGCCGGCCTATTTGAGGTCCCATTAGATGCACCGTCCAAATATAAAGCACATACAGCACATAGTTCTCTCTTTAAAAACATTGTTCCATGAGATGAAGTATAATTCTCATTGAATCAATCCCCAAAGAGACGAACTTAATAAACATATAGCTTGGGAATTCTCACGCTCTCAATGTGTGTAAACATTTATGAAACTAAGTGTTATGCAATCTAGAAGATGATACTCATTTGTACCATGTATATGGAATGCAATACAAAGGTGAATGCTCATGAGTGCAGAAACAATTTATTTAATCAAATCAGCAACATGGATATGCACAACCAATTCTTTTCATGATTTTCATACTACTAACTTATTTACTTTGTTGCATAGGGGACATCACTAAGCATAGTCATGCTACTACTGAACCCTTTAACCTTTAAAATAAACACATCATATATGTAAAGTACATTATAAAAATAAGATTTTAACCTATATTTATTACTCATAATCCCTCCCCTCCCTACCATTTTATGTTATTCTTGTGGTGGCAGGTGTAGAGAGTGTTTTCATGTCATTTTCTTATCTAAAATGCAATAAATATCGCACTATAACATGAAAATGGGGTTAAGCTGAGGCTAAACCTCATGCCTTAGGCCTACCATACATCCACAAACACATTTATACTTTTTTGTACTTTTTAGCACATAAAATCTAGTTTTTTCTATGTAAAAGCTATTTTTTATTTTAAATAAATTATTATATTTCTCTAATTTTTATGTGTCAATAAATTAAGCTACACTCTAATCCATCTTCACATTCAATTTTATCCCACCCCACATAAACACAATTTGATTGTTTGAAATGATGAAAACACCATTTGATTGTTTGAAATGATGAAAACACCATTTTTTCTTTAAATATATGCTTTTTGAGTTTTCAAAAATTAATAACTCATGATTACGAGCATGGGTTCTGAATTTTACAACAAAGAGCCCTCAAATATGTTGCAACCAAGCATCAAATAAAATTTTATTGCACATGAACGAGAATTGAATCATAAATTGTCAAAAAATATTTGAATTTTCATTGAAAAAGGGCTTACCAAAATTTCTCGGGTTTCAGGAATTAATATTTGCATTTTTTGGCAGCTATCAAACTTGCCATTGATCCTCAAACCACAGTGGCCATCATTCCTTAGCATCCACATGATCTCATCGTCACGACGGACAATCTGTATTCATTCCAATCTCTTTCCATTTACTTGCGTGTGAACCACCTTTAAGAGGAGAGAGAAATACTGATTTCTATTCTTCCTCTTCACTCCATGATGTCCCATGAGGAGATAGGTAATTGAGAGTGAAAAAATGGTGCAGCAGGCTTGTGTGGTTGCTTTTAGCTCCACAATCCCCTCAATCCAGAATCATGATGGTGCCTCCATTCTGCATCATATCCTTTCAAAAATGCCCCCCTCCCCAAGTCGTCAATTTTTTGGGGGGGCCCTTATGCCAAATCATCTTGAAGTCCTAAAATGCCTGGAACTCATCCTGCTTCGATTCGGCACCTTGAAAATTTATAAAAAAATCTGCAACAACTGCCAAGTCTGGCTTTCAAAGTTATTTGAATTTTCATCCTTCACAACTGCTTAAAATTATCAGATCCACATCTTTTGCTCTTTTCAAGCTTTATATTTCACCGTAAATTCTCTCATTTGGCACTTGTGTTGCTGGCATTTTCCTGTTGTTCAAATTCCAGTCTCACAAGGAGAGAAGCTCAAGAGTCACAACTTGAGATAGCATTGCCTTTAGATCCTTAAAGAGAGCTATGACCATTAGTGAAAGATTGAGTTAGAGCACATAGGTGAGTGGTGGAATTTTGCCCCAAAAAAGTGCTCAAAAATTTCCAAAAATTTTGAATTTCAAGGGAAATTGAAGGCGGTAGAGGCAGTTGGGTTGATTTTAAGCGGCAAGCAACAGACGGGTTTCAACAATGCTTTAAAGACCCACCGAGCGATGGTTGGGGAATTTTCATAATTTTTTTGAGTATCCGATTTAGAAGTGGCTAGCAGTAGGGGACCCCAAGTCGGTCAGGCAGAAATTTTGGGAGTCAAATCGAAGGTGGGGAAGACGAAGTGCGGGAGGTTGAACATGTCAAAACCAAAAGGGGCCAACATTGAAATTTCTTGGGCAAGACTTTTGAGCATGTCCTTTAGGGGCTTTTAAGGCGGCCTTAAAATAAAATGATTTGTGGGGGGGGGGGGGGGGGGGCACCATTTCAAAACGGTGGCCTGAAGTACATGCTGCCCCCCTCCATTTTGGCGACATGTGGTTGAGAGGGGGCAATAGGGCTGAAGAACAACAAGCATAGTAGATTACATCAGTGAATTCCAAGGTTTCTTCGCTCCCAATCGCAGCCTTTGGCTTGTGCAATGAATGCCTGGTTGCTAAGATTCAAACTTAGTCTTTCGCTCACCTCCCTCTCTCTCTTCCAAATGGTAGTTCATGTGGATGAAATCAAGAAGAAGAGGGGCTGAAGGATGCTTGTTCGGTGGTCATCAGATCGCTCCAAGATCAAGAGGAGGCTGAGGGAAGGTATTCAGCACTAAAGAATGATTAGTTGGTGGTCCATGGGCAGTTCGTATTAATTATCAAAAAACTCGCAACACGCGCATAAGCAGCATGCCTTATTTTTACAAAGGAAATGTGCTTCTTTTTTATGTTTGATGGTCTAAATGAAATTCATATGGAACAAATTTTTTTTTTGGATCTTGTTTGCATCATGATTTAGGGTTACGCATAAAAAAAATGCAAAACCGTAATGATACATAGTCACAATGATTAAATTCCAACTCAAAAATTACATGTTTATAGTAAAAATAAAGATTTTGTTGGTTTCGAGTGGGAAAAAGAGATGCACATGGAATAAAATCGTGGTAAAAAACATCTTTTAGCTACCATAATTAGTCAATAATCATAGATAAAAAATAACCTATTTTATTGAATAAATAAATAGAAAAAATAGGATAAATGGGATAAAAATAAGTTGTCGTGCTTCAAAAATTAAGAAAAAATATGATCAATGTTCATTAATGTTTAACAAGGTTGAGGCACAAGGTATAGCCTCAGCTCATCCTTGTTTGTATGTCTTAGTGCATTTTTTTTCTTTATACCATGAAAATGATTAAAAAAACAAAACCCTACACCTATGCCACGATGCAACACATAAATGGTAGGGGGAAAAAGGGGTTGTGGAATCATTTAAGTACTGAAAATGAAGTAAAGTTTGATCTTTTGGTTATGCACGTCATATAGGATGATAAAAATTTAAGTCTAAAGAGACTAGTAGCACGATTAAGTTCGATGCTAGTCTAGCAACGTAGCAACAACATATAGATTGAAAATCATTGAAGGGCTGATTTTTACACTCCACTTTGCTAATTTGTTTTAGAATAAAATGTTTGTGCACAATAGGCATCCACATTCGTATTTTGCATGGCACATGGTATAAAATCCTGGATGCATAGCACTTGTATGCCAAACCTTGACCAACACTGAGAGTGTGAGGAAGTCCTCGCTGTAGGTTAGACAAGCGGTTCCTTGGGGTAAGTTTAGTGAGGAAATATCAACTCCTGGATCGTTTGATAAATCAAAGAGTGGAGCTTGTATGCTTGTTTTTTATGTTGGAGCAGTGCACCAAGGGGCCAATCCTTGAGATGTAGGAGAGCTGCAGTTAGGCTGTGGTGTTTCAACCGAGAGGTTGCCTCCTGTGTATGTGTTACGAGGTATTATACCTATATTTTATGGGATCTCCCTTGGAGGAGCAGGGGAAGGTAAACGTTGGATTGTGCTCTATTATAAACCCAAAATCGATATTACATTTTAGTGTAGTGTGAGCCTTAGATGCTCTTGGGCATTAGGCCGTGTGGGGTGTCTTGTGTGTCTTAGAGGCCCGGCTAGTGCTAGAGAGCCAACGTTGGGCCCATTTTAGGTCATGATAGGTGGTGCGTTTGCCGGGAGCCGCCAATAAGCGGTGGTTCTAAATCTAGGGTCTCTAGGGACCAACTAGTCGGTTCATGTCCTCTAACAAGAACCGTCAAGCCAAAATACAAAAAGAGGAATGTGCTGAGAGGGCTAGACGACAGGTTGAGATTCTAAGGTGTTATTCTCCTCAAAGAGTAGCCTGATATGCATAGGAGGCAGTGGTTTTAATAATCCAAGTGTCACAAGCAGCCCTTTGAGTGCAAAAGAAAGTCCTAATACTTCCTGTCTTCTTGTCAATCAACCCACTTCAAGTGGGGGTGTAGTTTTACCTACACAAAATCCTATTGTCAATCCAATTGTAGCCATGGCACAACTCATTGCAATTCCAACAGGGACACTAGATTTACCGACATTAGGAGTATCTTTAGCCATCTTCAATGGGTTAGCAAAAGAAGATGGACAACTCCATATTAATGAGTTTCAAAAACTCATGTTCAACTATCAAATCCAAGACGAAGTACACTTAATGATGTCTTCAACATGACAATAAAAGGAAGGGCAGCAGTATGGTATCATGGTCTAGAGGCCAGAACCATAACTAGCATTGACCAATTCTTCACAGCCTTCTGTAGAGATTTTTCCCCTGAGAGAGGTGGACAGTATTGGTTGTGTGTCTTGAATGTAACGCACTAGGAGCCAAATGAGAATGTCCAGGCCTATGCCAATAAACTAAAGAAAGTTCTTTGCAATCTTGATACTTATATTCCCATTCCACTGGCTGCACAGTTGCAATATTTCCTACATAGATTAGATTTCAACATCCAGGTGAAGCTGAGTAGTGTTGCTTTGGCTGACATTGACACTGCTATTACCCAAGTAGAAGGAGTAGAGTCGCGCTTGCAAGCAGCTTATACAGCAAGGGTAAATTGGAATGGCAATAATTTGGCACTGACCAACGGGAGTCAAGGGGACCCCATGTCAAATGCGAATGGAAGAGGGAGTATCATGCCAAATTTTCCTACGTTACCAGCTCCTCCCAGTGTGACTATGCCTATGGCTAGTCAGATGGCTCCATTGAATGTTGGAGGCCAAACAAAACCCTAATGTTTTCCTAGTAAGTCAGTGGCCGATTCCCAATCAAGTGGTTAGGCCGATGGGGTGATAGATAGACAATCACGACTATGAGTCAAGTGCCTCAAATGTCCTTGGTGAAGTTAAAGATATGATGAAGCACTACACTAACATGATTACCGAATAGTATAGACAAATAGTTGTTGATGTCAATTTCCTTAAGAAGCAGCAAAACTTGATAGGGAGTCGACGCCTTGAAGAGGGTGCCCCCTCAAGATTCAATTGCTAGTGGTGTGGTGACCAACATTTCCCTAGGAATTGTCCAAATGTCAAATGCGATATTTGTGAAAACTCTAGCCACTTAGCTACTACCTGTTGGAGTAAGATAAGTTTTCTCCAATAAGGAAGTAAACAACCAGGTCCGTGCACAAGGGAATAATCTCTAGCAAGATGGTGGACCAATACAAATACTGCAAAGAGGAAAGGCTAATGTAGAGGAGTTGCCTCATGGCAGTGGAGTTAGCCTTATTGAGGCTATACGTGTCAATGGTGCTAAAACTTCTAATCTACGAGCCGTAACAAGAGGTCAAAAGACTTGAGAGGGTGACAAAGGAAATGTAAAACCTATCAAGGGAAACCCTAAGCAAGATGCTAGGAGAAAGCAAGTCTTGAATCCTAAGATGGAAGGTGGACCTCTAAGGCCTATTGATAGTAAAGTTGATCCCAAGAAGGATAAAGAATTGCCAAGAAAGAAGGCAAAAGTTAACAAAGAGACACCAAAGCTGGTCCAAAGCCCAAAGGACAAAATGGTTTGACGAGAGAAGAGAGCTTTGGCTAACTACCATGACTTTGATTTAGCAAATTCTCTTTGCGAAGTTAAACTAGACGTGAACCTCCTGCAATTGATTAAACTATCTCGAGGAGTACACAAGGAATTCAAGAAAATCTTGCGTATTGTGTATATTGTAGAACCTTTGGGCATAGCACGAGTAGGAGAAGATTGGTTCGAGCATGCTGAAAAGCATTGTCCTAGGGTTCAGCATATGTGGATGGAATATTAGTGGAGCATGCTATCGTGGACACTAGAAACTCCATCAATATCATGAGTTCAGACTTGATGGAGAGGCTAGGTCTAGAAATCCAAAAAGATGGCTCCACACTTCTTAGGATGGCTAATGACACTCTAAGGCAACTAGAAAGTTGCATCACTAAAGTCCACATTACTGTTGCAAGCATGGAATGCTATTTGAAATTTAGGGTGATAAGGTTTGTAGGATGTCCTAGCTATCGAGTTTTGCTAGGCATGCCATGGATTTTACGAATAGACTATCAAGTCGATATACCCACTGGTCGAGTGATTCTAGGTAGAGGTGCCAATCGTGTAATAGTGGATGCTTACCCTGAGTCTCCTTAGAGTGAGATAACTCCTTTATCCTCTACTGAACTAGACACAAGAGATGATCCATTTGGTAGTGAGACATCATTGAGCGATGGATCTAAAGAAGGGTCCACTATAGAGGACATTTATCATATAACTTTGAATGAGCCGATAAAACGACAGGATAGGATAAGGGATGCGGATGTAATTGAGTTGAACCTTGGTACGCCAAATGATTTGCGGCCAATTAAATTAGGCTCCATGCTCAGTTTGCAAGAAAGAGAGGACTAGGTGTCCTTAATTCAAGAGTTCTGTGACATCTTTACTTGGAGTTATGATGAACTTAGAGGCATTCCTCCTAGCCTAGCTGTGCATACCATTCCTCTAAAGGAAGGAAGTTGGCCCGTATGTTAGAAAGTAAGGCACATGCCTTTTGAACTAAGGGACGAGCTGTTCGAGGAGCTACAGAAGTTGCGAAAAGCGGGTTTGATCTTCCTTGTTCAGCATACTGAATGGTGTTTACCAGTTGTGATCAGGAAGAAGAAAAATAATCAAATCTGGATTTGCATAGACTTTAGAGAGCTAAATAAGCAGACAATTAAGGATTACTACCCATTTTTGTTTATTGACCAATTTTTGGATCAATTACCGGGAAGGGAAATATATTCATTCATGGATGGCTTTGCAAGGTATAACCAAATGGTGATTGCTGAGCAAGACAAGATGAAAATGACATTTATTACTATATTCGATACCTTTGCGTACCATGTGATGGCCTTTGTTTATGCAATGCACTTGGTTCATGGCAAAGAACAACTGATAAAACCTTTGGTGACATCTCCCTAGAGGAGTTGAAGGTATTTATATCGATGTGACTGGGGGCGGCCACCATAAGAGAAAGGTAGTTGATTATTTAGTGGATGTGTTTTGAGCATTACAGACAATTTTGCACAGCTCTTAACCCATGGAAGTGTGTCTTTGGGATGCCTTATGGGCTATTGTTAGGCCATGTGGTCAGTTCGGTAAGGTCGTGATTGACCCTGAAAAGATAAAGGTCACAGTTGCTATGAGTCCACCACATACTCTAAAGGAGGTACATAGATTTCTGTCATCAATAGGGTATTATTGAAGGTTTATAAATGCCCTGGCAGAAAGAACGTTGCCATTGATGAACCTATTGTCCTTTAATTATCTGTTTGCATGGAGTGATGCTTACAAAGTATCTTTTGATGATGTGAAGTAGGAGTTTGCCAAAGCACTTGTTTTAAAAGCACATAAAAGGGGTGAAATGTTTTATATATTTTTAGGAGCAACAATGCATAGTATTAGTTGTTGTTTGGCCCAAATTTGGGAGAAAAAATGGTACCATCCGATAGCCTTTGCTAGTTGAAAGTTGGGCATATCGGATATTAACTACACCTATATAGAGAAGTTATGCCTTGCGATGGTATTTGCGACCAAAAAGTTCAGGCACTACATTCTTTATGAGAAGATGGTTTTTTATACGAGGGCCAGAGGACTTATATTGTTGATGAACAAATTACAGTCGCTTGATGGAAAAGTGGTTAATCACTTTGCAAGAGTTTGATTACAATATTAAGAGAAAGCCACCGAAGCTAAAGGGAATTGTAGAATGTCTTGTGGATTTTGGAGAGCCAAAAGAGGTCTTGGCTAAAGCAAGCGACATGGAAACACTGTTTAAGATTGATATAGCTTCTATTCCCTCCTGGTACATTGCTATAACACACTATCTATCTACAGGAGAGACTGGAGCTACTCTATCAAAATTCAAGAAGAGAAAAATTAAATATAGCAGGCTTTAAAATTTGTGTTAATCATAGGAACACTATATCGGTAGGGTGTTGATGATATCTATCGCCGATGTGTGATGCCTAATGAGGTTCCATTCATCTTGGAGGAGTGCCATGACTTCGCTTGTGAAGGGCACTTTGATGGGTAATTGACAGCACAGAAGGCCTTAAGAGCTAAATATTGGTGGCTGTCCATCTTCCCAAGATTCATTTGAGTATGTTAAGAGATGCGATACTTGTCAACGGCATGATAGTAGGGAGAATAAGAAGCGACCAATTACCCCGATTATGGCTATACTTCCATTTGAAAAGTGGGGCATCGACTTTGTGGATCCTATTACTCCGTCGTCCACTACACAAAAGAGATACATTATCATGGTGACTGACTACTTTACAAAGTGGTTAGAAGCATGAGTGACAAGGAAGGACGATGCAAAAGAGACTGTCGGTTTCCTATTAGAGCAGATTATATGCCGATTTGGTCTACCAAGAGAACTAGTATCAGAATGTGGAACCCATTTCCTAAACAAGGTGATTAAAAGCTTGACTGAAGCGTGGCAAATTAATCATAACAAGATGACTCCTTATAACCCGCAGGCAAATGGGCAAGTTGAAAGTAATAACAAGTAGCTTGTGGGTATTCTATCAAAAGTAGTTTATGGGGAGGAGTGTGTCTTGCCCTTAGAGATTGAGTTGCCGACCATAAGATTCTTAATCATCATTCTTTGGGCGATGAGGATGCCCTATTCGAGTGCTTTACGACTCTAGCCCACTTAGATGAGCTCAAATTGCAGAGTTCATTGCACTAGGAAGTGGCTAAGTGTCGGATGAAGTGGTTGCATGATTTAAAAGCGAAGAAATATACCTTTAAGAAAGGGCAGTTAGTTCTTTATTATGATGCACAGAGAGAACTATTTCTAGGAAAACTTGAGCCCAAATGGTACAGTCCCTACAAGATTATAAGAATAGGGAAGAATAAATCTGCAACATTACTGGCTGATCTTGAGGGGGTGGAATTAAAAAATAAGGTTAATATTAATAAGATTAAACCTTATTATATCTAAATGCACTAACAAAATAAATGCATTGCAGATCAATACTAGGCTGATCAAGAACCTGCAAGAGATGGAAGAGGTTGATGGGGCGATTGATTCCTTATTGGGAACACCCATACTTGGAGCAGAGATATCATCAGGGGAAGCTTATTTGGTGGAGTACAGGATATAAAGTGACTGAGTAAGAGGACAGATCATTCGTTTGGGAAATTAAAGTCTTTTGTCATCACTGCTTACAAATCTTGACAAGCATCCCTGTTACATTCAATGAAGAGGGTGGGATGGAGCCTTCAGTACATCCTCTGAATATGCTAAATTTTGACTATCACCAGTATGAGTAGAGGAGTTGATGATGGCTGGTTGTGTGAATCCATTGTGGACGTACACAATGTACTTTGATAGAGCATCCAGGGGCCCCAACAAGAAAGGGAGTATAGGAGTAGTTATTAAAGACTCTCGATGTAGAGTCGTAATGAAATTAGCAGTTTATCTCGGGGTTGGATTTACCAATAACATGGTGGAATACAAAGCCTTAATCATGGGGTTAAATATTGCTAAGAAAGGTGGTATCTGTCAGTTGTTAGTAAAAGGGGATTCCTAGTTGGTATTGAACCAACTAAATGGGACATACACAGTTCAAAATCCTATTCTTTTTATGTATTATCGCACTACTATGACCTTGCTCAACGAGTTTGAGAGAGTGTCTCTTCAGCTGGTTCCACGTTATTGGAATCAGTTTTTGTGAACTCATTAGCAAACTTTGCTTATGAAGAAGACCTTTTCTTTAATTGTGGTCCTAGTTTGGATATCTCTATGGATGATGCGATAGAACCCGATCGATTATGGGGGATTTTATCATAACATGCCCTATATGGCAGGCCATGGTTAGTGTGGGTAATGCAAAGGGTGGCCGAGACCCATTTGCCTTTGTTATCTTGGACCCATAGGTTGGTTAGACGACATGTTATGCGTACACCTCTTGCTATCTATGCAGGAGGTATGGGTCATAATTTGATGCATTTAGTTTAGGGTAGAAGCCCTATTTCCTCCTTGGGATAGAGCATTTGGTTGTCTATTAATAAGATGCATTTAGTTTAGGGTAGAAGCCCTATTTCCTCCTTGGGATGGAGCATCTGGTTGTCTATTAATAAGATTTTCCAAGGGGGGATATATACGAGCTGGTTTGCTTGATTTCCTTAGGCTAAGGGGACCGATTTAGTCGCATTTGAATGTTTTCTTTCTTTAGGCCAAGAAGGGCTAGTTCGTTTGTAGTGAAATGTGATATTTCTTTAGGCCAAGAGGGCCATATGTCTGTTTGATGCAAGTACGTTTAATGGTTTTCTATTTTAGTGATTACATCATACAGGTTGACGAAGTTACTGGAGGGAGCTTTGCTATGGAGGAGCTTCTCGTGGCCATTCTAGGTGGTTTCGTTCCCCTTCTGAGTCTTTTCCCTTAAGCAGATAATGATATATGTGTATGTTGGGGTTACTCTCTTTTTGTTTGTTGGGGATTGACAATCAAGGTATAAAGTCCCGGGTTTAGGTTTTGTATGTTTGTGGGAGGTCTAAGCAATTTTTGCCTCTTGCAAAGACATTGTCAGGCACTAAAATACATGTTTTAGATGGCACTCCTAGTGACCTTGTTTTGTTGACCTGCTAGGCGGCCGTTCTAGGAGTTTCTGTTAGTTGTGAGGCAATTAGAAAAGCATGCCAGACAAAATGATGATGCAAAGAAGCAAAATCCTAAATAGTTGAATAATAAAAATATACCGAGGTGTGTAAAAGGGGGTTCTAACCCCTCTAAAAATGGAAAAGGAAAGAAAGAAAAATCCTTACGTAGTTGTGCATTGCCTTGCAAAGGCCTAGTAGGTTCCTAGGGACGAGACAAGACCCTTGGCCGATGCCTTGTCTTCCTAGGGGTGGAATCTAGCTGAAAAAACAAGATTCAGAGAAGGTTGAAGCGAAAATAAAAGTGAGCGTTAGAAAAGGATTAAGTGTCACCTTGCGAGGGCTTGGTAGGTTCTTGGGTATCGAGACATGACATGAGGTCGATGCCTTGGTCTCCTTGGGTCACTACACTCAGCTCCCTCCTTTTTACACTCCTGAATATGGAAAATAAAGGCCTAAAAGGACAATGTGCTAAAAGACAATACTTCTTGATCACGCTATAGGAGTCCTCACCTAGGAGGAGCTCCTGGTTGAGTTGTCCTTAGTTAGGTAGGTAGTTCAGACCTCCACTTAGGATGACCTCTCTGATAGTTCTTTTGAGCTAGCCATGTTGGAGCAGTTGGTTAGTGACTAGCTTTGGGCTTTTTGTTACATTATGCTAGGGCTACTCCTCATGGATTTCATGCCTTGGTTTTGATAGGAGGTAGGGTGAGAGTTGTGATGTGTTTTTTTGTGTATTTTCTTTATTAGCTTGATGCTCTTTGTGGTTGTGTTGATGTGCAGATCTGTTCATGGGATTCGACGGCGGGCTAAGTTGCCCTAACCTGTGGTCGCCAATGAGCGGTGGATTTTTTCCCCAGAAAAGTTCTCAAAATTTGCCAAAAAATGCGAATTTCAAGGGAAATTTGAATCCCATCGAAGGCGGCAGAGACAGTTGGGTCGATTTTTAGCGGCAAGCAACAAATGGGTTTCAATAGTGCTTTAAAGACCCAGCGAGTGGCGGTTTGGGAATTTTCATAATTTTTCAAAGTATTCGATCAGAAGTCTAGAAGTGGCCGGCAGTGGGAGACCCCGAGTTGGTTAGGAAAAAATTTTCAAGAGTCAAATCGGAGGTTGGGAAGACAAAGTGTGGGAGGCTCGGACATGTCAAAACCAAAAGGGGCCAACATTGAAATTTCTTGGGCAAAAGTTTTGGGCATGCCCTTTAGGGGATTTTAAGGGGGCCTTTAAAAAAAACGATTGGGGGGGGGGGGGGGGCATTTCAAAATGGTGGCTTGAAGTACATGCCGTCCCCCTCCATTTTGGCGACGTGTGGTTGAGAGGGGGAAATAGGGCTGAAGAACAACAAGCATAGCAGATTACATCATTGAATTCTGGGGTTTCTTCACTCCCGATCGCCGCCTCTGGCTTGTGCAATGATTGCCTGGTTACTAAGATTCAAACTTAGTCTTTCTCTCTCCTCCCTCTTTCTCTTCCAAATGGTAGTTCATGCGAATGAAATCAAGAAGAAGAGGGGTTGAAGGATGCTTGTCTCGGATCTCTCCAAGATCAAGAGGAGGTTGAGGGAAGGTGTTCAGCATTGAAGAATGATTGCCAATCAGTCCATGGAAAATCCGTATTAATTATCAAAAAACTCGCAACATGCGCATAAGCGGTATGCCTCATTTTTACAAAGGAAATGTGCTTCTTTTTTATGTTTGATGGTCTAAATGAAATTCATATGGAATGAAAATTTGTTTGGATCTTGTTTGCATCATGGTTGAGGGCTTCACATAAAAGAAATGCAGAACCACAATGATACATAGTCGCAATAATTAGATTGCAACTCAAAAAGAGCATTTTTAGAGTAAAAATGAAGATTTTGTTGGTTTTGGGTGGGAAAAAGAGATGCACATGGAATAAAATCTTGATTAAAAATATATTTTAGCTGTCATAATTAGTCAATAATTATTTTTATGAATAAATAAATAGAAAAAATGGGGAAAATAGGTTATCGTGCTTAAAAAATTAAGGAACAATATGATTAATGTTTGTGAATGTTTAGCAAGGTTGAGGCATGAGGTATAGTCTCAGCTCATCCTTGTTTATATGTCTTAGTGCATTTTTTAAACTTTATAATGATTTGAAAAACAAAACCCTACATCTATGCAATGATGCAACACATAAACGGTAGGGGAAAAAAGGGTTGCGGAAGCGTTTAAGTGCTGAAAGATCTTTTGGTTGTGTAGTCATATAGGACGATAAGAATTTAGGTCTAAAGAGACTAGTAGCACGATTAAGTTCGGTGCTAGTCTCTAGCAATGTAGCAACAATGTATAGATTGAAAATCATTGAAGGGCTGATTTTTACACTCCACTTTGGTGATTTGTTTTAGAATAAAATGTTTGTGCACAATAGGCATTCACATTTGCATTTTGCATGGCACATGGTATACAATCATGGATGCATAGCACTTGTATGCCAAGCATTGACCAACGCTAAGAGTGTGAGGAAGTCCTTGCTGTAGGTTAGACAAGAGTTTCCTTGGGATAAGTTCAGTAAGGAAATATTAACTCATAGATCGTTCGATAAATCAAAGAGTGGAGCTTGTATGCTTGTTCTTTATGTTGGAGCAGCGCATCAAGGGGCTAATCCCCGAGATGTAGGAGAGCTGCACTAAGGCCACAGTGTTTCAATTGAGAGTTTGCCTCCTGTGTATGTGTTACAAGGTATTATACTTGTATGTTATGGGATCTCCCTTGGAGGAGTAGGGGAAGGCAAACGTTGGAATGTGTCCTATTACAAATGAAAAATCGATATTACAATTTAGTGTAGTGTGAGCCTTAGACGCTCCGGGGCATGAGGCCGTGTAGGGTGTCTGGTGTGTCTTAGAGGTCAGCCGCCCATTTTAGGTCCCGACAATAGGACAAGGAAAAGAGTGTCGACTAGAGCTAGGAGTTGGTAGACATGAAGCTAGAGTTGGCTAAGCTTCAAGAGATGATGAGAAGATCCACACAACCTCATGTGCAATGCATGCATTGTAGAGGAATTCACCTTCCAGCCAAATGCTTGGATCCTAGTTTGAGATCATGTGCTAATTGCGGTAGAGTTGACCTTGATACAATGCATTACAAATTGCTGAGATGATTTTCATACCCGTAACCATACAATTAGTCATATTATCTAGGGAATAGGCCGCCAAACTTTGGAAGTGGAGTTTCATTATCTCTCCTAGTACCCAATGACTCAAAGCTAGCTGTTCCTAGGATGGACATCAACCCTACATGGATATCTAGACCACCTAGACCCATTGTGACCCATCCACCAAGCGACACTCTAATACATCATGTAGAAGACCCGAATGAGGACGAAGTGTACATAAACCCTTATGCCTCATATGACGAATCGGCCAACCCCATCTTGATGGATTTCAAACCAGTGCTAGGATGGCATGAGGCAAGGGAAGAGGTAGAGGTCTAGCAGGACAGAACCAAGAACCCATCGCATGCTAGACTTGTGGTCATCCAAGGCATACCTCATCTCACTGCCCCCCCAAAAGGGAGCAAGCTAATCAAGACAAGGCCGACTTGATATATCTAGAGTGTAGGATCACATACTTGTATACCAAGTGTCCTAGGTAAAAAATATCCACAAGTTTGGCAATCATGCCATTCGTACCATTGGGGCTATTCAGAGTTGAGACACTTGATGGTGAGGCCATGCCGATTTCATCGAATGTCATGACTCAAGTACAAACTAAGCAGGCCAATATTTCATTACCCAGACCTAGTAACCTTGATGTAGCTTCAATAGGGATGAAGATCCATAGGAGAAGGAGAAAGAGGGGAGAGACGAAGGTTACACTCAAGATAGGACATCACCACCGTATTACCAAAGGGGAAGAAAGTCACAGACATAGAAGCAGAAACATCTACTCCTAAGACAGCAAAAAAGGGGTGTGCCAAGATTGCAGAGTATCCCAACCTGAGGCACCAATTGGAAGTAGTAGTAACATGAAGGAGTGGGTGAGGGAATTTCAAGAGCACCTAAAGGATGTGGAATCTATCATTGAAGATGAGATCAATGAGCTCTCTAGTGTGAGCACACCAGTCTTGCATACACAGGTAAGATCGAGAGAAGCATTCTCACCCCATGTAGCGCTGCATAGACAAAAACTAAACGACACAGGCAAGCAGACCGCCTAAAATCACTAGCAAAAGAGCATAGAGCTTGATGAAAAGCAAGTGGTTGGCAATCTGCTCATGACATTGATATCAACCCTTGTGACTCTACCTCTAGGATAGCTGCTTAAGCATAACCCAACATTATCATAAGTGTAGAAGCAGTGGGTAGAAGGACCTGATGAGCTTGGACCGATCAACTTGCCTGACCACAATGCAATAACACATTTATCAAGCTTAATCCTAGACTCGATGCCTAAGTCATTGCACATAAACTCTTTTTGGAAAGGCACAAAAATGCATGCAATTTACCTATCATAGCATTAGGAGATGCCACAAGAAAGGGAATCACACATACGACAGCAGGAGAGCTAGTGTGCTTAGCCATACAATCATGCAGGCCTAGGATAATGCACTTGTGGAGACTGTAAGGTTTAATATCATGCTGGCTAATGGAATGAGGGTTAGACCATTTGGAGTAATAAAAAGATTGGCCCTTGAAGATAGCAGGAGTTTAGTTCTTAGTGAACTTCATAGTCATGAAGGGAGTGGACTACGACATCCTACTAGGCCCGGCTATGAAACACATGAGTGATAGAAGATCGGGGTAATGGTTTAATATTCTTAGACAATAAATTGGAAGCTGTGAGAGTCAAGATGGGCACCGAGAAGACCATGCCAGCTGACCTAAATGCCATCTCTACCATCTTGAAAGGAGACTCACAAGTCAAAAATTCCTACAGACCACTAAACGAAGTATATCCCTTGCCTCAAGGATGAGCGGGATTGGATGCATGTGCTAGCCACCATTGATCTATCATTCTTAGATGATGAGGAGGATTATAAGTAGGCTGTAAGGATAGCTAATAAGTCCCACAAAGCCACACCATCTCAACTGCCAAAGAGTAGGACTGCACCATCAATACCACTATATGATAGCTAGGAGCTCTAGCAGTCAACCAACACCTTTCCCTTTCTGCATTCCATCTAACAAATTTGAACTCTAGGGGATTCTCGAATAGTTGATGAGAGAGCTAGCTGGTAACCTAGCTGCCAATCTCAAACCCCTCAAGGACCTCATAGAGGAGTCGAAGTGGCGCTAGACCAAAGTGCATGACTTTAATCTATTGTATAGTTGGGCACTAATCACAAATGAAAGAAGGCTGAGGGTGGAAGGCTAGGAAATGATGAGCAATCAGAATATGACGATTCAGATGATGAGTACGAAGATTGCTACTCTACAAATGAGGAAAGTGAGGAAGAGGACAAGACAATAGAGTACCATACAAATGGCTGAGCAATCAAACAGATATGAGTAGACTCCAAGCCATGGAAAGCCAACATCTATAGGATTGAAAGAAACGTCATCAGGACAGAATGAGATCGGTCGTACTTGGTTGGACCACCTAGGTGCAATAGACTATGAGCAAGCTGGATTAGTTCAACCTAGTACTGCACCACTCTTTAGATTTGAATCGACCTTAGAAAACTATGAACACCAAGGGAAACTCCTAGTACTGCACCACTCTTTAGATTTGAATCGACCTTAGAAAACTATGAACACCAAGGGAAACTCCTTTTTTTAGCAAAGGTTGTGAGTTTAACTTTGAGACACATGTGAGCTCTGAAAAGTGATGTGGAAATACCCTAACCACCTAAGACCAAATGCACCAAAGGGGACCTGCCACTCCACCTAAGGTGCAGGCGGTTGAAGGAGGAAAAGAGGAGGCAATCAAAGGGGTCAGAAGTCGAAGAGCAAAGGAAGTCCCAGATCTACCAAAGTGTTGCACGAAGCTCAAAAAGGATGATAGGTTAGTGATCTTGCTAGGAGCTACGAGGCAAGGACAGGTAGGCAAACCAATAGAAGGGCCTTCTAAGGTCAAGAAAGTTAACTTAACATGGGTGATAACTATTTATTTTGTGCCATTTTTACACTATTTTTGGCAAAATTGAAGGGCTTTAGCTCTATATTATCCATTATCTTTCATAAAATTTAATTAAAAATAAGGTTGTAAAGTCGTATTTGGGTTGTGCTAGGTGGAATTAGAAGTTGAGAGTTGGGGTATTTTTAGATGAAGAATTTAGGGAGTGAAAAAATAGTAAGTGATAAAAGGCGGATACGAAATTTTTTTAGTGAAAAACGTAGATATTTTGGAGATGGGTAGAAATACGTGTATAATTTAGCATGCATACATGGAGTTTGGGTCAAGAAGCTGTGGATAGGGACAAATTAGGTCCAGAGATGTCAAAGAAACCGGTTCAAGTGGGAGAACTGTCATTTTTGAAAAGAGGTTATTAAAGAAGTTGGGGGAGGGGTTGCCATGTGAAGAAGGGAGTTGAAGAGAGAGAAAGAACACAATAAAAAATGGGTGCCATCATTGGGGAGTGTGTTGCTGATTTTGTTGCAGATGTTGAATCATTTCTAGCATGGATTGGCTACATTTGATCCTCTCTTACATATCCTCCATCATCATACCATTCTTGATCATGATTCTTGAGTGTAGAGAGAGAAAATTTCAGCAAGATTAAGAAGAGATCAGTGTGTATTAGTGGGAGAATTAAAAGATTTAGGATTTTGAAGATTGCTCGAAGTGAAGGGAGAGGAGAAGCAAGCACCACCACTCTCAAATATGGTGGATCATCCTTAATTATCTTCTTAATCAAGTATGAATATTTTAATTGAAAAGTGAATAAGAAATGGATAGAATGTATGGTTTATGGTTGTATGCATTCATTTTATGAACTCTGAAGGTGAAATGGAAGAGAAGAATCAAAGTTCTTGCATTAGTTGCATTGAAATGGTAGAGAAATGACTGAAATTAGGGTTTAAAAAATATTTTTAGGCCATAATTAGAGAAAATTAAGAGTTCTGTATAATGTTAAAAAGAATTAAATTAAAAAATAGTTAGAATGTATCAAAAGGAACCTAAAATTGAAGTTTTATATCCTGGAGATGAATCTACTAAAAGATATATGTATTTTAGTATTAGAAATGGTAAATTTTTACTATAATTAGTGATAATTAAGAGTATTAGTAAAACATTAAAGATGAGGACCCAAAATAGAGTTAAACTAGATTGTGATGGATTTATATATTAAATCTTAGTTTAAATGGACATTTGAAATTAAAGTTATTGAATTTTAATGGTGAAAATATCAGTTTTGGGTATTTTTGAGTAGTAATTAGTAAATATTAAGAGTAAACGGAAAATTTTATGGATGAAAATTGTTATTAAAACTACATTCAATATATGGAATGTTTGGTTAATACGATTTTATGTATTATTATAATATGTAATTATTATACATATTTTTATTTTTTTGGGTAATAGTAATGAAAAATCAATAACTATTGATAATGAATGAGTTAGAAGAAAGATTGAAAAGAGACTATAGTTTATTTATTTATAATAATTTTCTCATAAAAGTTTATGAAAAATAGACTTCATTTATATGTACTTCCTTTGTTAAATATAATTCAAGTATAAAATATTAATTAGTAAATATTAGTAATAATATTAAGACAGTAGGATAAATTAAGTATAGATTAAGAGTTTTTAAGTAAGTTATTTATCTGGTAGAAATCTTGAAGATAATGGAATTTACATATTATAGGTTGTAGTTCAAAATGAAAGTTAAATAGTGATGTTTAGTGAATTGTAAGTATGCAAAGAAGGTTATTAGTTGGACTACTAAGAAAGAGGATAATATGAATTTTACATTGATAACTTAAAGATAAAGAATATATAAATATCCATCTTAAACCTTAATTAATACAATGGCTTACACATAGCCATTTTACCTGCGTATTTGAGGGCTTTCTAGGGGGCTGTCATTTTTGGTACGTTTGTCGGGAGAGGCAAGCATGTTAATTAAGGAGAAGCGGGGGTGGTCTTGATTGATTTTAAATCTGAACGTAAGCTAAAAAGGAAATAAATTTTAAGTTAGAGATAATATATTACAAGGAACGAAAACAGGGAGGAAAGATCTAATAGATCTTTCAATCATTTGAAAACCACACTCTCTTCAAAAGTTCAACATCCAGAAAGGGGCACATAATAAAACATCACAAGTATGGCAGCACAAACAACATATAAGGAGTCTTCCCTGAGAGATGGGGAGAAGCTATAGAGCCTAGGATTAGAATCTTATGCCTATTTGGCCTTGTCATGGGATTTAACTTGTGATTGTGAGACCTACCCAACGAATTTTCGATCCAACCTAACAAGATTATGATGTATCGATACAATGAAGCTTTCTTGTGAAGTTTCTTTCCTAAATTTCCAAAGGATATACAACACATTATTGTCAATAAGGCACGTGACACTGATTTGGTGGATGGGAGCAAGCATTTTGGACTTTAATTGTGGGTTGATGTTCAGTAATTGTGCACTTGGAATTGGATGTTCCAAGATGAGACAAAGGGGATTGTTCTATTAGCATCACATTTTAAGCTAGTTGATGAAATTCAATTGAATACAATTAGCGTGAAACATCACTATGATTGGTTCTTGAGAGAAGGTTATAAATCGTTTAAAAGAATAGATTGGGCCCAAGTGACTTAGTGGGTAGTGTTAACTAAGGGTGTCAAAGTGACATTTGATACTAGGGACGCAAGAGATGTGACTGAGATTTTGGGGATAGTAGAAAAGCCTAGTGAAGATATACCTTATGGCGTGGAAGATAAGGATGTTGAGATATCGAGCTCCACTCGTGATATGCCAGGGTGACAGTTGTGCATTTATGTCACCGACGTGTCAGTTGCAGATGCGGTTGGTACACCGCCCATGAATAATAGCTACATGATAGCTATCCTTATCTACTCTAGTTCGTGGCTCAGTTAGTATGCCACCTTAGTTAGTTGAGTTTGGTTTGAGACCCATATATAGGGTTCTTCTATTTCTTTGTATTTGAGTTCTTTTGGCTTACACAACTAAGAAGAGGAAAACTGTTTTCAGCCTCCACCTCTGTGTGTATTCCCCCATTGTGCAAGCAAGAAAGCTACAAGTGAGACTCCTTCCTTCTCTCCCACAATCTTGACATGGTATCAGAGCCTTGTTCGTGGTAAGGAGCTCAAGAAAGCAAGCCAAGCTCACGGTGTTCTGGTAAGAGGAGCAGTGTTGCTTTCATTTTCTGTTTTGGGAGCAGATCTCTGCAGGTAGCACAGCCGGAAAGTGCAGGAGTGCATTGTCTCAGGTTGAGACGCCCTTCGCGGTGAAGCAAGAGGGCAGTATATGCTGTGGGAGAAGGATTTAGCCCTTGGCGTCCTTGTTTTTTTGATTTGAGGCCATTTCGGGGCCTGTTTTGGAGGCGGAAGTTTTTTGCACACACTCAGGAAAAGGCTCAGTTTTATGCTGTGCAGCCACTATTCTATATGTCGGTGAAAAGTTACTGTAGAAATTGCATCGTATGCTTGTGCGGAGAGACATTGGGAGTTACAGAATCATCCCTGTTGCCTGTTGATGCAAAATCGTCACTAGGAAGTGACTGTGTGGTCAAATACCACTTTCGTTAGTTTTGCAGATTTGCCTTTGTGAGGCTGAAGCTATGTTCTTTGCAGTGACAGAATTTTTTGCAGTGTTCTGTAATGGCGTCTGATTCTCTTTCACAGATTGTCACTGAAAAGCTTGACAAGAACAACTTCCAAGCATGGAAGTTTAGAATGACAAATTTCCTTATGGGAAAAGGATATTGGGAATTTGTTGCAGGAAATGAAGAAGAACTAGTTCTTCCTGATGTTTCCAATCAATAGCAAATGTAGGCATTCAAAGCATGGCATGAGAGAGCCATGAAAGTTATGTACTGGCTATCTATCAGTATTTCAAACTCTATGATTGTGCATATGCAGGATGCAAGTACGCCAAAGGAGGTATGGGATACTTTGTCAAAAATGTATAGCACAAATACGCAAGCCAGGAAAATGCAGCTCAAGCAAGAGTTGCACAATGTGCAAAGAGAAAATATGAGCATCAATGACTACCACATGAAGGTGAAGAAGATTGCAGATGCACTTGCTTCCATTGGATCGCCAGTGGAAGATGATGATTTAGTTTGTGTGACTTTGAATGGTCTAGGAAAGGATTATGCACAGTTCCGAACATCCATTTCTGTCCGTGAAAGATTTCCTGATTTTGAGGAGTTGATTGCTCTTCTAATTTCTGAGGAGCAGAGAAATGGTGGTGCATCTTCTTTAGGAGGAACTTCAAAAGAAGCTGTCTTCTACTCAAATGCTGGAAGAGATAGAGGCAGAGGTAGAGGAGGCCGATATGGAGGCCATGGTAGAAATCAGAATATGCAGCAAACTCAAGAAAACCAGTCCTATGGAGGAGGACGTGGTAACTCTAGAGGCAGGGGGAGCCAAAGAGGTCGTGGTGGATGGCAAAGAGGCCAAAATGCAAATAGTAATGTTGAATGCTACTACTGTGGTAAAATGGGTCATATGGCTAAAGACTGCTATAAAAAGCAGAATGACATCATGAATGGAAAACTGCAACAAGGAAATTATGCATCTTTTAGTAGACAGGGTGATGACAGAAATGAGCATTTGTTTATGGTGCAGCACATGAACAATTCTATGACAAGCGCAAAAGAAAGCAATGATGTATGGTATGTTGACTCAGGTGCATCACACCACATGACAGGTCATGCAAAATGGATGGAGGATGCAAGGAAAATGGAAAAACCAGGATTTGTGGAGACTGGTGATGATACTGCACATCCTATTGTGCAGATTGGAAAAATTCCTTTGTCTATGCAGGATGGGAAAAAGAAATACCTGTCCGATGTATTTCATGTCCCGAATATCACCAAGAATTTGGTTTCTGTTGGTCAAATGCTTGAGCAGGGCTTGCAGGTCAGATTTAATCCTCATGGATGCTTTGTTGAGGATATGAAAAATAAAGGTCGCTTGATAGCAAAAGGAAAGAAGAAGGGCAGAATGTTTACGTTGGATGCAGACATGTCTGAATTGAGTGCATCAATGTTTGCACATGGGACCGGTGTAGTTGCAGATATTGATATCTGGCATAAACACATTGGTCATGTTAATGTACAGCGACTTAAATCAATGCAGGCCCAAAATATTGTTGCAGGATTGCCCAAATTCAAGGTTGCAGAAATGTATAAGGTATGTGAAGCCTGTCAGTTTGGAAAACGTGCAAGGAAACCATTTCCTAGACATGTTCAAGAGAGTGAGAAGCCATTGGAATTAATCCACTCTGATGTGTGGACTACTAAAGTTGCATCTCTTGGAGGCTATCATTATTTTGTCACTTTTATTGATGACTATAGCAAAAAATTTTGGGTGTATTTTATGAAAAAGAAAAGTGAAGTTTTTGGGCATTTCAAAACTCTTAAAGCTATGGTTGAAAAAGAAACAGGCCTGTAGATAAAATGCCTAAGGTCAAATGGAGAGGGAGAGTACCTCTCAAATGAGTTTGCAAGGTTCCTGCAGGAGCATGGCATAAAGCAGCAATATTCATGCAGTCATACCCCACAACAAAATGGAATTGCAGAAAGGAAAAACATGCATATTGGAGAGGTATCTCGTGCCATGCTCAATGAAAAAGACTTGCCAGATTTTTATTGGGGTGAAGCAGTTGCTACAGCAGACTACATAATGAACAGGACTCCCACTGCAGCAATACATGGAATGACTCCAGAGGAGAGGTATACTAGTAGGAAACCAGATATTTCTCATTTGAAAATTTTTGGTTGCATTGCCTATGTACATGTGCCAGATGAATTGAGATCCAAGTTGGATCCAAAAGCTGAGAAGTGCATCTTTATTGGTTACTCTCTGCAGCAAAAAGGGTATAGATGCTATAACCCTTCTACTCATAAGTTTACAGTGAGCAGAGATGTTGTTTTTGATGAGATGAGTAGCTGGTATAAACTAGTAAATGTGATTGATGATATAGATGCACAAAATGGTAATGCTGCGCAGAATTCACAGCAGTAGTCACAAAATATTAGTGGACCTGGAGCGCCCTCTAGTAGTGGTTCACATTCTTCACCATGGACAGGCAGATTGAGATAAGGAGAATCTTCTCAAAGCAATGCAGATAGTGGTATGCAGGTATCACGAAAAGGAAAAGAGAAGGTAGATCAGCCCATGTTTGATGTGAATGCAGGTCACTCTTATGTGGATGGTGAATCCAGTGGCTCAGAACAGAGCATTGATGATGAGTTGGGTATTCCTTCTATTGTTACACCTGGAGTAAGGAAGACCAGGGATGTTTTGAGAGCACCTGGGAGTGAACCTACTTTGCGTAGGTCTACGAGAGCTAGGCATCCTGTGGATAGGCTGAAATATGATGGATTTACAGCCATTCACTATGCATACATGGTCAAAGTGATACAGGAACCAGAACCCACTTCTTTTGAGGAAGCCATGGGAAAAGAAAAATGGGAGAAAGCCATGGATGAAGAAATGGATGCCTTGGAAGCAAATGCTACATGGGAATTGGTACCTTTGCCTAAAGGTAAAAATGCAATTGGCTGTAAGTGGGTTTATAAGGTGAAGCACAATGCAGATGGTTCTGTGAATAGATACAAGGCAAGATTAGTAGTCAAGGGGTATGCACAAACATATGGCATTGACTATGAAGAAACATTCAGTCCGGTTGCAAGGATGGCAACCGTAAGAGCAGTCATTGCTATGGCTGCATCAAAGGGATGGTCTTTACATCAGATGGATGTAAAGAATGCCTTCTTGCATGGTGATTTGCAAGAAGAGGTTTATATGGAGCAGCCACCGGGTTATGTGCATATTGTTCATCCTGAGTTTGTTTGCAGGTTGAAGAAAGCCTTGTATGGCTTGAAGCAAGCACCTAGAGCATGGTCTGACAAGATAGGACAGTATCTTGTCACTATTGGCTTTCAGATTTCCAAGGCAGATTTCTCACTTTATGTGAGAAAAACAGAGAAAGGTATTATGCTACTTGTCATTTATGTTGATGATTTGATTATGACAGGTGACAGTGTTGAAGATATCCTTCATGTGAAAATGCTATTGAAGCAGAAGTTTGAGATGAAGGATTTGGGAGAGCTACGTTATTTCTTGGGCATTGAGGTGATTAGATCACCAAGTAGGATACAGCTCTTGCAGAGGCAGTATGGATTGGACATGCTATCCAAATATGGGATGTCAGGCTGTAAGCCTATTTCAGTTCCTTTGGAGCAGAATGTGAAGCTGAGCACAGATGCAGGTGAGCTTCTAGAAGACCCTACTATGTACAGACGCATAGTAGGAAGTTTGATTTATATGACTATTACCAGGTCAGATTTGAGCTATGCTGTTGGATTGGTAAGTCAGTTTATGCAGGCTCCAAGGAAACCACATTTGGATGCGGCTAGACGCATACTCAGGTATGTGAAGTCCACATTGCAGTATGGACTATTTTATGAGACTGGGTTCAGATACAGTTGCATGGATACACTGATGCTGATTGGGCTGGTAGTATTTCTGATAGACGATCTACCAGTGGATATGTGTTCTCTTTTGGGAGTGCTGTTGTCACTTGGAGCAGCAAGAAACAGCCTACAGTTGCCTTGTCGAGCACAGAGGCTGAGTATAGGGGTGCAGCAATGGCTGCATGTGAGGTAGCTTGGTTGTATAAGCTACTTTATGATATGCATCAATCTACAGATGGGCCAGTTGTCATTTATTGTGACAACATGAGTAGTATACACTTGGCAAATAACCCAGTCTATCATGCTAGAACAAAGCACATTGAGGTGCATTATCACTATGTGCGGGAGAGGGTTTTACTAGGTCTTATTGATCTAGTTTATGTCAGCACAGAGGATCAGGTAGTTGACATATTCACGAAGGCATTGGGCACATAGAAGTTGCGCAAGTTCAGAGACCTGCTTGGTGTGCAGGAATTGGGATTGAGCGCAAGTTCAGTGACATTTGATACTAGGGACGCAAGAGATGTGACTGAGATTTTGGGGATAGTAGAAAAGCCTAGTGAAGATATACCTTATGGCGTGGAAGATAAGGATGTTGAGATATCGAGCTCCACTCGTGATATGCCAGGGTGACCGTTGTGCATTTATGTCACCGACGTGTCAGTTGCAGATGCGGTTGGTACACCACCCATGAATAATAACTACATGATAGCTATCCTTATCTACTCTAGTTCGTGGCTCAGTTAGTATACCACCTTAGTTAGTTGAGTTTGGTTTGAGACCCATATATAGGGTTCTTCTATTTCTTTGTATTTGAGTTCTTTTGGCTTACACAACTAAGAAGAGGAAAACTGTTTTCAGCCTCCACCTCTGTGTGTATTCCCCCATTGTGCAAGCATGAAAGCTACAAGTGAGACTCCTTCCTTCTCTCCCACAATCTTGACAAAGGAGCTACCAAAAATCCTTCATAAGTTAAGCCTACATAAGCAAGGGCTTACTCTCTCTCCTCGCTCTTTTCCTTCCCTCTTATCTCTCTACTCTCTCTCTCCTTCTCTTCTTCTTCTCTTCTTCTACTACTCTCTCTTCTCCCACTTCTCTCCCTTCTTCCTCTTCTCTCTCTTCTCTCTCTCCTTCCTCTTCTCTCTCTTCCTCTTCTTCTTCTTCTCCTTCTCTTTCTTCTTCTCTCCTCTCTTCTTCTATCTCTTCTCTCCCTTCTTCTTCTTTTCTTCTCTTCTTCTCTCTCTCCCTCTCTCTTCTCTATTTTCTCCTTCCTCCTCTACCTCCTCTTCTCCTTCTCTTTCTTCTTCTCTCCTCTCTTCTTCTATCTCTTCTCTCCCTCTTCTCTCTTTCCTCCCTCTGCTCTTCCCCTTCTTTTCTTCTCCTTCCCTTCTTCTATCTCTTCTCTCCCTCTTCTCTCTCTTCTCCCTCCTTCTCTCCTTCTCCTCTCCCTCCTCTTCTCCCTCTTCTTCTCCTTCTCTCTTCCTACCTTCTCTTCTCCCTCCTCTTCTCCCTCTTCACTTCCTCTCTCTTTCTACTTCTCTCTGTCCACGGGGGAGGAGCACAGCTATCGAACGAATGGGGGGGGGGGTTTCAAATGACGGCCACAAGGGGGTTTCCTTACCCAAGCTTTCGCAGTCGTTTTGCTACTGCTAGGGGGCTTTGCTACATCAGTCAGAGGAGGCAGAGCTTCCAATGGGGGGGGTACTGCCACGTCAATCGGGGGGGAGGGGGGGTTGTGCGCGACAGAGGAGTGGGGCACTTGCCTTCGCCTGCTGCAGGGGGGTGATTTATAGGTGGAGGGGGGAGGTGGCAAGGCGGTACCACCCGCCACCTAGGGGGTTACATGCCCCCCCATCTTCCACATATCAAACACACGCACACACACTCTCTCTCCCCGCCATGCACACGGCAAGGGGGAGAGATAAAAAAATTTATCAAAATATAAAGGGGGTGAGTTCACCTGTAACGTGCCTGCCCCTCAATTTGTGTTTTTTTTTTTAGGTGCAGGTGCAGGTGCAGGTGCAGGTGCAGGTGCAGGTAAAGTGCAGGTAAAGTGCAGGTTTGTGCAGGTGCAGGTGCAGGTTTGTGCAGAAAAAAAAAAAAAAAAAAAAAAAAAAAAAAAAAAAAAAAAAAAAAAAAAAAAAAAAGCCAGGGCCGAGCCGTGCCCACGTCACCAACTGGTCTCCGCCCGCTTCCACCACTCTGTAGATACAACTAGACCCAAGCAGACTCATACCGCACTTGGTTCAATGAGAATGGGAATTGAGAGGGTTGCATCGCTCAACCTCTCTACCTGTAGGGCATAGTCCCATTCCGGTCCCCTAAAATGGTATGAATCATGATTCTAACCAACATTATCTAAGGTCGTCGTCCATCCTTCCCTAACATTCCTCGTTAACATTTCCTTTTTGAGGAAAGCTCTCGGCTAACCGAGACCACCCTTCTGTACGATAGACCCATTGGTCACATCCACCATGCTTCCCTCGGGGGTTGTTTTAGTTATCTAATTACCTACCATGTTATGTTTGACACATAAAAGCAGCTTCCTTAATTAACCCGTTAGTTACAGGTTCCTTTACGTAATTTAGGACATTGACACGAAGACAAGATAAAACAAGATCAAACACTTCCTTAACTTATCTTAAGATTAATGTTTGCCTCCTGCCCATACAAGAGAATTGGTTCCATTATCGGGACCAACGGATTCAAGCTTGAACACTTGCGCACCTCATATCGAGCATCAAAGTAAGGGATTCATCCTTAAAATGGAGCTTGAGATAGGTAGGAAGTTTGGGTTTGTTGATCTTCAAAACAATTAAGTATTTTGGGTTATTTTGTTGGTTTGATGATTGAAAAAGATGGAGAAATCATTTCAATTTTTTGCCTTCAATCTTTGTTGCATTTAGCGTAGGTTAGGATTCAAAAATCATATCAGAAAAGCATAGGATTTGCTACTGTAAAACAGTGCGAAACAGGGCACAAATCATGTAAAAGTGGGAAAAAAGAGTGCTTGGGATGTTTAATGTTGGCAAGTGAGTGATTGGGGACATCAAAACCTTACCTGAGAAGGGGTTTAAGAGCCAAGAGGTCAAGGAAGAGCTCATTTCATACCCTGACATTGTGAGAGAGAGAGAGAGAGAGAGAGAGAGAGAGAGAGAGAGAGAGAGAGAGAGAGAGAGAGAGAGAGAGAGAGAGAGAGAGAGAGAGAGCTCTTGGATATTCGATTCATTCTTGCCGCCCAGGGAGTCTATAGCGCATTCCAGGTATATCAAGCCTTTGTTGCTGTCGTCGCATGCCATTCGGCCTGTCCGAGTGGTTGATTTTTGGGTCGAGTCCCAGAATCAGTCCTCAGCCCACTTACTCTCGGCCGACTCTGCCCACTAGTCAATTCGGCCCTTCCAAGCATATCACTTGGCCCACTCACAACTTGGCCCTCGATCCATTCAAATGAACCAACTCAGCCAAAATTTCACTCGGCCATATCAAAACTCGGCCCTCAGCCTGCGTGCCTCAGCCCGTCCGAATAGACCCCCTCGGCCCATCCAAATCACCCCGTCCAAGTCACCCTGCCCGAGCTTCCCATTCGGCCCTCGGCCATGACAACTCGGCTTGTTTGAGTGACACACTCGGCCCACAATTTCCATTCGGCCCTTAGCCCATGGCCCTTAGCCCATTCGAATCCATCACTCGGCCCCTACAATTCAAACGAGTTAGGCCAAGTCACGATTTTTCCAAATTTTCAAGAAATTAGACTAGACCCGACATAAATCTTCATGAGTCCTCCCGACATGTAGAACTCGATTCTGGCGCAAGGAATAGGCAAATTCGTAGCACGTAGCCACTTAGCAACTCGAGTAGACTATTGCGAGACCCAGAGTCCTAACGACATCCAGTTGAGCCAAAGACCCTAAACGGGTAACACAACGCAACGAGAAACCCTAAAACCTGACAAAATGGCCAAAAGTGGGTCAACAGGCCTATCAAGCCTAAAATGAAGCGAGAGTGCGTAAGCCGCTTAGATACTTGTTTTCTGCACTCACCCTGAATTTCCACACTTGAAGTACACTTAAGGATAGCTGAAAGCCTAATTGAGCACAAGTGCACGGGAAATAACACACACACACTGAGTAGAGATAAATTGAGGATTGGATACAATAAGTAAAGGAACTCACTCAGATAAACACCTCAAGGAACCCACCAATAGGAGATGATCCCAAGACATAGTCGGATGGCCAAAGCACAGAGTAGGACCAAGCAAGCGGCGCTAGAGAAGTGGATCTGACCAACTTGCTCAACCTAATCGATAGCTTGGTGGAGCATGAGAACATGATCGTGACATAGGAAAGCTCAGACCGCAGGCCGAATGAGAAACTCGACTTAGGAGTTTTTCCAGAGGTGATTCAATAGCTAGTGAGCAACTACGATGTGCACGCTCGATATGAGCACCACCATAGAATGGAAGAGGCCATCATAACAGACTTGGAAGAGGAACGAAGCTAGCCCACAAGGTGCTGCAATGCATAGTGAAATACAACCAAGACCGGCATACTAGGAGTTTAAGACAGAACGTAGAATTGTGTGAGGTACAGCGGGTGCTGAACGTAGCAGGTGGGAATCAGACCGATCATGAGAGAGCCCTAGAAGGAGGCTTGACATTGAGTGAGCTTCTCATGAAGCAACTGCTCAACAATACAGCAGCGAACCAGAGTGCTGCAGCACTAGCGACATCATTACTAGCAGGATTAGGAGCAAACCAAGGCTCTAAGGGCCAGTCTAAAATCCCAATTGTTGCAAAGCAACGACAAGTACCAACCCCACGATGATCCATACAACTTTGTAGAGAAATTTGAGCAAGTCTGCAAGGCAATGGCCTCATTGACTTGACTCAACGCTCTCAAGTGTTTGGGCTTTGCTTAGGCGACAAGGGTAGGACTTGGTACACGAGTCTAGATACTGGAGAATGAGCAGACTTTGACGCCTCAAAAACCTCTTCATCAAGAGATTCTCTAAGCTCGGATACTCTAACAATCCACTAGTAAGATTGATGAATGTCAAGCAGAAAGAGAAAGAGGACATCTGCGACTATGTCACCCACATGAGGAGCCTCTTCAAGAGAATCCCCATGGGCGAGCAACCTATCGAAAGAGTGGTGTCCACCATGTTTATTAGTGGAATATGGAGTGAGGAGCTATATAAGGTCTTGATAGGCAACTCAAGCTTGCAGCAAGACTCACTAGCTAGGGTGTTTGAAGAGGCCATTTGAGTAGACGACTAGCTAAAAAGCGGAGCTCTAGGAGCTCAAATTCAAAAGAGACCAACTCGTGGAGTTCAGAGAGAGCGCCAACATCTAGTAAACAATCAGGTCCAATGGCCCAAGACAAAGGGAAAGCCATTGAGACAAACCAAGACTTGACTGAGGTAAAAATGGAGATAGCCAAACTATAGGATATGTTGAGACGACCAACGCGCCCACACATCCAATGCGTGTACTATGGCGGAAGCCACTTGCCAGCTGAGTGTCAAGACCCTAGGTCATGACCTTACGCTAATTGCAGTAGATTTGGTCATGATGTCATGCATTGTAGATTATCGAGAAGACTTTCGTACTCACAACCATATGACCAGCCATATTTAGCAAGTAGATCTTAACAATTCTTTGAAAGGGGAGCCTCATTGGCCCTTCCTGTGCCTAACGATGTTAAACCGGTTGTTCCTAGAATGGACATAAACCCTACAGGCATACCTAGACTGCCTGGTCCCTGCGTGGCCCATCCACCGAGTGACACTCCAGTCCACTACGTGGAGGAGCCAAATGAGGAAGAGACTTACATATACCCATACGTCTCACATGACGACAAGGGAAACACATTCCTTATGGACTATCGACCAGTATCGGTGATGGCATTAGGAAGAGGCCGAGGTAGAGGCCTAGGAGGGTAGATGCAGGATCCAATCATATGTTGGACTTGCGGTCATCCAGGGCATGTCTCATCACGTTGTCCTGAAAGGAAGCAACCAAATAGAGACAAGGCAGACCTAAGGTTCCCTAAGTGCGGAATCACTCATCTCTTCATTGACTATCCCAAGCAAAAACCATCCTCAAGTTCAACCAACGTGCCATCTGTCCCATTGGGGTTTTTTGGCATTGAGAACCTCAATGGGGAGGCCACACCTATCCCATTGTGTGTCATGACCCGAGCACAGATGAAGCAGGCCGGCATATCGTTGCTAGGTCCTAGCAACCTCGATGCAGCCTCGATTGGGAAGAAGAGCCATAGACGGAGAAAGAAGAAACCCAAAGCTAAGATCACATTGAAAACTGAGAGTGCCACGACTCTGGCTACTAGAAAGAAGGTCACTGACAGAGAGGCAGAAACCTTAGCTCCTAAGATGGCCAAAAAGGGAACTGCTAAGGTAGGGGAATACCCACATCCAAAGCACCAACTAGAGGCTATCGAGAAAGTGAAAGAATGGGTAAAAGAGGCCCAAGAGCACCTAAAAGATACTGAGCGCATCCTAGAGGACAAGATCAAAGATCTCTCTAGCATAAGCATGCCAGTCTCACCCCCTCGACAAAAATCGAGAGATGTGACTGCACCGCAAGTGGTACCACTTAGGCAAGGCTTGACGCTATAGGCCAACAAATTAGTCATGACCATTGGCCACGACAATTCGTAATAGGAAAAAGAAAAGCAACCAACGACCTCCTTACTACGCTAGTGACCACCCCTATGATGGTAAGCATGGGAGACCTGCTTAGGCATCATTCCACCCTATGGCAAGACCTGAAGCAATGGGTTGAAGGATCACGAGAGCAAGCTATTGCAGACCTGCACGACCATGATGTAGAGACACAAATACCAAGTCTGACGTTGCATTCTGTGCCTAAGTCCTTGCACGTTAATGCTTTTCTAGGAAGGAATCGAGATGCATGCGGTCTTACCTGTCTTAGCCCTAGGTGACACAATGAGAAAGGGGATTGTAGACATAGGAGCGAGGGTTAGTGTACTGAGCCATGTAGTGCTTCAAACTTGGAAAAGCCCACCTGTCGAGACCACCAGGTTCAATGTCACATTAGCAAACGGTATGAGTGTGAAACCATTTAGGGTACTTAAAAATTGGCCGGTGAAAATTGCAGACGTCCAATTCTTAGTTGACTTTATAGTCATGAAGGGAGTGGACTACGATATCCTATTAGGCCGACCTTGGATGCGCGATGCTAGAGTCATTGAAGATTGGGGTAAGGGCTTAATCTTCCTTGGCAATAGAACAAAAGCTATGAGGGTAGAGATAGACACTTGAAAGACCTCACTAGTTGACTTGGATGCCATCTCTGCGATGCTTAAAGGTAACGCTCAAGTTAAGAATTCCTATGGGCCCTTGACCAAGTATATTTGATGCTCGGAGGATGAGCGAGACTGGATGCATGTCCTTGCTACAATCAACTTGCCATTCTCGAATCATGAGGCATATGAGCAAGCCATCAAGACTATTGGCAAGTCAAAAGACACACCCTCCATACCAGTCTGCATGATGGTAGGAACCCTTCATGGACGACCTAAACCTATCACATTCCAAGTCCCAAATAACAAGAGGGAACTCCAAGAGATTCTAGAGTATTTGATTGGCAAGCTAACAGGCAATCCAGTAGCAAACTTCAAGCCACTCCAAGATATGTTAAATGAACCAAGGTGGCAATGGACCAAGGTGCATGACTTAAACCTCATGTACAATTGGGCCCTAGTCCCCGATCAGAGACAAGAGATATACCAAAACCTAGGAGACGATAAGCAGTCGGACGAAGATGACTCCAATGACGAGTACGAAGATTGTCGTTCTTTCAGTGGTGGCAAAAGTGAGAGTGAGATAGACACAGTGGAATACGACACTGAGGGACGAGAAATAGAACAGATACAAGTAAACTCCAAACCACATAAAAAGAGAGTCTTTAAGATAGAGCGAGGGGTCATGCACATGGATTGTGACCGTGCTTGGTTGGAACACATAGGAGCCATAGATTTTGAACAAGAAGCCCTAACCCAACCATGTATGACACCAGTGCTTAGAACAAAGTCACACTGTGAGCTGCGACCTCTAGGAGAAACCATCTCTTCTAGTGAAAATGATGAGCTCAATTCTGAGTCGGAAGTAAGCTAAGATAGTGATCCAGAAATACCTAGACCATCCAAGACCAGATGCACCAAGGGGGACCTACCCGTCCACCTGAGGCAAAGATGATTGAAGGAAGAAAGGGCAAAATAGCCTAGGGACACGCAAATGGAAGAGCAAAGAAAGCCACAGGATCTCCCAAAGAGATTTACAAAATTCAAGAAGGGTGAAATGGTAGTAATCTTGTTGGGTGCCAAACGCCAAGGGCAAACGAGTGAGCGAAGAAAGCCACAGGATCTCCCAAAGAGATTTACAAAATTCAAGAAGGATGAAAGGGTAGTAATCCTGTTGGGTGCCAAATGCCAAGGGAAAATGAGTGAACCCATCAAGGGACCAGCCAAGGAGGTGAACCTAGCACAGGAAGGGGAGACACTCTGACAGATCTTTATTGCCGATGACTTGACTAAGGAAGAGGAGATGAGTCTTGTTTCTCTCTTGTGAGAGTATATAGACATGTTCTCTTGGTCCTTAGAAGAGCTTAAGGGGGTAGATTTGAGTGTAGTGACTCATAACATACCCACAATGCCAGATGCAACTCGAGTCAAGTAGTGATCGTACCCGATGAATCCAAAACATGCTCATGCAGTCAAAGAGGAGATTGACAAGCTCATGAGAGTAGGATTCATTTACGAAATTGAGCACACAGACTGGGTGGTGCCTATAGTCATACTGATGAAGAAAAATGGAAAGATTAGAGTGTGTGTCAATTACAAGAAGGTGAACGCTGCCACTAAGAGAGACAACTACCCATTGCCGTACACCAAGCACATGCTCAAAAGAGTGGCAGGCAAAGAGGCCCACAACTTTTTGGGATGTCTTCTCTGGATACAATCAGGTGCAAGTGCATCTTGCTGACATGGATAAGATTGCCTTTGCCACTGAGTGGGGCGTCTTTGCTTACATAGTCATGCCCTTCGGGTAGACTAATGCCCGAGTCACCTTTCAACACCTCATGTGCACCATATTTAAAGACATGCTTTGCAAGGAATTGGACGTATTCGTGGATGACTTGTGTGTTCACTCGACCTGGAGAGAACACTTAGACAAACTTCGAGCAGTCTTTGAGCAGTGTCACCTATATCATCTCTCCTTGAACCCCTTAAAGTGCCAGTTCTGGGTGAAACATGGTGCATCCTAAGGCATGTGGTGTCAAAGAACGCCATTACCATACTGACTTCTCGAAAGTTAGGGTTATTGTCAATCTTCTGTCCCCAATCAACTATAAGGGAGTTCAATGCTTCTTAGGCCATACAGGATACTATCAAGCGACGGTTTGTGCTGAACTATGCATTGATTGCCAGACCTTTGTACAAGTTGTTGATCATCTTTGAGTGGACTGAAGCATGCCAATGAGCATATGAGGAATTGAAAAAGGCTCTAATGACTGCACTGATTCTACGAGCCTCAGATTGGACCATTACCTTCCACATGTATATTGATGCTTCAAAATTTGCCGTGGGGGCAATGTTGTGCCAACCTGGCGAACACAACCTTGACTATCCAATGAGCTTTGCTAGCAGACAACTCACTGAGACTGAAATGAATTACTTGACAACTGAGAGAGAGGGCTTAGCCATGGTATTTGCTATAAAGAAGTTTCGGCATTATCTGTTGGCTATGCCTTTTACTTTCTTTGTGGACCATCAAGCCTTGCTATATCTAGTAAACAAACCCTGCACTATAGGATGCATAGCTCGATGGCTCCTTCTGCTTTTAGAATTCGATTTCTCTGTGATTGTACGGAAACAAAAATAGCACTACATGGCTGACCACATGTCACGCATCCCCACGAGAGAGGCTATTGGACAAGGCATTGCCGATGAATTGCCAAATGCCCACATCTGTTTAACCTTTCCAGTGAGAGAGATTTATTCAAGGCTAATCTAATGTCATATTGGGTAGATGACACTGTCCAAGTGCTGGAGCATGGACTGCCTGAGCGACTGATAGAAAAAGCTTGACTTAGGCAACTTGTCCTCAAAATCCAACCCTATCAGTTGATAGTAGGCCAACTATATAGGTTAGGGCAAGACGGGTTGTTGCGTAGATGCGTATGTGAGCATGAGATGCATGATGTGCTTGCAGAGGCGCGCAACGGAATTGCTGGAGGGCACTTTAGCGAAGACAAAATAGCTCGCAAGGTGTTGCAGTCTCAACTGTGGTGGCCCACGCTTTTTTGCAACACAACACGATTCATCAAGCATTGTGATGAGTGTCAGTGGAAAAAGGTCCCGATTTGCAAGGATCAAATGGACTTGACCCCAATCATTGCGTGACAACCCTTCAAGAAATAGGGGATCTACTTCATAGGACTCATTAGTCATGTGGCACAGTATTCGCATGTCAAATATATCATTGTGGCCACATACTACCTAATGAAATGGGCAGAAGCGAGAGAGACATGAAAGAATGATCCTAGAACAACTGCCAAGTTCTTATGGGAGCAGGTGATCTCACGATTCAACTGCCCCATTCATCAAACTAGTCAGTGACCAGGGCATGCACTCCATCAATGAAGTGATAGCGCATCTTCTATCCACCTTTCTAATTATCCATAAAAAATCCTCTCTATACTACCCTTAGGCAAACGGGCAAACAGAATCCACAAATAAGATCCTTGTAAACGTCATGACCAAAGTAGTCTCTTCTTTACGTAGGGACTAGGATAACAAGTTGATGGCAGCCTTGTGGGCTTATTGTACAGCTTATAAAACGGCTGTCGGGACAGACTCCCTTTAGGTTGACCTATGGGACTGAGGCAATTCTACCACTAGAATTCTGCATTCCTAGCATGAGAATAGCACTTCAAGAACAATGGGAAGGGAAGAAGGCATGGATGCAACGCCTAGTTGAACTTAAACGCCTCTCAGAAACTTGCCTTCTAGCTGCTCATGCGCTCATATGCGAGAAGGCACGACGCAAGAGCTGGTTTGACAAGCATGTCAAGCAGTGCGACTTTGAACAGGGCAACTTAGTGCTTCTATACTTAGTTAAAGAACACAAGAAGAAAATGAAGTTTAAAGGTCTTGGGCCTTTCAAAGTTCGTACAATCAGCCAAACTTGGAACGTTGAGCTCAAGACTCTAGACAGCGAGGGCATAGGCTTCTTCAATGGTAGTCGCATTAAGAAGTACTTGTAAAATATTACACGGCACAGCGAACAGAATCTGAGAAAGAGATAGAGAGTACACAACAGATAAGAGGAGAATCAGTAAATTCTTTAAATCCAAACAACTGATACAAAGATGGCTTTGTCCACCCATGCGCTTCCACTGTGTGAAGCTTAGATGGCGATCTAGACAGAAGATAGGTGAAGAGCTTAAGGCTAGTTGGAACAACAACTCTGACTGAGTGAAAGAGCTTAAGGCTAGCTGGAACAACAACTCTGACTGAGTAATCGATGGCTGTGAAGGGGTTTACCTTTTATAGCCTGCGAAGGCCGTGAGGTTGGCCTGACCGACCTACCATATAAGCCTCCACTAGTCGGCCATGGAATATAAGCCGCTAGCCCCCCTGGGACCCCCAGCCAAGGGCCGCTTCCGCGGCCCCTGGACCCCACAATAGGGGCCCCTTTTAACTCCCTTACCCTACAACTCGATGCAATGCGCCTCAAGTTGCTACCAGCTTAACCACTCCGTCTAACCCAAAGATTAGACCCACAACGGTCACCTTTTTTCCATCTGGTCACATAGACCTCATCTGATATACAAGTCAGGACTCAACCAATATCCGGGCTCACATTTGGCTTCTCCTCATAATGGGGGCCTTATAACTTTGAGCACCATGGATCATTGGTAGCACCTAATGAGGGTGGGGCATTGATTATATCTAACACCCCCCTCAATGTCCACCCATAGGTGAACTATCTCCTCGGCCCAATGTCAAGTCTCTTAAGATGAACTTGACTGCGAAGGCCGTGAGGTTGGCGTGATCGACCTACCATATAAACCTCCACTAGTTGGCTAGGGAATATTCCAGGGAATATAAGCCACTGGCCCCCTGGGACCCCCCAGCCAAGGGCCGCTTCCGCGGCCCCCGGACCCCACAATAGGGGCCCCTTTAACTCCCTTACCCCACAACTCGATGCAATGCGCCTCGAATTGCTATCAGCTTAACCACTCCATCTAACCCAAATATTAGACCCACAATGCCTTGATCGACGAGAGAGCAGGCTTCAATGTCTTAACTCACGATCATTGGACCCAACTTGGTAAACCACCACTACAACCCACTAATGCCAAATTAAGCCCATATGGGGGCTACTCAGATGCACTTCTCGGCAAGTGTAGGGCCGCTTTTACTATTGAGTCTGAGACTATACCAATAATCTTTTACGTGTTGTCAAACACTAAAGACGCAGGCACGGAGTCTCTCCTAGGGAAAACCTTCAAGAAGCAAACTCACTACAATGTCGATTATGATTTGTAGCGCATCCACCTCGCCATAGGCGACATCCGCATTGTTACAGCCTTCAGCAAGGGCTGCATGGCCTCATCAAAGTCCTCAAGGCCATCGGTAGAAATACTCGCGATCAAGTCTACGGAGGGGGGTAGTGCTCAGCCACCATCCACCGAATCTCATGAGCCACCACTCACAACAACAAAAGCTAAGGCCCAACATCCTAAGTTTCAATGGAGGCCTAAACAACCGCAACCGCCGCCTAGGAGTAGACGCTCACCTCCTCGTAACACAAAAAACTCTAAACCTAGGAGGCCGAGAGACACTTACAAAAATCAAAGCATGATCAAGCTAAGATGGGTTCCTAAAGCGCTCTTGCATGTGCAAGGCTACTATGAGGGAAATGCTTGGATATGGATCCCTAAGGCCCAAATGGCACAAGGCACTACTCACACGCCGCCCTCAAGCTTGATCACCCCGAGCCCCATAGAACCTTAGAACTAGAAGCCGCAGTGCTTCCACGACTGACCTCCTACAAGCTCACCCATGCATAAGCCTAGAAGAGTTGAGCAAGCCTATCGGCCCAATTCACAAACACCTTTACACACTTCAACCCCTACTAGTCCTGATAAGACTTGCCAAACCCAATCCGAGTGTAGCAGCCCATCCGTAGCAGCCACTACTCTGATGCTCATCCACGAGGCTCAATCACCTCTTCATGGGAAACTGCCACCATTTGCCGCCAAGCCTTCTAGCCCCATCAAACCCCAGCCACCTGCAGCCCTTAAATCCTCCTACAAGTGGAAATCATTCTTAACTCTAGCCACAGACCTAGTCAAAGACACAGGGGATGATGTTATTGCTTGTCTTAGATGCTTAGATGCCACGTTCATGTCGTTGGCTCTAAGTTATGACCATTTGGGCTTAGGCCTGTTGCAAGAGCCTTTAGCAACTGAAGTTTGCACAATACCTTGTTCCTGAGAAACATTAGAATTTGTATTTGTCAAAACACCCCACTCAATTGCTACCCGAGTTGCTACTCACTGAGATATCAAGAGAACAAGCCATCAAATAGCTCATTATGTCCTACGATAAGCGTGTGACTTCTTCCATCACTAACAAAGAAGTCAAGAAGTTGAAAGCATTAGCTGACACCAACTCCCCATTTTTATGAAACTGGTACACTCTGTGATTGTAGTCGGAACTTGAAGGATATCAAATCCCATGCTGAGTAGCGCCACGCAATCAAGACATCGGAGTATGACCCAACCTATGTCGCACCCACCTCATATAGAATGTTAACCACTCTTTGTGGCTGACCCAAGGAAGAGCATATCAAAGGACACCCATATCTTGATCGCCTCCTAACCAAAGAAGAGCTACACATCACTAGTTGTGTCGATTCTGGAAATTTCCTAATGGATGTCCTCACTTACATTACACACGTAAGTATCCGACCCTTCGATTTGGACCGCAAGGCTCAACTAGAGTATAACCTAGAATTCTATACTTAGCTCATGCGCAAGTAACCCTTATATCTGAATGTTGAATGCCCTTAACCTCCTAAACTTTAATCCTAGGAATGATTCTTCTCAATCTAGAAGGGGAGGGGATAAGGTGAATCAAATTAAAACCAATCAAGATCAAGAAAATGCATAAACACATAAGAAACTAGTGATGTAGGAGGGATGTCACAAAAGGTTTGAAATAAAAGGCAAAAAGTTTGAAGGGAAGAATCTATGTTGGATCTTAATGCTTTCATTCAACAAACATAAAGTCTTTCTTTTCAGCAAATTATTATTTTTAAAAGTACTAATGGGAATTACGGTTCATGAGAGGAATGAAAGATGTCGCAACAAGACCGTGCTCACGGACTCCCCTTCATGAAAGAGGAGAGGACCCAGTACGGCATCTCCTTGGAAAGCCGTGCCTACAACCAACTAAAATTTCGAACCATCCATAACATCGAGGAAGTAGTGGCCAAGGAGGAAGCAACCAAGAGGGTCATAGAGTAGTGCAACCTTGCTAAGTACCTCGAGAAGTTCGCACAAGAGCCTGTTGACCACACAAAGTGTGTGGAATTCCTAAGAACTTACAACCCAGATCAGGAATGTGGAACTGTAACAGTGGGAAGGGGGGAGAAGGCCAAACAGGTATAGGTACCCTTGAACCAAACCTTGGTGGAGAAGGCACTGGGGCTAGAGCCTAAGGTGGAGAAGAAGCAGAAAAGAGACATCTATGCCATGCTTAAGATGAAGAGGGAAGAGGTGCTAACTAACGACGGCATCAACATCCAAGATATCCCTGATGTTGAAGCCCGCATGTAGGCAAAACTGGTGCACTCACTGTTCTCCAGCCAGCGCTACAATTCCTTCATGCACCGGATCAACGTGCCTATGCTGGAGAACATGGCAGCTCGCACCCTGGATGAGGTTGACTGGAATGTCTATGTGCTCAATACCATAGACCAGGCAGCAAAAGCACTAGCCTTGGGAAGCAAGCCAACATGCGAGGAGTCCCCAGCCTCCAAAAGCACTGAGAGGAAGAAAGCCTCATCCAAAGCCTCTTTCATCAACTATGGAAGTGTTTTGACTACCCTCATCTAGGAGGCAATAAAAGAGGCATAGGATGCAAAGAAAGGAGAAGGAGAAACACCAAACAGATTGCCCCCTCCCCAGGATCAAGAGTTGTCTAGCAATAGGACTGAAAGTGACGAAGAAGGGGGAGAACAAAAGGAACAATCAAGCAAAAAGCAAGCAAAGAAACCTAAGAAGAGGACGACACAAAAGAAGAAGCAGGATGAAGGCTGCAAAAAGGAGAAGGAGGACTTAGAGAGAGCAAAAAGGGAATCCCTCAAAGAGGCGGAAGAGAGGGATAAGAAGAAGAAACAAGAAGTAGAAAAGTCTAAGGAAGAAGCCAAGAAAGCCAAGAAGGTGTCAAAACAAGAGGCCGAAGAGAGGAATAAGAAAGAAAAAGAAGAAGCAGATAAATTGGAGGAAGAATCTGGGAAAGCAAAAGAAGAGAGGAAGAGAAGGGTTGCTAAGGAAGAGGAGGAGCTAAGAAGGAAGGAGGAGAAAGACATGGCCAAAGACACATGTTGGTCTATAGAGCAACAAAGCAGGGTAGATGACCTAGGAGCTCTGAGCCTTCCCCTAGGGAGGAGGGGCCAGGCTCAAGCACTCATGTGCCAGAGATCATACCGCCAGCCGTCACTGAAGGCAAGGGTAAAGCCCCCATCCATCCTATCCTGACCCTCCTAGTACCTACCACCAAAGCATCCACCCACCCCAAGCATCCCCACTAGTGCCAACATCTCAAACTTTGTGGCATGGATGCGATACTTCATCAATAAAGAATTAGCCCAAGGGAAGAGCATGGAAACCACGGCCATGGGGCAGAAGAGGCTGACCACAGACGTCGAATCTAGACAAGATCCAAAACGCTAGAAAGTGGAGGCCTCAACCACTCCGATCCACACAACAATGACGCCACCAGCTAACTATGATGAATATGTTGCTGAATTGCTCTCTCAATTAGAGAAAGCTAAAGAGGACATGAAGATAGCTGTGGCCGAGTTAGCTATGGAAAAAGAGTCGGTAGCTACTTTTCAGCTTGAAAAAACCCGACAGATAGCCATGCAACAAAAGGATATCTTTGATCTCAAACAGGAGGTGAAGGCTAAGGATGACATGGAGGAAAGCTGGAGGCAACAGCTGGAAGATGAGAATCAGGAGTTGGTAAAAATGCAGAGGGAGTATAAACTCTTAATCATGCAACATGAAGAGCTAGCCGCAAAGACTGATAAGATCAAATGAGGCATGGAGGAGTTTGCTACCAAAGAAGAGGAAAGGAAGCAAGAGGAAGAATAACATCACAAGGAGATGGAGACCATGACTGAGAAGCTGAACTTAGAAAGAAAAGAGCAGGAGAGAATGAGCAAAGAATTGAAAGACCAAGAGCAAGGACTCATAGCTCTGGTGCAAAGGCAGAGGGAAGGCATGGAGAAAATGAAGAAAAGAGCCAAAGAATAGGTGGGACAGAATGAACGGAGGATGAAGACCTTGGCACGTCGCCTAGCTCTCGTGGAAAAAGAGAAAATCCTCGCAGAGAGCAGAGCAGAGGCCGCCCAAGTAGCCTTCAACACTAAACAGAAAGCCTTCTCTTGAAAACATTAATGGATACCACCCACTCAGAGGAAGGGCAAGTAGGACTATACATGCCACCCCAACTCGATGTCATGGGGCTGAGCCTTGATGATCAACGAAAGTACTTTTTACTGATGGCTGGCCTAACCCCCCCAGGAGGTCGATGCACTAGGCTTTGAAGAGGAAACACAGCAAGCAGACCAACAAAGGGATGAAGCTGAACTCCAATTTGATATGGGCAGATTTAAAGAAGAGGTGATCCCACAACCCCCCTCACCACATTCCCAAGAGTAGCCATCAATTGACACATCTGCGAAAAGACAAGCCGCCCTTAGGGAAAGGAGAAAGAAACTGGTGGAAGAAACTAGGAAACAAATGAGAGCCAAGCCGGTCATGAAACCATCCACACCCCTACCACCATGCCCAGATGACCTCCCAGTAGGTTTCCACGTTGAATTAATAGTTTGGGAGCGACATAAAAGGGACAAAAAACCCTTCTCCTTTAGCTTCCTTCTGCCCAACAGCCTGAAGAGAGTCATGCCACTTAAAGTAGTGGAAGAAGTGATTGCGATTGGAAGCTGACTAGGCCGGCAATTGCTGGAAGAGAGAGAAAAGAATCCCACTCTCTAGGGGACCAAAGAGGCAGAATTTTGGCAGAATAAGGTCTTTGAAGTGCCACATTCTGTACAAGGCTATAACTACTAGCCCATGTGGAGAAGACATGTGTGCAACATTAGCATGCTTGCCTGGATGGCCTTTTGCAACACCTTACCCTATGAGAGGAACAACCCTACATTTATGGCGTACCCTCGTAGGGTAGGAGTGGATTTTGAAGCTACCCTCCATGGACACTATGAATTCCCCATTATCTATAATCCTAACTGTGCCTCTTTTGAATAAGCTCTCACCTTCACCTTTGAAAGCCTAGACATTTCCATAAACCGCTTCCTCGTCAACTTTTCCTCTTGCCCCGATCCAGCCTTCATAACCATCTATAACTACCTTAGGCTTCTTAAACTCTTACTTAAGCAGGAGCCTACCCCACAAGAATGAGGCCTCCCACCCCTCTTTTTTTATCCTAACACCATCGATAGTCTTGCCATGATGCGCTTGATGATGAGAGCTAGCCTTCTACCTTCTTTTTGCCTAGCTCTTCTTGAAGATATGAACGATAGCCAGTTCACCCGATGTAACTACCCCTTCCTCTCCACCACTTCACTCCATGTTCGCATTAATCTCAAGGGATACATGTAGAGCTGGTAGTTTTTTAGCAAATCTATCCGGCCTCCTTCTCCACCTCACTCTGACGATGAAAGTTAGAAACTGGATGCCATCTTGGCTTAATAAAATTTTAAAAAAAGAGAAAAATAAAAATAAAATAAAATAAAATAAAGAAATGAAGGCAAGAAAACACATCAAAAAAAGAAAAAAACATGGAAAGAAAAACTCACATGAAGACACAACCAGGACCACACATGACACAATCAGTGCACCTAGGGGTCCTCAAGTTAGGTGTGTCCGGTGGCTTCAGTCGGCTGGCTCCACTCCTAACCCCCTAGTCCCTTTTTAACCTCCCACTTCATGCTTAGGCACATCAAGGGCAAGACATACCTAGGGAGGCAACACTTACCTATGGTTAGACTTGTCACCCTACACTACACACACCGCACCTCCCTATTGCACGAACAGGGTCCTCAAGTGTGGGGCATCACCCAGGCCTGCCTGTGGTTAGACCCAACTCCCCATTCCACTAGCACGAGCACAATGCACCACACAGTAAGGTAGACACTCCCCTTAGGTAGAGCACCGCACCTTCTCCTTTTAGGGACTACAAAATGCAGCAAACCACCAACTTCGGAGACCCCATCATGCACTTGACATATGATTGGCTTCTTCATCAACCATCATTGCCAAAGATTCCAAAGCATCCGAGTCCACATGTGGCCCTACCATCACTTGACCAACAACTTGCCAGCCGCCTATCCTTTCCCAACAAACAGCTCGAAGTGCCATGGGACTGACACCCGTCTCGGAGCGAAGTAATGTTAACCTCAATTCAAGATGGCAAAAAAAAGAAGGAAAAAGTGAAAAAATGATGGAAAAAGAGCAAGGCATATAGGCGGCCCCTAAAGCTAAGCTAAGGCAAAAAGTGTAATTTTAAATGAAAGGCGCATCAAAAACTCTAAAAACTCTTGTAAAAAAGTGCCAGGCTCCCTCCTGTGCCATTTGTAAAAGAATAGACTGGTGTAGGCTTAGGGCATGAAGCAAGAAGAGGGAATTAGAAAAAGAGACCTTGCCACAATGGCCGATCGTGTAAAAGGGATGTGTGCCCATGGGATTGTAGGGCTTGTATATAAAGTTCAAAAAGTAATTGGAAGCTCATGCTTTGGTGTGTGGCTAACAAGAGTCCTCTCTTCTTCTTTTCTTCTCTTCACCTTGCTTGTGTGTGTGCTCTTGAGAGAGGGAATTGAGAGTGTGAGGGAGTGTGTGAGTGTGTGGGAGTGAGGGATCAAGAGGGTGAAGCTCTTCACCATCTCCTCTTCTCTCTCCTTCCCTCTTCTCTTCTCCTCTTTTCTCACACGTGTGGCTATGGTAGATGGAGCTTGGAGATGGAGGAGGCTTGAGGATGCTTGAGCTAGCATCTAGGATCGTGGAGCTATCGGTGTGTGCGAGAGAGGAGGCAACTCATTTTGGCATCAAGGTAAGCTCACTACACCGCAAGAGGATCGACGGCGTGTCAACTAGGTGAGAGATAGCCATGAGAGCTTGCTTGAAATGCTTGAAACAATAAGCGGTCCGTGGGTCTTGGTGGTTGAGCGTGAGCTCCCACTACACTCCTCTTCAACATCCATCATCCCATCTTCACCCTCAAAGATGGCTTTCATGACATGTTTGCAACTGAATTATTCCTCCCTACAATGTACTATAATTCAAGGTTACAGACTTAATTAAGCTATCCACCTTAACATGGCAATATTCAGCATTGCACAACTTGTAATCATGCCCAATAATGGTAAAAAATTTTATTCAATGACCACACGAGCACCCATAAAATATTCATTGTCACATTTGAGGGGTGCTATAGCGGTCTGTAGCTTTCTCTTCACATGTGGGTACCTTCATTGCCTTTCATTCAAGACCTTTGTATAAAATATGATAGTGTATTTCCCCCCCCCCCCCCCATCATCATCCATACCAATCGGGCTTGCATTCACACTAATGATTATGGGCTTCCCTTTTGAGTATTCAACCTTCCTCAATTTCGGTACTAACTTCAACAATCTCTTCAATTTCTTCATAGCTTTAGTGTGCTTTTGACCCCATTGGAACCTCTATCCTTTCCTTAATAGCTGATAGTAGAGGTCATCAGCCACCATAAGCACAAAATGAGGAATCCATATAAGGTAAAAGACACATGCTCCTAAAAACCTTCTAACCTCTTAAACACTAGCATATGTATCGTACATCCTATCAATACCATCTATTTTTGTTGGTCAAGGCTTCTTGCCATAGGGTCCACACATATGGGCCATAATAAAGACCTCCTCAACTCTAAATATAGACATGTGACCTAAAAGAGTTAAGTGCACTTCTTCCAAGAAAGCTAATATATTTTCACCATTGGTCATGTGTTTTGCAACAAACACTCTATGTCCACGAGTATCCAACTCTTCATTCTTCTTATCCTATGTACAACTCGTTATTGGTACATCATCCAAAAGGGCATATTAAGCAGTGTTATGTGATCCTTGAGCACCTTATTCAGTGTGTTTATCATGTGTGCTATCGAGTTTGTTATATCATGTGGAAGAGTACACTTTTGTACCAAGCCTAAGGGTGTCTCCATAGTTGCGATGTCTCTAATTTCTACTACTATAGCTAGAACTAATCATAGCATGAGTATGAATTTTACAAAAGAATAAATAGCTCTTCCAACAAAAGCCTTTGCAAAATCATCAACTACACGCCCTTGACCAACATTTCTTATAGTCACTTTGTTGATCAACTACATATCTTGAATAAACCTCAATGTACAATTCTTCTTTGGGATTGAAGATGGATCACTATCTTCATGTGTATCTTTTCATTTAGTAGCTCCATTAACTTGTGCAAATAACTTTGAGGCACTAGAATTGGTCTTAAATTCCATGGCACATATGGAATAGTAAAAATCACCATTGGAACCACAATATTCGAGTCCACACAATCTATTTTAGCAAGACAAAATGCAAATGCCTTCCCATGTCTAGCTAACATTTGCATAAAACATTCTCTTTCAGTAGGCAAGAGGAATGCCTCACAACCAATCTTCAGCTCCTTTAGTGTTTGAGTTGTAAATTCATGCCATTATACCTTTTCAATTTTGTAAGCTTGACTGCCTTGACACTTTTTTATAAAATTCATCAATGTCAAGTAGTAGTGGCAGAGAAAATGACTTGACTTTCTTATCAACCATCTTATATTTTGTTTCAATGACAACATCAACCCATTCTTTCACCATTAATCATTCATGTTGTTGAAAAAACTTTGCTATGACTTCTCCAAAGAGCATACATGAAGCACCTTGTTTTTAGCCTCATTTTCCACATTTATTACTGCTAAAATTTCAGTCATAACCCATTACAGAGGCATGGAATATCCTCATCTATAGCCAGCAACCCAGATCTTCTTAGCTCTTTTTCAATTTTCATTATGTACAAATTTTCAACCCTGCACGTGGTCTCCATACACTTAAAAAAACCCGAATTGCTTGCTGTAAATTGAGTATAACCAGTAGTAAATACATATTTTCTTACTTTAGGAGACAAGAGCATCCTCCTAAAAACACTACTATAGCCCTGCATTACAAAAATGCTGCTTGAAAAACTGATTCTTCGAATTCCTTTGCATTTGGAGGCAAAGTATGATGTGTTAAAGTGTCTCGTTATCTCAAATGATTCATACATACAATGGAAAATTGGATAGATATTTTATCATATTTGCTTCTAACTCTTGTGCATAAGCTCTTGTGCATAAGCCAAGCTATGATCCAATGCTTTTGTCTCCATACAAATAGATGTGATGTATGGGTGTTCCAAAGTCATTGGATATAAATAATTGTATTGCATAAAGAAATGCCCTTTTTGTACATCCCCAATAGCTATTATAGCTATTTTAATATTAGTGCATGCAACATATAAATCTCCCAAATAGTTATTTGCATCACACATTCTTCAACCATGATCTACGTCAAATGGCCATACACTATTTTTATACAAAAGAATTGAGAAACATTACATCCATTTCCCAACCATGGTCAAGAAAACCAATGCATAGAGTCTCACACGCCCCAAGCTTAACCACAATTTCTCTTGTGGTCCATGCCCAATGATTACGCATTTAATGAATTTTACAAATAAATTTCAATGCCTCATCCATCAATATGATGCATTTTCCTAACTTCCATATGAGTGTTGTTGCAAATAACTAAGTTTTCAATCACTACATCATTTGTACCCTCAACCCATTGATGTATAGCATCAACCCTCTCCAAAAGCAGCACATGCATTTTTCTCATAATCATCATGTATGCAATGCAAACCAAGCTCCTCTTCTACATGCATCAACGCATTGATCAGATCACCAAGAAACTATCTCTTCCTCTTAACTATATCAATGATTTTATTGTGAAATTCATGTTTAGCAATGCTAAGAACTTTCCCAAGTGTGAATTCCACCTTGTTGTTAAGAATCCAATCTTCAAGCACTTTCTTGGGATCCGTTGCAGTTTCTATACCAAATTACAACTTGTAGCTTGATTGCTTACTCTTTAGCCCCCTAGCTTGTTTTCCATCCTCTTTTCTTTCTTGTGCTACTTTCTCCATTATATGTTCAGGCATAGGCTACACTAAAGCCTTTGGCTGCTAAAAACCCTATGTCACCCTCTTTGATATCCTTGTTGTGTCTTCATCTCTCTCCCTCTTATCCTCTACAATGACTTTTGTATTATGCACCTTAGCCAAGTATGCATACACTGAGTAAGAGTCAATTGACAAGTCCCAACCAATAATGCCACAGATGCTTCTCTGAATGAGCCAATTCATTGTTTGGAACTTTGCTCTTCTCAAGTGTATGCATTACATGAGACCATATTTCAACTTTTAGAATAACCCGCCCTTTCATGCACTTTCTCTATTGACAAATGATTTTTGATGCCTCGAAGTGCTTAAAAATAGCCAAAAATTATGAATATCAAGGGAAAAATAGACTTCGTCGAAGGCGACGGTGGCAATCAATATGATTTTAAGTGGCAATGCCCCAGGAATGCTTAAAAGAGCCATTGGACGACGGTCGGAGAATTTTCACAATTTTTTGGCATACGAGACAAGACCCTAGGAGATGCTCGACAGTGATATACTTCAAGATAGATGCCCAAGATTTTTCAGACTAAGAATCGGACACCGAACGTGGGAAAGGGAGTGCTCGGAAGGCCAAAGGCCAAAATGGCAAGTGTGGAAATGGACTTTAGGAGAGCCCAAAGGGTGTGACCCTTTGGGGCTTCCTTTGAACAGCCCAAAAATAAAAAACGTAGGGGGGGGGGGGGGGGGGGGTTTCGCCTAACAGGGAAGAAGGTGCCATATCCATGAATTGAGGGAGAGATGGAAGATGGGGGCTCTAAACAACCCCCCCCCCCCCAACTAACCGGATACATGATCTACATTCTATCTTTTCTTCCTATCGCTAGTCTCTGCTCCTCAATTGGCTGCTTGGTTGTGGAGATAAAAAGTCAATTTTTCTCTCTTCTCCCTCTCTCTCCTGCATAGAGGCAATTCATGTGCAAGAAATCAAAAAGAAGAGGGGCTGAAGAATGTTGAGATATCGAGCTCCACTCGTGATACACCAGGGTGACCGTTGAGTATTTATGTCACCGACTTGTCAGTTGCAGACGCAGTTGGTACACCGCCGATGAATAATAGCTACATGATAGCTATCCTTATCTACTCTAGTTCGTGGCTCAATTAGTATGCCACCTTAGTTAGTTGAGTTTGGTTTGAGACCCATATATAGGGTTCTTCTATTTCTTTGTACTTGAGTTCTTTTTTGTTTACACAACTAAGAAGAGGAAAATTGTTTTCAGCCTACACCCTTGTGTGTATTCCCCCATTGTGCAAGCAAGAAAGCTACAAGTGAGACTCCTTCCTTCTCTCCCACAATCTTGACATGGTATCAGAGCCCTGTTCGTGGTAAGGAGCTCAAGAAAGCAAGCCAAGCTCGCGGTGTTCTGGTAAGAGAAGCAGTGTTTCTTTCATTTTCTATTTTGCGAGCAGATCTCTGCAGGTAGCACAGCCGGAAAGTGTAGGAGTGCATTGTCTCAGGTTGAGACGCCCTTCGCGGTGAAGCAAGAGGGCAGTATATGCTGCGGGCAAGGGCTTTAGCCCTTGGCGACCCTGTTTTTTTGATTTGAGGCCATTTCGAGGCCTGTTTTGGAGGCAGAAGTTTTCTGCACGCACTCAGGAAAAAGCCCTGTTTTATGCTGTGCGACCACTGTTCTACAGGTCGGTGAAAAGTTACCACAGAAATTGCATCGTATGCTTGTATGCAGAGACATAGGGAGTTTCAGAATCATCCTTGGTTCCTGTTTATGCAAAATCGTCACTAGGAAGTCACTGTGTGGTCAAATACCACTTTTGCCAGTTTTGCAGATTTGCCCTTGTGAGAGTGAAGCTGTGTTTTTTGCAGTGATAGAATTTTTTGCGGTATTCTGTAATGGCGTCTGATTCTCTTTCACAGATTGTCACTGAAAAGCTTAATAAGAACAACTTCCAGGCATGGAAGTTTAGAATGACGAATTTCCTTATGGGAAAAGGATATTGGGAATTTGTTGCAGGAAATGAAGAAGAACCAGTTCTTCCTAATGTTCCCAATCAACAGCAAATGTAGGCATTTAAATCATGGCATGAGAGAGCCAGAAAAGTTATGTACTGGCTGTCTATCAACATTTCAGACTCTATGATTGTGCATATTCAGGATGTAAGTACGCCAAAGGAGGCATGATACTCTGTCAAAAATGTATAGCACAAATACTCAAGCCAGGAAAATGCAGCTCAAGCAAGAGTTGCACAATGTGCAAAGAGAAAGTATAAGCATCAATGACTACCACATGAAGGTGAAGAAGATTGCAGATGCACTTGCTTCCATTGGGTCGCCAGTGGAAGATGATGATTTAGTTTATGTGACCTTGAATGGTCTAGAAAAGGATTATGCATAGTTTCGAACATCCATTTCCGTCCGTGAAAGATTTCCTGATTTTGAGGAGTTGATTGCTCTTCTAATTTCTGAGGAGCAGAGAAATGGTGGTGCATCTTCTTCAGGAGGAACTTCAAAAGAATCTGTCTTCTACTCAAATGCTGGAAGAGGTAGAGGCAAAGGTAGAGGAGGCCGATATGGAGACCATGATAGAAATCAGAATATGCAGCAAACTCAAGAAAACCAGCCCTATGGAGGAGGACATGGTAACTCTAGAGGCAGGGGGAGCCAAAGAGGTCGTGGTGGATGGCAAAGAGGCCAAAATGCAAACAGTAATGTTGAATGCTACTACTGTGGTAAAATGGGTCATATGGCTAAAGACTGCTATAAAAAGTAGAACGACATCATGAATGGAAAACTGCAACAAGGGAATTATGCATCTTCTAGTAGACAGGGTGATGACAGAAATGAGCACTTGTTTATGGTGCAACACATGAACAATTCTGCGACAAGTGCAGAAGAAAGCAATGATGTATGGTATGTTGACTCAGGTGCATCAAACCACATGACAGGTCATGCAGAATGGATGGAGGATGCAAGAAAAATGGAAAAACCAGGATTTGTGGAGACTGGTGATGATACTACACATCCTATTGTGCAGATTGGAAAATTTCCTTTGTCTATGCAGGATGGGAAAAAGAAATACCTGTCCGATGTATTTCATGTCCCGCATTAGGGCCAAAAACGCTTCAAAAAATGCACTTTTGTTAATCACGGGATTAAGGAAAGGGCCAAAGAGAGTTCGCCACGTGTGCAAGAATATGGTATTATTGTCTCCTCTTTTTTAGAGATAGTGGAGCCCATTTCGTGATTCTCTCTTCTTTTTTAGCCAAAACCCCTAAAGTCTGACATGTTTTGGAGTCCCAAAGACGTTATTTACTTACAAATCTGACAAAATACGTGACAGAGATGTGATGAAATTAAGAATGAGTTTTTTGAAAGTAGGGAGATCTTTCAATATTGTTTTTGCCGCCCAATACATACTCATTTGTGTTCTTGGCGCTACTTTTTAGTTCATTCACTCCTCTTTGAGCTTCTTTCTCTGCGCTTTCATTCTTTTCATGGCTTCCTCCAGGCGCCCTTCTCGTTTAATACACTCTTGCACAGTCTATAGCCAGGGAGCATATGGAAATTTTGAACCCAAAACCTTTGCTGTAAACGATTGGGTTACCATGCTGCCATCTTGCAAGGGCTCTCATAAGGTGAAAAGAAGAAAACGAGAAGATATAAAACATCACTGGAAGGGCCGTATCATTGCCTTCAAAATTATGCCCGAAGGCTGGTTTGTCAAGGTGCAACATGTTTACATGGCCAAGGATATGCACTTGCCTCCAAACGAACGTGTTCCTCAACAAACACATTGTAAGTTATAAGTTGAATAACGTATATAATTCTTTTCCATTTATGCAAGTTCTAACAAACGGTTCGTCATTGTAGATATCTTTCCGTCAACAAGTATTGAATGGCAACCTGTGGAAAGCCTAAGTGGGACTTTCCATGCCATTCATAAGGTATTGGCAGACATTATTTATGCCGATCAAACTGTGTCTTTTTATAGTGAATGCAAGGTTTTTATATATTATGCACAGTATGTGGTTCCCTCTAAAGTGGATAGGTATGGGAATATCGAAGATTTGCCATTGCCAAGTCTTTCATCTCTAAACTGGGAGATTCCTGATAAGGTAACGGTGCAGAGTTTCAAATTCAAAATATCTCAGGATATTAAAAAGTCCATGACAGCTGGAAGGATCTCAAGAAGAATACATTTATCATGGTTTATACCCCTCCATATCTTCGTGGCTTGCTTCAAAACAGCAAATTTACAAAGAATGAAGGTATCCTGGCTAAGTAGAAACTTTTCGGAAGAGGATTTGGACAACGCTATAGGGACGCATTGGAAATCTAGAGAGTGCGATCATAAGGGTGATAACTTGAGGTGCAGTGCATGCCCTCAATCCTTGGCTTTGGCTTACAGTATCCCTCGCCAAACTCTTGCTTTGGGCTTTGATTACAGGAGATACAAACTAAGATTGGGTATTTGGGTTCCCTTGGATTCCGATACAGATTACACACCATATAAACTTGCGGTGCACGTTTTGCCGCATGAAGAAGTAAAGAAGGTGAATGTTACTTCCAATTGGAGTCTGAAAGATGTGAGGGATACCTTGGAATTGCTACACAATACATCCCCTAGATATAAGTTCAAAGTGAATGGTGTAACAATTGGTAAAAGAGCCGAGCGCTCTTTCTTTTGTACGAGTTGTTTGTCTCCCACAATTGTGAGTTTTGAGCCTTGAGAATGAAAACTTGGCAGGAATTTATCTTAATAAACTGTCCTTAAGATATTTTTTAATGGGAACTCATAAGGAAGCAAGATGCCTTTCGAATGTGTATAAATGAAATGTACATTACATTCGATTTACAAGTGAAAATTTTCATTACACAATGAGGTACAAAAATTGCATAAAAATGTACAAAGCTAAAATAATAAGGCTCGTGTATGCTTATGTTTGCTATTTTCATTCTTTATCGATTTCTTCAAAGATATTTTTTCTCACAGGGCCTTTCTTTGATTGTTGAAAAAATTTCACCTTTACAGGTAGTCTCTTTTCTTGGGGCTTAAGAGGGGATGGATCAAATTTAAGAGGAGAGAGCATTGGCATTCCTTTTTTCTTAGACTCTGCAGCAGTGGTCCCATTGCCTTTGCCCTTGCCTTTACCATTGCCATTGTCCTTACCCTTTCCCTTGACCTTTCCCTTGCTTGTGCCCTTGGCCATTGAAGTTTTGGGAGGAAGAGGAGAGTCAGGATCATACGGTGTGATTGCCCTGTCCAGAATCAGCTCAATGCATCTCTCCCTTATCCACCAAACATATGATTCGGGATAGTCCTTACACTGTAAGAATAAATATTAAAAGTTAGTGAAAAGAAATGATGATAAGGGTTGCACAAACATCAAATGAAATTAACTTACATTCACTCCTTCTATTTCTAACAACTTTGAATCCACTGTTCTGCAAATGTTTGAGATAACTCTCCATCCACAAGAATGCGCATCGCTTTGCAATGGAACTTCTTGTAGAAGAAAAGTATAGGGCCTTTGAGGATCAGCAAGATCCTCGTATGTTGTATCCAAAAATGTAGAAACGAATCTACCAGCATTGCAAAAGGAAGCTTTGTAAGTTCAAAATATTCTTTATAAATAAAATCAAAGTAAGTAATTTTCTTTCAACATACATTCGTGCTTGACCATGAACACCGCTGAGAGAATTCATAAAGATAATTTTCCTTGAAAGACAATTAATGTAGATGAGACTCCAATGCCCTCTGCAAATTCATAAAAGAGGTGAGTAGAAGGGTTAAAGCAAATGAATATAAATTTTCCTCTGCAGAAAAAGAAAAATACCTTTCTACATAAGGGAAAAAGATGTGGTAATTTGTCACACTATCGAAGCTACGAAAAAATGGTGAAATATTAGAACCAGATTTTGTAAAAAGTTCCACAGAGAGAAGTGGATCAACAATGTATATGGTTCTTCGGATATCGAGAGTGAGCGAGGAGACCAATGCCCTGTAGACAATAGCAAAAGCTATTCAATACAAATTTCATCCAAAATATACTTGAACCTAAAAGACTTAACTTACGCAAAATATATATATATAAACCTTACCTTATGCAACAAAAAACCACAGAGTCAAATAGTTGGACATCCCTTTTTTCCAACATGGGCTTGTCCTCGGGAGATATACTAAGATATTCCTCCTCAGGTTACGCAGAGACATTCACAAGAATCTGCCCATACACTTTGCCCATCCTCTCGCTGTTGACGGGAGCAAGTAATGCGGCTTTCCTCTTGTAAACATCGTCTTCAGTTTCAAGCACCTCCTGATTTTTTTCACTCAAGAAAGCCTCCTGCTGGGTGGCACCCCTTGTAGGGTAAAGGTGAGTAACATCCTCAACATTTAGCTTTTTCTCTTTCCTGGACAATTTTGGGGGAATGTTAAGGATTTCAAAGGCTTTTTGATCATTGGAAGGCAAGGGCCTCAGCACTTTGTCAAACCTATACATGACTCTGCTGATGATGCTGAAATCTTTATTCATAAGGGTGATCCTATGAGCATGGGCGGCATCAATGTAAGCGTCGTTCATGAAATCAATAACAAAATCTTCTGCGGCCTCTTGCAGGGCAAGAATGGCTGAGAGTTGCGACTTCTTATTTAGACCAGAGACAGTTGCCACTTGAGACAATCTATCAGAGATCTCTTTAACGACCCTTATAAAAGCTGATTTTGGAATGACATGCTATGTAGCCCTCTGGGCTTTCCTTATCTCACTGAAACATCTCTGCGTATAGAAGAACCTGGACTTCCTCTTTCTCTTTTGTGGCTTGGGAGGTTCAGTGGCTTCAGCAGATGTAGCCTCAAGTGCCATTGTAGGGAATGAGTCTTTCACATGGCAAGAATCACCCTTTGCTTCCTCAACTTCAGGAGAAGAAACATTTATAGAAGATGCAAGGCCAACACCAGGTGTAGGGGGGATTTCTGTTGTAAAATGCTCTAGGGCCTGTGATGGACCAACTACAGTAAACTTGGTAGAGGGCTCCCCCTCAGATTCATCAAATTTTAACTTTCTTTTTCCCCCACTGTCCTTCCCATCCAGATACACTCTTCTTGCAGTTTGCTTTGTCCTTGCCATCCAGAAATGCAAAAATAACAACCAGAAGGACAATTCCAGAAATAGTAAATCAAACAGGCTAATTGGCACGAAAAGATACGAAATGAGCAATTCCGATACAGCACGATATGAACAAAACGAGCACAACGGAACAGCGCCCTCGCTCCGTATTGGACACCAGAATGCCGATACGGCGCGATATGGAGCAAACCAAGACTGCGTATGGACGCCCTCGCTCCGTATTGGCAATGCCACAAGGGTGAGACGGAAATGCTGATACGGCGCGATATGGAGCAAACGAACCCAGCGGATGGACGCCCTCGCTTCGTATTGGCCTAGTCCGTATTGGTGAGACGAAAGTGCTGATACGGCGCGATATGCAATAAACGAGAATAGCGTTCGGACGCCCTCGCTCCGTATCGGCACACCTCTTTTTTAAAAGCGAATAAGGAACGGAGCCAAAAGACCACCGATACAACGCGAGAGTTAAGAAACGGAGAAGACGCAAGTCTTGTATCGCACCGTATCGGCAAGTAAGGCGGGAAGAGCTCAAGAAATGAAAAGTGTACACGTAGGAAAGATCACCACTTATATACCCACGTCAATCATGATACGTGTCGGACACGTGTCCGACGCTGATTGTGCCACGTATCTGCATTTATGGTCCGTGTGCTACGTGTCAAGTAACGACTGGTCCACTTCTTTGCCACGTGGTTATCGGCCACGTGTTGGCCAACGGCTACTGCCACGTGTCGGAAACCAACAGATACTGCCAGGTGGCATAATTCCGCGCCTACATAAGGGTGTGTTCCTCATCCGTACGTTTTTTTTTGGTTTTTCGGGAGCTCTGTTTGTGTTGCTAATACGGCGCGAGGGCGACTGTTTGCCTTCTTCGCGTTGTGGCGTTCGCGCTTCTTACTGGAATCACCGATACGGTGCGAGGGGGCCTATCCATCTGATTCGTTTCTCTCTTATCGTGCCGTATCAGCAGAAGTTGCAAACATGTCTGAACCCATAGAATTCCTAGGATCCAAGGTTTCTCCAGGAACTGGTAAAAGAAGGAGGCTTTCAAAAGGCTCAAGGGCATCAACATGTGATTCTTTTTCCTCTCCATCCTCTGCCACCAGTGTGAGAAGGCCAAGTACATCTCCAGGGAAGCGAACGTCGGTAGTGAGAGGTCAAGGAGTATCAGAGCTCACTGATATCACTCCATCAGAGAGGCTACTTGATTTTATGCTTCAGAATGGAATGGATCTCTCATTCTATGGAGTTGTGAAAAATGTGTTTAATCCTGATTGGGAACTTGACAAAGTTCTGAAATCTTGTGAAAAATATATTGTGGAGGCCTTTTTGGAGTTTGAAAATCTTGCAGGTCCTTCTGTTGAAGTTGGCACAATTGAATATGTCCATGTTCCCATTGGGTCAACAGGAAATGAAAAGTCAGTATTTACTAAAAAGTGCAGTGCCCACTCTCTGGAGAGGTTTTATTCAAGAGACATATTTTGCTGCACTCATTCCAAAAACTGCAAGATGATGAGAAAATCTGCTGCTTTTATTGTTTTCAGCCTTGTCAAATACCCTGTGAAAGCTGAGGAGCAACAGTTCGAAGGAGCAAAATCTACCAGCTTTTGCATGTTAGATGATCTGGTAGATGAAAAGGAAACAGAGGAGGTTGTAGATACAGATTTTGAGGCTTCTATTGCTGAGAATTTGGATGTTGCTCACTTCAAAGCTGAGACTATCATTGAGGAGAGCCAAGGAGATACAAACCCTCAACCTGATGAGAGTTCTCACTATATTGTTCCTTCCCTACCATGTATACCTTTCAAGGACAAGGAGTACATTTTACTGTCAGATATTCAAAAACTTTTTAATCTCAGGGAAGATTATTGTCTTGCAATTATTGCAGAGGCTTCTGAAGCTGCACATGGGATAATTGACACAGAAAATGAATCAAAGGAAGAGATTTTGAAACTTGATAAAGAAACTCTAGATGATAAGTTTATTGATGCTGGTGAGGCCCTCTCTCTTTGTTTTGAAAAGGCCAAAGAAGCTGAGAAAGAGTTGAGTATTACTGATGAGGACTTCGATCGCATTCAAAGTGAACTCGGGATTTCCAATTTTGGAAGAGAGGAGCCTGAATATGTTAAAGAATTGACTAACACCAATGAGACAGCATCATCAATTAATTTATGGAATCTATTTAAATTGGAGTACGATGAAAATCAAGTGATAAGATGTGGTGTGGGGGCCAACATTTCCCTAGGAATTGCCCGAATGTCAAATATGATATTTGCGGGAAGTCTGGCCACTTAGCTGCTACCTGTTGGAGTAAGATCAGTTATTTCCAACAAGGAAGTAAACAACCAGGTCTAGTTAACCATCGCGCATAAGGGAATAATCTCCAGTAAGACGATGGACCAAGGCAAATGCTGCAAAGAGGAAAGGCTGTTGTAGAGGAGTTACCTCATGGCAGTGGAGTCAGCCTTATTCAGGTTGTACATGTCAATGATGCTGAAACTTCTAATCTACGAGCCATAACTGTTGAGATGACAAGCGCAACACATGCGGACATTGATGATAGACCGCCTAGTTAGATGGATCCACATGTCTACACTTAGCACGTCGGTGGTCATTATGACTCTCACATGGCCACTGACTCATTACTTATTATATTCACGTTGTTACACCTATTTACAGCTGGTATAGTTATAGCGCCAGTCAACTAGTGTAGTCGGTTATGCATTGTTTGACTTAGTAGGCCACTTTTCTTTATGTTGTATCTTATCTATACTTTGTGTATATTGTAAAGTGTGTGGAAGAAGAAGAAGAAATCAGCAAGAAAACGTTTTGGCCTCCATCTCTCTTCTTGTCTCTTGAGTGAGCTTCTCCTTGTGCATTTTGTGTGTGTTCGGTGCAACATCTTGAGCAAGTCCCCCCACCACGCGATTCTTGACATGGTATCATAGCCGCACCACTGAGAGAGGCTGATTTCGAAGTCTGAAGCAAAGGAAAAGAAGCAAGGTTTGAGCAAGCAAGCCACGGGTAAGAAGCTCTCCCATTCTTCCACTCTCTCTCTTGGATAGTGCCTGTGGAGGCACCGGAAGCAGGGCAGAGCAAAAATCTCAGATTGTGGTGAGATTTGGTGTGCGCAAAGAGCATTGTCTACTCTGCAGATAAGCCCTTTAGGGCTTGACCGCAGTTATTTTGGGCATCTGAGGCCGTTTCAGGGCCCGTTTTAGAGCCGCAAGGTTGCGAACATTAGTTTCAAGGTACATTGTGACTTTGACTATATTGACCGAAAGTAGGTGCGCAGGTTACAGATTTCAGATCTGTAAGTTCAAAGGTGTTTACCAGCAAGTAAACACAAGGTTTATCTACAAACTGGTTACAGATTGCATGAATTGTTGAGCAGAGAGTGAAAAAGGCTGTCTGGTGTATTGCTGTGCACTATAGGTCGAGGGTTGTAGAAGATTTGCTTGCTGTTTGGTATTAGTTTTGTGATAATGGCAGAGAACAGTGGAAGCCCCATCATTGAGAAGCTCGACAAGAACAACTACCCTTCATGAAAGTTCCATGTCACGAACTTCCTTATTGGAAAAGGCCTCTACGAGTTTGTTTCAGGTGAAGAAAAGGAGCTGGAGGTAAGTGATCATCCAACTGCAGAAGAGACAAAGACACGGAAGGAATGGAATGCAAAAGATAAAAAGGTAATGTATTGGTTGTCTATAGTAATTGACAATAATATGCTGGGACACATTAGAAATGCAGAGAATTCATATGCAACTTGGACCATACTTAAAAGTATGTTTTCTGTAAATACAAAGGCACGAAAGATTCAACTCAAGCAAGAGTTGAATACATTAAAGAAAGGGAAGATGTCTATCAATGAGTATGCAGCACTGAAGGAAAGAAGCATTGCACATGCATTGGCAGCGATTGATGCAATGCCCGATGATGATGATTTGGTGTTGTCTACCTTGGGTGGACTTAATAATGAAAAGGCTTGGAAGTCTTTTGTAACTTCCGTATATGTCAGAAAGCCATTTCCAGATTTCAATGAGTTGGTCTCCCTTATAATCACTGAAGAGATCAATATGCAGAGTGAGACATCTGAAAGAAGTGGTGAACAGGTCCAAGTTTTCTACTCTAGTTTAGGAAGGGGACGTGGCTGGTTCTCTTCAAGAGGCCGTGGTACAGGACGTGGTAGTGACAACTAGCAAAACAGATTGAATCAGCAATTTGGTGATATGCAGGTTTCAGGCAGTCGTGGTAACTTTAGAGGCAGGGGGAGCTTTAGAGGAAGAGGTGGATGGCAGAACAGAGGCTCTAACAACTCTGGTATTGTGTATCACTACTGTGGCAAAACAGGTCATATTGCAGCCCAATGTTATGCTAAGAAAGATGATATTCGCAGTGGTAAGTTGCAGCAAGGAAACTATGCATCATCTTCACGACAGAATGAAGACAAAAATGAACGTCTGTTTGTTATACAGCATATGCAGAATGCTGTTACAGGAAAGGGAACGCATGACGATGTTTGGTATGTTGATTCAGATGCATCCAATCATATGACCAGTTATGCAGAATGGTTTGGAGAGATATAGGATTTGCAAAATGCAGGTTATGTGCAGATGGGTGATTATTCATGCCACCCAATTTCACATATTGGAAAAGTTCCCTTGTCCTTGCATGATGGTAAGACAAAGAGTCTTTCAGATGTATTGCATGTGCCATCTATTACAAAGAACTTGGTGTCAGTGGGTCAGATGGTGGAGCAAGGGTTGCAAGTCAAATTTAATGCAAAGGGCTGCTTTGTAGAAGACTTCAATGACAAGTGCATGTTAGTTGCAAAGGGAAGTAGAGTTGGACGTATGTTTACTCTGGATGCTGGAATTCCTACTATGAATGTTACTATGTATGCTAAAGGAAAAGGTGTTGTTGCAGACATTGAAATTTGGCACAAACGCATTGGACATGCAAATGTACAAAGGCTGAAATTAATGAAGTCCAAAGGGTTGGTTACAGGTTTGCCTACATTTAGAGTTGCAGAATTTCATAAGGTATGCGAAGCATGTCAGTTTGGTAAGCACGCAAGACAACCCTTTTCACATGACAGAGATGTAAGCAGAAATATCCTTGATGTTGTGCATACAGACATTTGGGGGTCTACACAAAATGTATCTCTTGGAGGCAATTCATACTTTGTCACATTTATTGATGATTGTTCTAGAAAGCTGTGGGTATATTTTATGAAGGAAAAGAGTGAAGCTTTTGAGCACTTTAGAACTTTCAAGGCTGCAATTGAAAGAGAAACAGGCTTGAAAGTAAAGTGCTTGAGGTCAGATGGGGGGGAGAGTACCTCTCGAATGAGTTCAGTGATTTTCTGAGGTCTCGTGGGATAAAGAGACAGTTCACATGCAGGTATACCCCACCGCAAAATGGGGTTACAGAAAGGAAAAACAAGCATATTGCAGAAGTTGCACGTGCCTTGATGGCTGAAAAGAATATGCCTAAGCATTTTTTGTCTGAGGCTGTTCATACTGCTGTTTATATTATGAACAGAACTCCCACAGCTGCAGTTCATGGTATGACCCCCGAAGAATGTTTTACAGGTAAGAAGCCTGATGTTTCACACTTGAAAGTGTTTGGCTGCATTGCGTATTTTCATGTGCCAAATGAGTTGCGGAAGAAACTGGATCCAAAGGCTGAAAAGTGTGTGTTTATTGGATACTCTTTAGAGCAGAAAGGGTATCGCTATTATAACCCTGTCACATGTAAGTTCAGAGTGAGCAGGGATGTCATCTTTGTTGAAATGAGTAGTTGGTATGCATCTAGTGGTGATGCATTGGATGATGATGATGATCATGACACTCATGTGCAGGCTGAAAAGTAAGAATCACGGACTCTTAGCGGACAAGAGACATCATCCGGTAGTCCTTGGTCTGGGAGACTAAGGAGTACCTCTACATCTTCAGGTGCATCTAGTAGCACTACAGGTAAAGACAAAGGAAAGAGTAAAGTGTTAGAAGGCATTGATGCAGTTCTTGATGGAGACTCCAGTGGCTCAGAGAGCTTGGATGATGAGCTTGGCATTCCTTCAGTGAGGACTCCAGGTGTGCAGAGAGCACGCGTTAATGCAAAGACTCCATTGAGTGATCCAGTGGTACGCAGGTCTAGCAGGGTGAGATACCCTATTAAAAGATTTGGTTTTGAAGGTTATGCAGCTCACCATTATGCTTATATGGTGAAACTAGTTGAGGATGTTGAGCCCACATGTTTTGAGGAGGCTGTTGGTCATGCTCATTGGGATGCAGCAATGGATGAGGAGATGTCTACATTAGAGGCCAATACGACTTGGGATCTAGTATCATTGCCAAAGGGCAAGAAAGCCATTGGATGTAAGTGGGTTTATAAGATTAAGCACAATGCAGATGGCTCTATTAGTAGGTACAAAGCTAGGCTGGTTGCAAAAGGCTATGCCCAGACATATGGCATAGATTATGATGAAACCTTCAGTCCAATTGCTAGGATGGCAACTGTCAGATGTGTGATTGCTTTGGCAGCAGCAGCCAAAGGTTGGAGGTTGCAGCAAATGGATGTGAAGAATGCATTCTTGCATGGTGATTTGCAGGAATAAGTGTATATGGATTAGCCAACAGGTTATGAAGATTTAGAACATCCCACATATGTGTGCAGGTTGGAGAAGGCACTCTATGGGCTCAAGCAAGCACCTAGAGCATGGTCTGACAAGATCAGAGAGTATCTTGTCAATATTGGCTTTTATGTTTATGATGCTGATCACTCACTTTATGTGAGAAAGGGAGATGCAGGTTTGGTCATCATAGTCATCTATGTGGATGACTTGATTATTAGAGGTGATAGCGATAGTGGGATTGCTAAAGTCAAGGAATTTTTGAAGAAGAAGTTTGAGATGAAGGATTTAGGTGAGCTAAAGTACTTCCTTGGCATTGAGGTGATCAGATGTGATGATGGTATATGGCTATCCCAAAGACAGTATGGCTTGGATATGTTATCCAAGTATGGTATGACAGCATGCAAACCACTTTCAGTCTCGTTGGAGCAGAATGTAAAGTTGAGTGCTGATGTTGGGGATGAGATAGAAGACCCTACTATATTTAGGAGGATAGTGGGGAGTTTGATCTACATGACCATTACAAGGCCAGACTTGAGCTACGATGTTGGTCTTGTGAGTCAGTTTATGCAAGTACCTAGAAAGCCACATTTAGATGGAATCACACACATATTGAGATATGTGAAGTCCACATTACATTATGGACTTTTCTATGAAGCAAGTACAGATGTACAGGTGTTTGGATACACAGATGCAGATTGGGCTGGTAGTATGTCTGATAGAAGATCTACCAGCGGATACATGTTCTCTCTTGGTAGTGCAGCAGTTGCTTGGAGCAGCAAAAAGCAATCTACAGTTGCTTTGTCGAGTACAGAGGCTGAGTATAGAGGTGCTGTTGTTGCAGCATGTGAGGTAGTATGGTTGCAAAAGTTATTGGCTGATTTGGATGTGCAGGTGGAAGGTCCAGTTGTCATTTATTGTGACAACATGAGCAATATACAGTTGGCTAGGAACCCTGTGTTCCATGCTAGGACAAAACATATTGAGGTACACTACCACTTTGTGAGAGAGAAGGTACTAACAGGTGAGATTGACTTGGTGTATGTCAGCACACAGGATCAGATAGCTGACATCTTCACGAAGGCATTGGGTACAGAGAAGCTTCAAAAGTTTCGAAGCTTACTTGGAGTTGCAGGGATGCAGTTGAGCTTGAGGGGGAGTGTTGAGATGACAAGCTCAACACATGCGGACATTGATGATGGACCGCCTGGTTAGATGGGTCCACACGTCTACACTTAGCACGTCGGTGGTCATTATGACTCTCACATGGCCACTAACTCATTACTTATTATATTCAAGTTGTTACACCTATTTACAGCTGGCATAGTTATAGCGCCAGTCGACTAGTGTAGTCGGTTATGCATTGTTTGACTTAGTAGGCCACTTTCCTTTATATTGTATATTATTTATACTTTGTGTATATTGTAAAGTGTGTGGAAGAAGAAGAAGAAACCAGCAAGAAAACGTTTTGGCCTCCATCTCTCTTCTTGTCTCTTGAGTGAGCTTCTCCTTGTGCATTTTGTGTTTGTTCGGCGTAGCATCTTGAGCAAGTCCCCCCACCACACGATTCTTAACAGTAACAAGAGGTCAAAAGATTGAAGAGGGTGACAAAGGAATTGTAAAACCTGTCAAGGGCAGCCCTAAGCAAGATGCTAGGAAAAAGCGAGTCTTAAATCCTAATAAGGAAGGTGGACCGTTAAGACCTATTGGCAGTAAAGTCGATCCCGAGGAGGATAAAGGATTGCGAAGAAAGAAGGTAAAGGCTAAAAAAGAGGCACCAAAGCCGGTGGAAAGACCAAAGGAGAGAATGGTTTGGCGTGAGAAGAGAACTTTGGCTAATTATCATGGCTTTGATCTACCAAGTTCCCTTTGCGAAGTCAAACCAGACGTGAATCTCTTGCAATTAATTAAACTTTCTCCAAGAGTACGTAAGGAATTCAAGAAAATCCTACGTATAGGGTATATAGTAGAACCTTTGGGCATAGCTAGAGTGGGGGAAGATTGGTTCAATCATGCTGAAAATCATTGCCCTAGGGTTCCAACATATGTGGATGGAATATTAGTGGAGCACCCTATCATGGACACTCGATCCTCCGTCAATATCATAAGTTTAGACTTGATGGAGAGGTTAGGTCTAGAGATCCGAAAAGATGGCTCCACACTTCTTAGGATGGCTAATGATAGTCTAAGACAACCAGAAGGTTGCATTACTAAGGTCCATGTTATAGTTGCGAGCGTGGAATGCTATCTGGATTTTAGGGTGATAAGGTTTGCAGGATGTCCTAGCTATCGAGTTTTGCTAGGCAGGCCATGGATTCTACAGACAATCAAGTCGATATACCCGCTGGTCGAGTGATTCTAGGTCGAGATGCCCATCGTATAATAGTGGATGCTTACCCTAAGTCTCCTCAGAGTGAGAGAGATCCACTATCCTCCATTAAACTAGAAACAATAGATGATCCATCTAGTAGTGAGACTTCATCGAGCGATGGATCTAAGGAACGGTTCACTACAGAGGATATTTATCAGATAACCTTGAATGAGCCAATAGAGCCTCATGATCGAATAAGAGATGTGGATGTTATTGAGCTAGATCTTGGTACGCTAAATGATTCGCGGCCAATTAAATTAGGGTCCATGCTTAGTTCAGAAGAAAGAGAGGATTATGTCCTTAATTTGAGAGTTCCGTGATATCTTTACTTGGAGCTATGACGAACTTCAGGGTATTCCTCCCAGTCTAGTTGTGCATACTATTCATATAAAGGAAGGTACCTGCCCTGTAAGTCAAAAAGTAAGGCATATGCCTTTTGAATTAAGGGACGGGTTGTACGAGGAACTACAGAAGTTGTGAAAAGCAGGTTTGATCTTCCCTGTTCAACATATTGAATGGTGCTCACCAGTTGTGATCAGGAAGAAGAATAATAATCAAATCTGTCTTTGTGTAGGTTTTAGAGAGTTGAATAAGCAGATTGTTAAAGATTACTACCCATTTCCGTTTATTGACCAAATTTTGGATTAACTAGCGGGTAGGGAAATATATTCGTTTATGGACTGCTTTGCAGGGTATAACCAAATGGCAATTGCTGAGCAAGACAAGATAAAAACAACATTTATTATAGTATTCGGTACCTTTGCATACCATGTGATGGCGTTTGGGTTGTGTAATGCACCTAGTTCGTGGCAAAGAACAGCCGACAAGACCTTTGGTGACATCTCCCCAGAGAAGCTGAAAGCATTCATTGACAATCTAGGGGCAGCCACCGTAAGGGATAGACAGTTGATCATTTTGCGAAAGTGTTTTGAGTGTAGCAAAAAAATTTGCATAGCTCTTAACCCACAGAAGTGAATCTTCGGAGTCCTTATGGGCTATTGTTAGGCCATATGGTTAGTTTTGTAGGGATTGCGACTGATCCTGAAAAGATCAAGGTCATAGTCGCCATGAGTCCACCACGTACTTCAAAGGAAGTGCATAGCTTTCTGTCATCAGTAGGGTATTATCAGAGGTTTATCAATGCCTTGGCAGAAAGAACGTTGCCGCTGACAAACTTACTGTTCTTTAATTGTCAGTTTACATGTAGTGATGCTTGCAAAGTATCTTTTGACTATGTGAAGCAGGAGCTTGCCAAAGCATCTGTTTTAAAAGCACCAAAAAGGGGCGAGATGTTTTATATATTTTTAGCAGCAACTATGTATAGTATCAGCTGCTGTTTGGCACAAATTTGGGAGAAAACGTGGTACCATTCGATAGCTTTTGCTAGTCGAAAGTTGGGCATATCCAAAATTAACTACACCTATATGGAGAAGTTGTGCCTTGTGATGGTATTTGCGACCAAAAAGTTTAGGCACTACATTCTTTATGAGAGGGTGGTTTTTTATACGAAGGCGGAAGGGCTCAAATTGTTTTTGAATAAGTTACAACCACTTGACCGTTTAGCAAAGTGGTTAATCACTTTGCAAGAATTTGATTATGAGATTAAGAGCAAGCCGCCGAAGCTTTAGGGCATTGTAGAGTGTCGTGAATTTCGAAGAGCCAAAAGAGGTCGTGGCTGAAGGAAGTGACATGGAGGCTTTGTTCAAGATTGATACGGTATCTATTTCCTCCTAGTATGCTACTATAACTCACTATCTTTCTACAGGAGAGACTAGAGCTACTTTATCAAAATCGAAGAAGATGAAGATTAAACAACAGGCACTGAAACTTTCCTTGATCGCAGGCACATTATATCGGCAGGGTGTTGATGATATCTATCACTGATGTGTGATACCTGACCAGGTTCCCTTTATTTTGGAAGAGTGCTATGACTCCGCTTGTGGAGGGCACTTTGCTAGGCAATTAACAACACAAAAGGCTTTAAGAGCTAGATATTGGTGGCCATCCATCTTCCAAGATTCCTTTGAGTACGTTAAGAGATGTGATACCTGTCAAAGGCATGACTGCAGAGAGAACAGGAAGCGTCCACTTACATCTATCATGACTACCCTTCCATTTGAGAAGTGGGGCATCGATTTTGTGGGACCGATCACCCCGTCATCTATTACTCAGAAGATGTACATTATAGTAGCAACTGATTACTTTACAAAGTGGTCAGAAGCACGGGCGACGAGGCAGGACAATGCAAAAGAGACTGCGAGTTTCCTACTTGAGTTAATCATCTACCAATTTGGTCCACCAAAAGAAATAGTATCGGACCGTGGAACTCACTTTTTAAATAAAGTGATTAAAAGTCTAACTGAAGCTTGGAAAATCAAGCATAACAAGACAACCCCCTATAATCCACAAGCAAATGGACAAGTCAAAAGTACCAATAAGCAACTTGTGGGTATTCTATCCAAGATAGTCTCCGAAAAGAAGCGGGACTGGGATACAAAATTATATGTGGCAGTTTGGGCATATAATACGACATTTAAATGAGCCACTAGCCACACCCCATTCAAATTAGTTTACAGAGAGGAGTGTGACTTGCCCTTAGAATTTGAGTTGCCGACCATAAGATTCGCAATCAATCATTCTTTGGGTGATGAAGATGCCCTATTTGAGTGGTTTACGACTATAGCCCACTTGGACGAGCTCAAATTGCAGAGTTTGTTGCACCAGGAGGTAGCTAAACGGCGGATGAAGCGGTTGCATGATCTAAAAGCGAAGAGGTATACCTTTAAGAAAGGGCAGTTAGTTCTAGATTACGATGCATATAGGGAGCTATTTCCAAGAAAGTTGGAACCTCGATGGGATGGCCCTTACAAGATAGTACAAATAGGTAAAAATAAGTCCATAGTTCTATTAGCTGATCTACAAGGAGTAGCATTTAAGAATAAGGTTAATCTTAATAAGATTAAACCTTATTATTTGTAAGTATGCTAATGCGGAAAAAAATGCATTCCATGTCCATGCTGGGGCTGATTGGAGACCTACAGGAGAGCTTAAATTAGTTGATGGGGCGGTTAATCCCTTATTTGGAGCACCCATATCTCGAGCAAAGATATCATCAGGGGCAGCTTATCTAGTGGAGCAAGGAATATGAAGTGATTGAGCAAGAAGACGATACCTTTGTGTGGGAAGTTAAAGTTTTCTGCCATCACTGTTTACAAATCTTGACAAGCATCCCTGTTGAGTTTAATGAAGAAGGTGCGATGGAGCCGTCAGTTCATCCTCTAAATATGTTGAACTTTGACTATCATAATTACGAATAGGGGAGTCCTTGATGGCTGGTTGTGTACATCCATTATGGACATATACATTATACTTTGATGGAGCATCCAGGGGCCCTAATAGAAAAGGAAGTGTTGGAGTAGTTATCCGAGATCCCCCGACGTAGAGTTACAATGAAATTAGCTGCTTATCTCGGGGTAGGATTTACTAACAACATGGCCGAGTATAAAGCCTTGATTATGGGATTGAATATTTCTAAGAAAGGTGGTATTAGGCAATTGTTAATAAAAGGGAATTCCCAGTTGATCTTAAATCAACTCAATGGGACATATACAGTCCGGAATCCTCTTCTTCGTATGTATCATCAAACTGCTATAACCCTACTTGATGAATTTGAGAGCATATCTCTTTAGTTGATTCCGCATTATTGGAATCAGTTTGTAGATTCCTTAGATAATTTTTATTATGAAGATGGCCACTTTTTCAACTATGGTCCTAGTCTGGATGTCGTTATTGATACTGAGACAGGACCTGGTCACTTGTGGGGAATGTTATCAGACCATGTGTTATATAGTAGGCGATGATTGATATGGGTAATGCAAAGAGTAGCTGAGACCCATCTACCGTTGTTATCTTGAACCCATAGGTTAATCCAACGACATGTTATCCGTACGCCTCTTGTTACATATGCATGAGGTATGGGCCATAATTTGATGCATTTAGTTTAGGGCTGAAACCCCTATTTTTCCCCTTGGAATGGAGCATTTCTTTAGGCCAAGAGGGCCCTATCTCTATTTGGTGCAGGTACGTTTAATACTTTGTTGTTTTATAGTGATTGCACCATACAGGTTGACGAAGTTGCTGGAGGGAGCGTTTGCGAAGAAGCTTATTGTGGCCATTCTAGGTGGTTTCATCCCCTTTTTTCCTTAAGAAATTAATGATATATGTGCGGGTGAGGGCTACTTTCTTTTGTTTGTTGGGGACCGACACTTGAGACATGAAGTCCCAAGATTAGGCTCAGTATGTCTGAGGGAGGTCTAAGTAGTCATTGCCTCCTGCAAGGCATTGTCAGGCATTGAAAGACCTGTTTTAGATGGGAGTTCTAGTGACCCTGACCTGCTAGGCGGCCGTTGTAGGAGTCCCTGCTAGTTGTGAGGAAATTAGAGAAGCCTACTAAAATAATGATGGAAAGAGACAAAACCCTAAAGATATGAAAGACAATATATAAATATACGGAGGTGTGTAAAAAGGGGTTTTAACCCCCTATAAAAATAGAAAATGAAAGAAAGAAAAATCCTTAAGATGTTGTTTATTGCCTTGCAAAGGCCTGGTAGGTTCCTGGGGATGAGACAAGACCCGGGGCTGATGCCTTGTCTTCCTTGGGGTAACATCTTGCCATAAAATAAAGAAAATAAAAGAAGGTTGGAGCGAAAATAAAAGTGAGCGTTAAAAAAGGATTAAGTGTGTCGCCTTGCGAGGGCTTGGTAGGTTCTTGGGTACCGAGACATGACCTAAGGCCGATGCCCTGTTCTCCTTGGGTCACTAATCTCAACTCCCTCCTTTTTACACACCTGAGTATGGAAATATAAAAGCCTAAAAAAAGAAGAACTATGCTAAAAGAAAATATTTCTTGATCAGGCTATAGGAGTCCTCGCCTTGGAGGAGCTCCTGGTTGAGTTGTCCTTAGTTAGGTAGGTAGTTCAAACCACCACTTAGGGCGACCTCTTTCATAGTTCTTTTTAGCTTGACAATGTTGCAGCAGTTGGTTAGTGACTAGCTTTGGGCTTTCTATTAGATTATGCTGGGTCTACTCCTCGTGGATTTCATGCCTTGGTTTTATCAGGGGGTAGGGTATGAGCTGTGATGTGTTGTGTTGTGTATATTTTGTACCAGCTTGATGCTCCTTTTTGTTGTTTATGTGCAGATTTTTTCGTGGGATTCAACAAGCTGAGTCCCCCTATCCCGTGGTCGCCAATGACAGAGGATTTTTTATGCTGAGAAAAGCTTAAAATTAGCCAAAAATTATGAATATCAGGGAAAAAATAGACTTCCTCGAAGGCGGCGATGGCAATCAGTACGATTTTAAGCGGCAATGCTCCAGGAATGCTTAAAAGAGCCATTAGACGGCGGTCGGAGAACTTTCACAATTTTTTGGCATATGAGAAAAGACCCTGGGAGATGCCCGACATAGTGGAAGAGTTCAAGATGGACGCCCAGGATTTTTCAAACCAAGAATCGGACACCGGACATGGAAAAGGGAGCGCCCGAAAGGCCAAAGGCCAAAATGGCAAGTGTGGAAATGGACTTTAGGAGAGCCCAAAGGGTGTGAACCTTTGGGGCTCCCTTTGAGGCGCCCAAAAATAAAAAACCTGGGCGGGGGGGGGGGGTTTTGCATTTTTTTTGCCTAACAGGGAAGACGGCGCCATATCCACGAATTGAGGAAGAGATGGAAGTTGGGGGCTATAAACAACCCCCTCAACTGACCGGATACATGATCTACATTCTATCTTCACTTCCTATCGTTAGTCTCCACTCCTCAATTGGCTACCTGGTTGTGGAGATAAAAAACCAGCCTTTCTCTCTCCTCCCTCTTTCTCCTACATAGAGGCAATTCATGTGCAAGAAATCAAGAAGAAGAGGGACTTGTCCGGCTGTGATCGGATTGCTTCAAGATGAAGAGGAGGATAAGGAAAGAGGTTCAACACTGAAGAATGGTTGCTAGTCTGTCTATGGGCTGTCTGGAATAATTATTAAAAAACCCGCAACATGCAAGACACGCGGTATGCTCCAATTTTATGAAGAAATTTGCTTGTTTTTGTTGTTTCATGGTCCAAATGTTGTCCATATGCGATGAATTTTTGTTTAAACCTTGTTTGCATCATGTTTGAGGGCTGTAACTACAAAAATGTAGAACCCGTAATAATTTAGAGCCGTTATTAATTCTTTAAAATCCGTAAAATGCCATTTTTAATGAAAATTAGTGGTTTTTTTTAATTTTGAGTCGAAAAAAATGAGTGAAAATGGAATAAATTCATAGAAAATGTTAACTTTCAGTCAAAATAATAAGCCAACACAAATAAATCAAAAAATACACATTTTTTATGAATAATAAATAGAAAAATTTAGATTTTTCGCACTCAAAAAATATGAAAAAATAAGATTTATGAGCGTGAATATTTGACGATGTTAAAGCATGAGGTTAAGCCTCAGTTTGGCCTCATCCTTTGTATTATAGTCCCTGTTTATTGCTTTTTACATACAAAAATGATACAAAACAACCATTTACACCTATGCACCGCAGCAACACTTAAACGATGAGAGGGGGATGAAGTTTGTGCGACGATTTAATTACTGAAAAGATACAAATGTTGATTTTCCTCTTTGTGCATAGCATTTAGGAATCGTTTCATAATTAAATATAGGTGACTAGTAGCACGAAAGTTCCAATGCTAGTCCCTAAAGCAGCGCAGCACGTAACTCTTAGTTAAAATTCATGAAATGACTGTTTTTCGCACCTCACATAGCTATTTTTTTTTTTACATAAAATGGTTGTGCACAATCGTCATATACCTTACATCAAGCATGTCACTTGGTATCTCCTGAAATGCATTGCAATTGATTAATAAACTTTGACCAACGTTGAGAGGACAGGAAACCCAAGCTGTAGGTTTAGACGGGTGCTCCCATTGGGGAAATTTTTGTGATGCAAATCAAAATCTCCTAGAACGCTGAATTATGAAAGAGTGGAGTTTATGCGAATGTTATATGTGTTAGCGACGCATCTTGGGGCCAATCCTCGAGGTGTAGGAGAGTCGCAGTGGAGCTGCGGCAATCAGCTAAGAGGTGCTTCCCTATGTGTGTATTACGAGGCATTATGTCTATATGTTATGGGATCTCCCTCTGAGGAGAAGGGAAGGTGAACGTTGGACTACATATTGGATACAAATTCAAAATCGTCATAAGCATTTAGTGCAAAGTGAGTCTTAGACGCTCCTGGCCCGCGAGTCTGTGTGGTGGGGTTGTCTGTCGTATGCATGAGGTCCAGCTAGTGCCATAGCCAGTGCCGGCACATTTTAGGTCCCATCATCTATCTGCAAATCAAAGATAACAACATGCATTGTTACATAAGCATTTTGGGCACTCATTTCTTCCAACAATTTTTGCATATTCTCTTTTTCAAAATTCAAATCAAGAGATAAACCAATCTCTTGTGCATGGATCTTCTCATCCTTTCAAAAGATAACCTATATTTCTAATGCATCACAATAGGAATCATAATCATGCCTCTCATGACGAGGGCTATCACACCATATATATATGTGCAAAGCCCTCATATAAAGTCTTAGGACTATTGTCTACCCTTTCTTATCCACCTATGCAACCTTCAATTGTAGGTCACAGGTTCCCTTCACCAACTACTCCATAACATCCTCTTTTACTATTGAAACAATAGGTTTAACCTTCGAAACAACCATAGATGTAGGTGGCTTAACTACAGTTTCAATGGTCATGCCAGAAGTAGTTAGCAAAGCCCCCACATGCAACATTTCCCTTCTTTTGTGCCTCTTGACAAGTGCATTTTCAACATCTTTGACATATCACCATTTTGTTTTAAGTCTTGTTTCAATAAATTGATCTTCTAATAGATCATCCAGCTTCTCTTTCAAAGCAAGATTTGCAACTTGTAGAAATATCTCAATTTTATAGGGTTCAAGAGCCTATTGCTCTACAATATCCAATTCCTTAAATCTACTTTCAAAATCTCAAAGCAATTTAGTATCTACAAATACTATATTCAACTTAATATCCCACTTTTGAAATGTTCTATAAGTAACCAAATTGGCATCTTCTATATAACTCCTCTCTTAATGTCTTCTTAAACACAAGCCAATCAACATTTTACAAATACAATTTTGCAATCCGTGCCTTTAATTCTTATACAATGGATCATACCAAATATTGATTCCATGCAAATTAAGCCATCCCATAGAATTCCATCTTAAGTGCATACAAATACAAATATGTTGATACATTCTGGCCATTAAACAATTTCATCTCTTGCTCTACAACTTGCAAAGCCTTTACCACATTTGACTCTAATTCTACATATGCATGCATCCTTTGTCGATGCTACTATTTTATCTACAAAATCATATTCATATTTTGAATCTGATGCTAAATAACATTTACTTGAATCCAAACTTGATATATCTCCTATCTTGCACCTGTCGACGGCTTTCGCATCACATTTACCACTTGTCAGGGGATAAAGGGATGAAAGCACATACCACAAATGTCGAGGGATACAAGGATGAAAACACATACCACAAATGTTAAGGAATAAAGGGATGAAAGCATTTACCACAAGGGTTTCAGAAAGAAGGGTATAGAGAGTAGTAATTGAAGAGAAAAATAAGAGAGAAGAAATAAATCTCACATCAAATGAGTCTGAAGGCAAGGCTAGCCCTTAATGGGACAACCGATCAACTCAAAAACAATTTCCCAACATATATCCCAACCCTAAATAGAAAAAAATAAAATTCCTACTATACATAAGACTGTGATAGACTAACACATCGAATCTTCTTGCAAGTGCATGAAATTTGATGGGGGAAAGATCAATCTCATCAACAAGAATCAATACCATTTAGCAGAAATGATTAAAGATGAAGGAAACCATGTATGGCTCTAAATTTTGTACTTCAATCCTATCTTTACTATGTATTACAACAAATGCTCATAAGTTGCTCCAAAATCTTCCACAACCATTGTCTTTGACAAGTACAAAGCATCTCCTATTCACCTAAAGGACACCAATATGCAAAAACAATTGAAGATGGAAAAAACCTTGTATGGACCTATTTTTTTTTACTTCAACTTTGTTCTTTCATGTGTATTACAAGAGGAAATAAATGCTCATATATTACTCCAAACGCTTTAAATACTTCGCCTTTCACGTGTACAAATCATATTTTGTTAGTGGAGAGTGGGATCCTTTGCATAGATTGTCCAAAAATCAATAGGAGGTGACTAAATCTCTCGAAACAACAAGCTACCCTATTCTATTACTTGTAATTCCATGTTCTAGACAATAAGAATAAGACAAACAACTCTCTATTTTTGTCAAGCTATAAGACTTCTTGCCTTAATGTTAGAGAGCCCTCTTTTTCGTTGTTGTCCCCTCTAGTTTGCATGCCAAGTTCTCCCCTATGTAGTTCACGAATACTCTTACCCCCTTTTGGATAGCTTGCACCAATTTTCAATCCCTTCTTTACTACTTCTACCTCTCTCTTTCCTGCACTTTCTCCCTTTTACTCCTACCTTCTAAGTCTCCACTTGGTCTCTACATTAAGTCCCATGCTTACCGACTCTTGGGCACTAACTTTCATGATTTCTACTTATCTTGAATCCGACATTACTTTTAGTGATTGAACCACTTGACAATACTATTGAAACATGGATCTAGGACATGGCAATGCAGAAGCTATGGAGGTTGAATGATGAAAATCAAACTCATGAAGACATAAACACAAACAAGACCAACTGTCACACAAGTGATTTAGGTTCCAAGATTGAGACTTGGACTCATAAACACAATCTTGTGTGTTGACAATGACAACATACACTTTACTAGAAAGAAAAGAGTACTATCATTGCATTGAAAAAAGGAAGCAAGTACAATGCTTTATAAAAAAGTCTAGGTAACACATCCTCCTACTGTGCTTATGGGATTCTTGACCTGAGCCCTCACTACTCCATCCAAAGAGACTGAAGTAGGTGTGATTACAAATGTCTCAACACCCCTCCTCAATCATAACCAGAAGTACAAAGTATGTAGAGGCTTTAGTGAAAGCAACACATGCAAAGTATGGTCACACCATAAACATGGCAAAACACCATAGGCTATCGCAAAAAAGGCTAAGCGTGGGTACCACAGACATGGTGTACATCCAAAGGCTGTAACAGGGGTTGCACAAAGTGTATAGAGACTATAGTACAAGGTTTACATGAGGAGTTTACAAGCTTATGTCAAAAGCATTAGGGCTAGGAAATACAAGGCTAAAAAAGTCTATCAAAATAGAAGGACTAATGAGGTTTGTCCTTCTCTTGGTAGTCTACTTCTTCTTTTTCTTCATGGTCTTCTTCTTCTTTAACAACAACTAGATAGGCCTTCTACGACCTCTTCCTGGCATGATAGAACTTCTTAGTGTGTCCGGTCCTTTTGTTGCACAAGTCACAAAATATATGATCCTTTGTTCCTGTTACTGACATACAACATTTGTTCATCTTTAGAGGTGCTTGGTTCTTCCTTTGAAATTATCTTATTTTCCTCCTCTAGCAAAGAAGCTTTAATGTCAACCAATTTAGGGTTAGGCATGTTGATTAAGGTGGTTGAAACATTATCATAATCAAAAGGCAAACTTTTTAGCAAAACACCAATACAAATATCTTCATCCATTTTGAGGTTTCTCCCTGCAAGTTGGGTTAGGAGACTTTCCATGTAGTTCAGATAAGATGCTAGGGATGTATTGGGCTTCATATCAAGTCGAAAGAATTCAATCAATAAACCATACTTTGAGGACTTGGACTGTGCACCAAACAATGTATCTTATCTATCCCAAGTGTCATGGGACATGTCACAAGCATCTACATGATGGATGTAGCTGTCATCCAACTCCAATTTGATGATGGCATGTGCTTTGTCATCATTTTTCTACCAAGTAACTGTAAGAGTTGCATCCCGAGGCTTCTTTTCTTATCCATTGGTAATGGCCCATAGGCCCTTTTTCATCAGGATGAGTGCAGGTTTGCCAGGTGCGAAATCCGACTCCTTTGAAGTGAGTTGTCGGAGAGTCTTTTCCCATGTTGGATGGTTGGAGCAACAGCAAATCAACACAAAAATTTATCAGATTAGATCAGCAAATGAGTTGATTGTATCAAAGGACACAAGTGGCAAAAGTCATTGAATGAGTGTCAATAGACACTATGCTTGCATCTTCTTGGGTCTTCCAAAAACTTCAAGATCTTCCAAATCCAAATCTTCCCCTTCTTGATTTGATGCTGGGAACTTCAGATTTAGTAGGTTGGAACTCAAGTTGATTGGAACAATGAAAAACTTAAGTGAAAAAGAGAGCTTGACATGAAATGGTTATGGCTGCCATAGTTAGAGCCTAGTTTTTTGCTTACAGTAGCTCATACAGTGAGCCGTTTTGCAAAATATTTAAGCTAAGAGTGGCTTAGGTAGTTCCCTTCCATTGCCCTATGGTTATGGGAAGAATCGTTGAGCATAAGCGCAGCATTAATCTTACAATAGAGTGTTGATGAAATTTGCACCAGATCTGAGAAAAACTCCAATGCCGGTTACCGTGCGCATGAATCTGACAAATTTTTAGGATGGGATGGAGTGCCTTAACCTCGAGAAGATATCCATAGAAGAAAGCTCAGGGAGATGTGCCTTGGTTGAAGAGATCTCAACCCTCCAAGTCATCTAGGTCCTGCAGGCTATGGCAATCATGAAGGAAATAATGAGGATGGAGGTGAGAAATGAGCTCATTAGCTGGACTGGAGCTGGCAGAGGTGGAGAGAAGGTGAAAGAGTAGAGAAGGGAGCCAAGACCATGCTCGACTGGGCTCTGATACCATGTTGGAACATGGATCTAGGACATGGCAATGCGAAAGCTATGGAGGTTGAAAGATGAAGACCAAACTCATGAAGACATAGACACAGATAAGACCAAATGTCACCCAAGTGAATTAGGTTCCAAGATTGAGACTTGGACTCATAAACACAATCTTGTATGTGGACAATGACACGGACACTTTACTGGAAAGAAAAGAGTACTATCATTGCATTGAAAAAAGGAAGCAAGTACAATGCTTTATAGGAAAGTCTAAGCAGCACATCCTCCTATTATGCTTACGGGATTCTTGACATGAGCCCTCACTACTCCATCCAAAGAGATTGAAGTAGGTGTGATTGCAAACATCTCAACAAATACTTCTATAGTAGCTCCTCATCTCGTAAAACCCATCTCTCACTAGCACATATGCATACCACTGAAAGCATAAAGGTACAACCCTCAAAGCTTCATAACATGGACAAAGTCACATGACAACAATGCTCCAATAAGGGGATACACATTATTTAATGTTAGGGATGTGTAGGAAGATGATGATTGTTGAAATTAAAAATCTATATATACTTTTCTATGTGCCAACTATTTGGGAAGATATTGTAAAAGTAGTACTTAGAAGGCATTTAAAGCTCGAACAAACTTAAGATCCAATCAATACGAAAGTTAAGAATATCTCCTACCTACACATCATATTCATGTCTACAATGCTAAAACCACCCTTGCTTGTGACAACTACTACTAGCACAAATCCAAAATGGTCTTCAATCCCCCTATCCCAACCACCCATGCTTACAAAAAATTAAAGAAAAAACCTAACTTCCCTCCCAAAGACCCTAAACACATATCATGTCCCCTCTTGGGAAGATTGAATACTTCCCTAACTCCTAAACATCATCCCCCTCCCCTTTCTCCCAAAAAACCACATAAAATCCTATACCCTTAACTTGTTGGGGTAAAGGCGCCTCCGCTGTGCCGCCCCGTGTATTACTACACTGACATTACCCGCCACTGCACACTGCAGGTGGCGGGCGCCCGTCACGTCACTTTATTCTTTACATTCATTTTTTAGTGACTAGTAAATAAAGGAAGGCCCGGTCACACATTGTGACTGTTGGAGTTCCCATTTCTTGTCTCTCTCTTTCTTGCTCTTGCTCTCCCGCCATAGCTCGTGTGCAAGCTTCGATCCTTCTCACCTTTCAACTGGTATCAAAGCTTGGCTTTCTCTTACTCGAGCTCGACTCGGTGCTTCTCTACCTTCGCATCGACTCCCTTCACACATTGGATCTCCATCCCGGCAGCCACATCCGATCTCCCCGAGCTCCTGTCACTCCCCGGCTTCCCAAGCACCTTCCCGACCTATTGAGGCACCTTCAAGGCATTGATACTGAGGTATTTGATCATTCTTTCAGGGTTTTATTTCAGTCTACAGGTTGCAAACAGCAAGGGCAGCCATGACTTCAAACCCTTGAAGCTTATTCTCCTCATATTGTGCCTTACACCTATAAGGCTCAAAGAGGCTTGTCATAGGCCTTTGATAGGCCCTTCTTGAGCCCCCCATTACCCCCTTTTCAGCCCATGTGGAGCAGCAGTAAGTTCAGCACCAACAGGGCAGATTGCACCATTTTTTTCCAGGCTGTTAGCACTCGTCTACTTCAACTCCACACTTGGCCATTGCTTCTTGCTCTCTACCTTGATCAAGAGGGCTATAGACTTCATGTTTGATGTCATTCAAGCTTTGGGCATTGGTCTTGATCATTCGGGGATGATTTCTTCAAATTTGGGACTGTCATAAACTATCATAATAGGCTGAAAACAGGGCAGCACCATTGGCATTAGCATTTGTTGCTTATACTCCATTCCGGTTGTGCTATTTGATGCCGTATGTGGTCTACATGATGCCTAGTGCCTTGGGAATGTATGCACATGATTTTGGCCTGAAATATTGGCTGATTTGGGACTGTTATTTACTATTATACAGTGCTGGAAACAGGGCAGGCACACTTGGCATTGGCATTTGATGCTTATACTCTACTCCGGTTACCTTGTTTGATGCCCGTATGCGGTCTACATGATGCCTAATGTCTTGGGAATGTATGCATTCGATTTGCCCATGATTTGGCATTGTTTTTGGGCTGAAAATTGATAGTTTTGGACTATTTAGAGCTGTTTTACATGAGCGGGCTGAAGCTCATTTGTCACATGTATTGCTTCTCTATCGATACCGGATGTATGCTATGGGTTATGTCATGATGTATTACACTTTGGGGATCGACTTCGAACTCATGATCGTGATTCCGGAATGCTTTTGAGCATCGCATTTGCTCCGTTGTTATTGGTTTGTCATTGGCAGTTTGGTCGACTTGACTGGCATTTGGGCCACTTATGCCTATTGTCTGTACTTGACGGATAAGCTCTATGCATTACATGCTTTGGTCCGTGGTTGATGCCTCTTAGTTCGTCCATGCTTGACAGATATTTTGGAGCTCCGATTTGGATGTTTTGAGCACTTTTGACTCACAGGGATATTGACTTTGGCTTGCTACTGGATGTATTGACTTGACAGAGATCTTGCCATTGGGATTATGTCTTGCTTAGTGGTTGCTACATCAGTTGCTTCATGTATGTCATGCTCTTGGGAAGCATATGACGCATTGACTTGGTCACTTGTCACTGGTACTTTGTCTTGGGTTGCTTGAGCCCTTAACTCGATTGTACGCCTTTTGTGTCAGTGGGAGCATCTTGCATGCTTACTTGACCTTGAGCAGGGATTACATGCTATTGGAGTAGTCTATGTCATTGAGCAGTTATGGATGTATTGAGACTTTGGGATTATACTCCGACAATTGGATGTTGCATTGAGTATATGTCTTGGTTCACAGGATGCTTATGAGCTAAGTCTCAATTTTGGATCCGCTTTCTTTTGAGCAGACACCTATTTGTGTCAGGTTTTGGCAGTTGGTTCTATATTTTGCCTAGATTGTCTGGGGTGTGCCTCTTACTGGCAAATGCTATTTGACATCTCTCGATGTTATGCTCATGTATTTTCACTGTCATTTGGCTTTGCTTTGTCCTCTTTATGCCGGCTTTGGACCTAGCATTGTTTAGTTGACATTAGATCCAGTTTTGGGACAGTTTGCTCTCATTATTGAAATTCTGAAATTTATTACAGCAAGCATTTATTGGTGGACTGAGTAGTATTTTTTATGCTGAAATATCCTGATTTGGTGAACCGCACCTTTTACTAAGTGGGCAGTATCTTTTGGCACACTTTTCTCGCCATTTGGAGCTCATTTCAATGGATTTTGAGCATTTTCTGCAGTAAAACAGCCAGCAGTTTTACATTGTCTGTGCATTTCCAACCTACATTATGGCATCCTCTTTGACTAATAATGCCATATTTAACATCACAGAGTTGGATGGTACCAACTACTCTTATTGGAAGAGTTAAATTTGGCAAGTCTTGGTGCAGAAATCTCAGATTAAGCCACTTCAGTTGAGTGGGGAGTAGCCTGAAACTATGGACAATGACGACTGGCTTGAACTTGATGAGCTATGCAAGTCCACGATTGTGTTGTCTCTCACTGAACATGTACATTATAATGTATTTGAGGAAGCACAGAGTGCATGGGATCTATGGAATAAGATCAAGAATCTTTATGATAAGAAAAGTCCGGCGAGTCAGATGTACTGGTTGAAGCAGCTTATGGATCTGCGCATGAAGGATAATGCGACTATGTCTGCTCACTTGAGCCAGTTCCATGCTATACTGAAGAACTTGACTTCGCAAGATATCACCTTTGGAGAGGAAGTAACTCCTCTTTTCTTGCTTGGGACTCTGAATGAGTCATGGGATGTATTCCGCACTGCCCTATGTGCCTCTAGTGCTACTCTGAAACTGAATGATGTTGAGAGTGCTCTTCTACAGGAAGAGGTTAATCGCAAAAACTTGGATGCCTCTCGTGTTTCACATGCTTTGACAGTTAGAGGCAGGAATGATAGGAATGATCGTGGTAATAACCGTGGACATGACTCGCAGAAGGGTCGGTCTAAATCTCGTGGAAAGTCGCGTAGTAAGTCGCGTGGGCGCAACACTAATGTCACTTGTCATCATTGTGGGAAAAAGGGCCATATCAGACCACAGTGTCATGAGTTGCGCAATGAAAAGCGCAAGGATAAGGGCAAAGAGAAAGTGCAGGAGAAGTCCTCTGATCGCAGCATAGTAGTTGCGAAGTCCAGCGTCAAGATTGAAGAAATTAATGTCATGCAGACCGAGGATTCCGATGGTAGTGACGAGTTCATACTTGCAGCCAGTTCTTCTTATGCTTCACACTTGACTGAGACACCTAGTATGTATGCACAGTGCTGGTTATTGGATTCAGGTGCGTCCTTCCATGTGACGCCTTACTGTGAGTGGTTTCACTCTTACCGTACTGTATCTGGATCAATTAGACTTGGAGATGACAGGTCTCTTGATATTGTGGGCTGTGGAGATATTCGGTTGCAGTTTTCCACTGGCAGTGCCTTTTTGCTCAGGGATGTACGTCATGTACCTGCGCTTACGCGCAGTCTTATGTCTGCAGGACAGTTGGATGATGCAGGGTTTCATGTCTGTTTTGGGGATTCTGCCTGGAAGATTACCAAAGGCAGACTTGTGCTTGCTAGAGGCGCCAAGGCTGGCAGCCTCTATCCTCTTGTTGTATCTAGGTCTTCTGTAGACCATGTTTTGGCAGTGGGCTCTATCCCACATGTATCACTTTGGCATGCCCGTTTGGGGCATATGTCTTTGAAGGGAATGAAAATGTTATCTGGTTTGCAGTATCTTCCGCCTTTGGACTATGCACGTTTTGACTCGTGTGATCATTGTCTTTATGGTAAGCAGAATCGGTCTACGCATAAGAAATCGGGTAGGCCATGCATGAGTGAGCCCTTGGCTTTGGTGCATTCAGATGTTTGTGGGCCCATGCCGTGTATGTCTATGGGTGGCGCGAAGTACTTTGTTACCTTCATTGATGATTTTTCTAGGAAAGTGTGGGCTTATCCCATAAAGCAAAAGTCCGATGTCTTGGCAGTCTTTTAGCGTTGGCTTGCACTTGTTGAGAACCAGACTAGGTATAGGCTGAAATGCCTTAGGACTGACAATGGGGGAGAATATGTCTCACGTGCTTTTGAGCAGTTTTGTGATAACAGGGGTATTAAGCATCAGTTGACCGCCCCTTACACCCCCGCCCAGAATGGTTTGGCTGAGCGCATGAACAGGACTATTCAGGAGCGTGCCCGCTCTATGCTTAGCCATGCAGGCCTACCACAGAGCTTTTGGGCTGAGGCAGTCAGTACGGCAGTGCATGTCATAAACCGATCGCCTTCTAGTGGATTGGATTTCCAGGTTGCAGAGGAAGTTTGGGCTGGTAAGCCACCCTCTTATGTGCACCTCCGTGTCTTTGGATGTGAGGCATTCTGCCATGTGCCCAAGGACAAGAGGAGTAAGTTGGATCCAAAGAGCATTAAATGCATCTTTCTTGGTTATGATGATTCAGGAGAGATGGGCTATCGCCTATGGGATCCGCAGGCACGGGAAATAGTATGCAACCATGATGTAGTCTTCCATGAAGACAAGATGCACAGGCAGCCTGAGAAAGTGGTTGAGATCCGCAGAGTGATCTTTCAGGAGGAGCCTAGAGCTCCTGCACAGCCAGTTGGACAGCCTACAGCTGCAGCAGATGCTCATGGTCAGGGTGTTGGACAGGCAGCTGGGCAGGCAGTAGAGCCTGCAGTGACGGTCTGCTAGAGACAGACGTCCACCTGATAGATTTCAGCCCTCTATGCATTATATTTTGGTTACAGATGCAGGAGAGCCTTTCACTTATGATGAGACTATGCGCAGGGGTGACAGTCACTCCTGGGATAGGGCTATGCAGTCTGAGATCGACTCCTTGCATAAGAATGAGACTTGGGATTTGGTTGCCTTGCCCAAGGGCAAGAAGTCTTTGCCATGCAAGTGGGTGTACAAGCTAAAAAGTATCCCTGGACACCCCAAGCCGGCATACAAGGCTAGATTGGTAGCAAAGGGTTTTAAGCAGGAGCATGGTGTAGACTTTGATAAGGTCTTTTCTCCTGTGGTTAAGATGACCACCCTGCGCTTGGTCTTGGCTTTGGTTGCTCAGCTTAACTTAGATCTATATCAGATGGATGTCAAGACGGTTTTCTTACATGGAGACTTGCATGATGAGATCTATATGGAGCAGCCTAAGGGCTTTGCAGAACCTGGCAGGGAGTACCTAGTGTGCAAGTTGAAGAAAAGTCTTTATGGCTTGAAGCAGGCACCTAGGGAATGGTATCATAAGTTTGATGCCTTTATGCACTCACATGGCTATAGCAGGAGTGCTATGGATCCGTGTCTTTACACGAAGAAAGCCCGTGATGGTTCATTGCTTATTTTGGTACTCTATGTGGATGATATGCTGATAGCAGGGAAAGCTCATGATGAGCTAGATGCTTTTAAATCTCAGCTGAAGAATAGCTTTGAGATGAAGGATTTGGGGCAGGCCTCTCACATACTTGGTATGTGCATTAGACGACAGGCATCAGGGACTCCTCTACTTGTCACAAAGGGAGTATATTCATAAAGTCCTTGAGCGCTTCCGCATGCAGGACGTAAAGCCTATTGGCTATCCATTGCCTTCTTATGTGAAGGTATCACACGCCGATTGTCCACAGACAGATGAGCAAAGGGCCGAGATGGCCCAGATCCCTTATGCTTCAGCCGTGGGCAGTTTGATGTATGCCATGATAGCCACTCGTCCAGATATTGCCTTTGCAGTTGGTGTTGTGGCACGCTATATGGCTACACATGGTAGGAAACATTGGGATGCCGTGAAGGATATCATGAGGTACCTGAAGGACACAACAGATGTGTGTATTTGCTATGGCAGCCAGGATACAGGGGTCGTGGGGTACACTGACTCCGATTATGCAGGACATGCAGATAGTAGGAAGTCCACTTCTAGCTATGTATTCACCTATGCTGGAGGTGCTGTCTCTTGGATGTCCAGAGTTCAGAAGTGTACGACTTTGTCTACCACTAAGGCCGAGTATGTTGCAGCCGCTGAGGCTTGCAAGGAGGCCATATGGCTAGGTCGTCTAGTTGCTGACCTTGGGATTGATGCTATACCTACACTGCATTCGGATTCTATGAGTACCATTCAGTTGGCTAAGAATCCGATCTTCCATGCAAAGACAAAACACATTGAGGTGAGGTATCACTTCATACGTGGTGTCGAAGGACAAGTCTGTTGACCTTGTCCAAATCTCCACTGTCGAGAATCCTACAGATTTGCTCACGAAAAGCCTCACTACTGAGCGCTTTGCCTTCCTCAGGAGATTGATGGGCATTGGATGAGATGTTGCCTTTCCTCATCCCTTGTACCTATGTACAGTTGTACTGTCTTTTTCTTTTCTCTCTCTCTCACTGGGGCAGATTCGCCTTTAAGTGGGAGGTTGTTGGGGTAAAGGCGCCTCCGCCGTGCCGCCTCGTGTATTACTACACTGACAGTACCCGCCACTGCACACTACAGGTGGCAAGCGCCCGTCACGTCACCTTATTCTTTACATTCATTTTTTAGTAACTAGTAAATAAAGGAAGGCCCGGTCACACATTGTGACTGTTGGAGTTCCCATTTCTTGTCTCTCTCTTTCTTGCTCTTGCTCTCCCGCCATAGCTCGTGTGCAAGCTTCGATCCTTCTCACCTTTCATAACTCACAACTCTAAACCCCCAAAACCATTAACGCCCTTAAAACCCTATATACCTATATACCTCGAAAGTTGCCCCCCTACTCCCCCCCCCCCCCACCCCCCCCAATCCTAACTCAATTAGCTTACCTCCCTCTAAAGTCTAAACCCCTTCAAAAGATCCTAGCCCACAAAAGCAAAGCTCCACATGCAAACACACACATAGAGTTGGAAAGAAAGTTGTACTTGCAACCCCACCTTGAACAAGTGGATAAAGAGATGCTCTTACAATAGCCAAGATAAAAAATCAACAATGAAGATTTGGTAATTATTTCTATTTTCAACAGTGTTTAGCCTCAATGACCATACTAATCACAAGGTATGTCACAATGGTGGACAATAATTTGGAAAAATGAATGCTACTTTATTACTATTATTATATTTTGAGACTCTGCAATAGGCTGAGATTTACCTTAATGACCATGAGATACTTTAAAAACTCAAAAAGTATTGAATTTTGATTGTTATTGTACATTTTGTATAGATCTCACAATGAATAATATTTGCGTACTAAGCTTTCCTTAAACTATGAAATCTAAAGGCCCTGGTTTGATGGTGCTATTTAATTATGCTCTCCAACTTGGAAATTATCTTACCATCTCTAAAAGAAAGCAAACCTTCCATGCCACAAAAGGCAATAAGGCAACAAAATATTTGTCTAATATATTTTTCAAGAAATGTTCCGAGTCTTGACTTAGCACTTGCAGTGCCCCTACGACCAAGATTGAGATTATTGAGTAGTAGTGACATAAGCATTTCGCTACCCTTTAATATACCTCGTATTTTTTAAAGAGGAAGATGGTTATACCTCTGAGCCTTCCTTCATCGAAATGCTCTGTGTTGACCAAGTCACCTTACTGCATTTCCAACCTCTTCCTCTTTTACAGAATTCAGGTTTTGAAGATTGTCGGTGGTCATTACTTACGTCCAATCAACATTTACAGAAATGACATCTTTCCGCAAGATTCAGAAAGAGATTCGATGAATAACATATTATCCAAGATAGGAGAATCTTTTTCTAGGTATACTCATGGTGACTGGTCCCTCCCCTTATTGTAGTTTGATGGGAGGGAAAAGGCTCTTTAATTGACCATTGGGCCAATGTTCAGGAAAAACCGTCCTTTAGTGTATTTTGTCAAGGTTAAAATGATTTAAAAAAGGAAGTGGATTTTTATTGGTCCTTTTATCTAAATGTTATTTTTTTATAGGTAGTCTTTATTTGAAGGGTTACATCAAAATCTATCCTTTTTTTTTAGATTCACTTATCATTAAACATTTATTTTCAAGGCATGCATAGGAAAGGGTCCTTTAAAATTTGAATATATATTTGTCAAGACTCAAAGTCAAGGTTCATAAATATGACTTAATATACCTATTAACACACCTGTGGCATGGAAGAGAATTTAATAAGTAATATTTAAGGGTAAGAGACTCCAACTCTTCTAGAAGTTGGTTCCTTAAAGTTCTAAAGTTTAAACTTCTAGAATCGTAAGATGTTTTAAAGCACTTGCACCATGCTCTTTTTCATCAAAGAAGCTTGCTTTTAGGGACTTTTGAAAATCTAAAAACTGATAAATTAATTGAATTTTATGGAGAAGAAAAGATTAGTTCTATTGGTGATATGTATGACCCATTAATTAGGAAATACAAAACAAAAAGAGAATATCAATACTTTACGCTTGAAATCCCTTTTGAATGGTAAGATACATGGGTTGTCATAGCTAGAAATCCCACAATGAAATAGAAATATCCTATGTTATTAAGATTGGATAATATTGCATTATTACAGTGTTGTAGTACAATCTCTTATGAGAAGGGTTTTAGCAAACAAAATTTGAACAAATCAAAGCTATGAAATCACTTAAATATAAGTATCGTTCAGTCTATGAAAGGTCCTTTGCTACGAGATTTTGATTTCTCAAATGCAATAGAGATGTGGAGACGAGGTGCAAAGATGAGTAGACATCTTTTTGGAGATACTATGAGGTAAATTATGTTTATACCTTGTTTCTTTGATATGCTACCTTTTGCAAAAGCCATATCTTATAACAGAAATGGATTTTGAAGAAATAACCCACACACTCTTACCATTTCAATGTGGTCTACAACTTTGCAGAAGAAAGTTTTTTACATTTTTACAAATTTTGAGATATTTAGCATAGATCTGCGCTAGAGATTAGCTATTTATTGCAAGAACAATATTTGTAATCTAATTGAGTTTTGTTAGTGTTTTTTGAAATATGAATATAGATCAAATGATATGGAATAAACGTTAAGCTATCGACAAACATAGGTGCTATTTTTTTCTTCTCAAAATTTTTTTGTATACCCAACTAATATCCAAGCATGTATTTTCTTTCCAAGAAAAGTTAAAAGTTTTAAATGATTTATCACTTTACAAAACATTATTTGATATGGCCAATGATGATATTATCTCAACTTTGATAGATGCTAAAGCAAAGAAGAGAATGGATAGACTCTAGATAATATCTATATTGTGTTAGCTATCCTCTCTCTATGCCTACTTGCACATATAGATATATATTTACTTTTTTTTTCCCCTTTTGTATAAGGTCTTCTATATGTCATTGTATAATTCTATGTTCATATTGCTTCTCTTCTTATCTATGGCTTTGTTATATACTTGTACACTTAAATGATTTTGTTATGTGCTATTTTATATATGATAACAATAAGCTTGAGGCACATATGTTACATCTTATTTTATTTGTGTATATATATCTATAAGTAAACAAATCTATAGATGTACACACACAGACATAGAGTTTTGTATGTGTGTGTCAATATTGACACTTAATTATGTTTTTTTTTTCTAAATCTTGCATTATAGTATAAGCATCATGTTATATATATATATATATATATATATATATATATATACCTTTATATTTTTTAACGTTGTTATCATCTTATTTATAGACAATAAAGTCCACAATCCATTCTGAGGCCAAAACATTACATATCATATAAAATATATATATTTGAATTAATTATGTGATGTCCTTATATGATGTTTTTAAAGGTTAAAGTCGTGAGTTTCTTGAGAAAAAGGTTGCGACTGGATGTTGCCTTGTGAAAAAGGAACGACGTGAACATTAATGTCTTTTCAAACCGGCTAGCTTTAAAAAATCCCGTACAATCTCGAGGTTGGGGGGGTTTTCCATTGGTTCGTAAAAACACTGCATTGGGGAGGCGTCTTGTGATGGCACACGATCAAATATATGCCGCAATTCCAGTGACAAGTATAAAGACAAGGGTAGTCCAAAACAATAAAGAAAGGGAGGATCAGATTTCGCACTGAAAACAAGCAGTGCGAAAACATGCTGGATCATGTCAGGAGCTGTGGGACATCTCTAAACCTATGAACTTTGAAGTACTTACTATTGGGCACATGCGCTGGAAAAGATTTCAGACGACAAACTTGAAAACTGGGCCGGGGAAGGGACTCACAACGTTCGATGAGACATGCGAGTCTACGGGGGGGGGGGGGGGGGCCGGCGAGGGGGGCCTATTCAGGCTGTACAAGAGCAAGGGTATGCCACCATCCACAGGCCACGTCCTTTGCATAGCTGCCTTCCATTGGTACTTCGGCTGGAACGCTCCGATCCACCGCATCACCTACACCGAGCTGCAGTACGCAACCAAAAAGGCGGCCACTGCATCAATTTGGCTTCCTTCCCCTTCACTAAGAAAATTCGTGTTTCCTTACTGAAAGTGATAAAAGTAATTTATGGTCACACTCTTCTGCATTTCCACACACACTGCCTTGATGCGTGCATTTTATTATTAGATGAGAGCGCCATACCTGTCCGTATTTGTTCCATCCCCAGCAAAATACTTTCCCAGTATCTACAGGGCCAAACAAAGAACCACCGATGAATATGATTGCTAAAAGTCTGGACTCTGGAGGTTAAATTAGGCAAAGCTGCAACTGCACTCTCTTCAACATGGAGGCATGCATACAGTACTGACCTGTACAAATTGCAGTATGTCGGGCACCACAAGACACATGTACTGCATGCTGGTTTTCAAGATTCGGTGCTTCCAAAAGTCTGGGGGATGTCTTTAACTCCAAAATTTATGCAGTGGGAAGATTTGCAGAACACATTTAGCATCCTTGTATGAAAGCTTCAGGCAAATTTTGGGGAAGAAAATTACTTGTAAAAAGAGTCTACCTCTGCCTGATCCCCACCAGTACCCAGCTGACCAAATTGGTTGCCTCCAAAAGAATATACATCTCCAGTTTCAGTGATACAAACTGTGTGCCACAAGCCTGCAGCTATAGCTTTAACTGGAAGTCCTCCTAACGAAGAAACATAACAAGGACTGAGTTCGTCATCTGTACTACCCTGCCCACACTGTAAGAAACACAATCAAGACAGAAGCCCTCCACTGCATTAGAAAACTAAACCCAAATGTCTTGAAACATGGTTGATAAAAGACAAGAAAGGCATTTGCTATCTGCAGAAGAACAATCAGCATCATAAATCCACTCTTGCACTGCTGAGATCTACAATAACATAAGTCATAAAACTCATGAGAGTAGCTTATTCAAACTTTTGCAGTTGAAGAATGGCCTGACGTGTCTGTCTTCCGGCTTTTTGACTGATTCACCTATACAACGAGCATTGGCATCAAGACTACCAAGAAAAATGTAATAACTCTAAGTGGCTGTTCTCTTCTATATAACTTCTCAACGAACAGAAACTTGTGTAAATGACATGTCAATACCTGACCTTCTGCTATAAACAGCAATTATTGCCAGATTCCAATAAATTGTTTCGTGTCTCTGACACTAGATAATCTTCAAGTCTCTTCCTTGCACAACCAAGAACTTCATAATTTTCAACGTTCTCAACCTCTCAACATCTATCCAATTCGGGAATGTGTAAGTTACGTCACAGCAAACTCACTAAAGCTCAAATCACAAAGCAATTATGCTTTCTTATTTCTTCAGCAAAGAGCTGATCAGCATAGTTTTTTTGAAATACAAAACTTACACCAGGACAGAGAATAGAAGCCTTCCAAGACAACCTGTCAAAGCAGCAGCCTGAGATGAACCTGTGAGGCGTTGTAGAATCTCAGCACCTTTGTGCCTTCACAGCCTCGTTCATATCAGGCTTTGCTGCTATTGAAAGAAACCTGCTAAGAACATGGGTGCTGTTACTGTTCCACAGAGCTAAGTGGTCAGACAGATAAGCATGAGATAGCATACTGACCAGAAATCAGGAGAGTGATTTATTTTTTCGGGGGGGGTAAGAACAAGTAGAAATCTGACCTTGGCTTGAGCTTCTAGCTCGTTCCTTGCAATCGAACCCTCAAATAACAACAACAACAACAGAAGAATAAATACAATATCACACTTGGGCTTAGATGCTCGTTTGTCACTGTTGTCAATGACCTCAGATGGAAGATGTTATGAACTACTTGCTCCAGGGTTTACATGATCGGACCTACTATTATGAACTACTGGCCTACTATAGAGTCTGAATCTTCAGCCCTTCCACTTTATGGATACTTGCTGCCATTTCCAACTAAGATGTGCTTTAACTTGCAAGCGATCCTATTTATTTAGGCTGCCACTTGGTGTTCAAGACAGGCGCATGCCATATAAAGGTTGAAACTGCCCGTTCCTACATAAAGCAAGACACGTCTTTGCTCATCGAGCATAGATGCCAAGCTTTTTGTCAATAAGCAGCAAACACATGCAGGACCAAAAGCAAAAATACTATATTGCTCACCTGACCATATAAACCCCAACCGAAAGTCAGCAATGCTCCAGCCTCTGTAAAACAGAACAATTGTAAATATCGTATTGATGCAACATCCCACATAATTAGAAGTCACAACTTTGCAGAAAATCAGCTTGACACCCCAGTAAAGTTTAATACATGAGAACGATTATATGGGAGAGAGAGCACCACCACCACAAAAAAAAAAAAGGGTCCATGCATGGCTCTTTGTGAGCTATGACTAGTGTAAAAAATGGCTTGATAAATGAGGATATTGTCGCAATGGACCACAACAAATCCTTGTATGCAGGGCAGGCAGATACCACATTGAACGGGCCAAAGCTCATGATAGAAGCTTCATTCTTCCATGTGTGTTGATAAAAGGAGTTTGTCTATGTACCCAGATATGTATGCTTTTGTTAGCAGGTATATTCTGTATGGTCAAGTCCTTATGTGTAAGACACTCTAGCTTGCACATTCAGCTTGTGGTTAAGTTGTCATCGCTTTCATCACCAAAGCCTTTGCCATATTCTATCCTTGTTCCTTCAGCTATCACCGCCACCACTAAAACCTGTGTGTTATATCAGCCATTAGCCAACAACCACCCCAAAAGATTATGTGACTGCTGCTGCTGCATTTTGGTATGCTGCATCTTCACTTGCTGCTCCGGCCCCAGGTGACCTGCATGCTGCCATAGACTCCATCTAACAACTTTCAGCTGCTGCTGTTTGCAGTTTTCCTACTGCTCCCCCCTTTCAATAGCCCCCAGAAGTCATCATGACTGCAGCTACTGCTGCATTTTGCTACTTTGCTACTGTCTTCATCAGGTTTCACAGCTTGCACCCTCTTTGACAAGTCCAGAGCAGCTGTCATCTGGCTGTCCTACCCTGCTTGCAGCTGTTCAGCATCATTTTCTCATCCAACATCAAGTTCTTGGCTGGTTGGTTGGCCTTGGGATCCATCATAGTACAACACACACCTTTGGCATTCCTCTACCCACCTCCATTAACAACCCTATGCTGCCTTGAGCATCCATTCTATCACCCTTCACACCAAGACAATGTCAACGGGAGGTGCTGTTGACCCATTGATTTTTGGATTTGCACTTAAATAATGATTGTGCATTAACCCCCAAGGAGTGGCATCACACTTCTAAAATGCAAAATCCTCTGACATTATTCGAGGTATTCCATCAAGAAAGTTATACCTACTCACTAAATATGAATATAGTGAAGAGAAGAGATAAAACACTCTAGGGATGGGCATATGTAGCATACATTTAGTACTAGTCCTATCCCTTCAATACACTAAATGGCCCGATATACAACCCAAGGGATGTACAGCAGCCCAAGAATAACACTAACAAGGAATTCAAACTCCCTATAAAAATTACACAACACAATGGATAGAATTTGAGCAAGGAGTAGAGAACACACAACAAATATGAGAAGAACAAAAATTGCTTTAATTTCAAACGAACTAATACAAAGATGGCTCTGTCCACCCATACACTTCCATTGTGAAATTTAGATGGCGATCTAGACAGATGGCTTTGGATGTAAAGAAATACCCTAACACAGAAACCGTACGACAAAGCACTCATGACTGATAAAAGAACACAGTTAGGGTTAGGGTAACTCAGAGACAATGAACACAGTGAATGAATGAAGTGATATAACTACTGAATATACGATGCTCATGTAGCAAACACACTATGCAATGCATGAATACTGTACCTCGAACTCTTGTATCTCAAGGATCAGGGCAGGGGTAATGAGCTGGGGAGTGTGTCATACTCTAAACGGATCCCGAATCATAGCAAGAGGCAGCCTCCAGATGTCGAACACCAGCAAACATAGTAGTGAGAAGCTGGATCTGCTGTAGACAGCGGTGAGGAGAGAGAAATACTAAAAACGCAGGCAATAGGAGAGAGAAAGACTAAAAACGTAGACAGGACAGCCTGCACGAGAGAAAAATACTAAAAACGCATGCAGGACAGCCTGCACGAGAGAGAAACTAAAAACACAGACTGCAGGAGAGAGACTAAAAATGCAGATAGGACAACCTGCAAGAGAGAAAAAGACTAAAAACGCAGACTGCATGACTGTGATGATGTGGCAGGCTGTACGGCAGCAGGTCTACACAAGAATAGCAGTCGCTTGGCTGGAATCAGCTCCAAACTGCGTGAAGAGGGCTGAAAATCAGGCGCCAATTAATGGAGACAGCAATGGACAGCTTCAGCTGAGATGTCCTCCGCGAATGGGGTGTGGACAGCAAGTTGAAACACCTGAAATCTGCAAAAATGAGATTAATGACTAAATGGAGGACAGCATACATATTTATAGAAAGATTGGGCCCTCCCAAGTGTGTTTGTGCTTATGGGACACAAAAACTCTCTAGGATCACGTTTCTTTTAAATAAACAAGGTTTCTTCATTAATTAAGCATGTTTTGGGACTGTTTAAGAAAAGCTAATGCATTTTTAGCTCAACATTGGTGCGGTCGTCCTTTTATAGCTTGGAAAGGTAATCTAGTCAACCTATCCGACCATATTATAAACCTTCCCTAGTCAGCCAAGCAAGGGAATATTCATTTTTCCATCAAGCCGGGGACCTTGCCTCTAGACCCTTGTCAGGGAAGCTGCTGGCTCCCTAAGACTCCCCACCCATAGGCTGTTTTCACAGCCCCCGAATCCCAAAATAAGGGTCTCTAATAACTCCCACACCCCACAACTCCATGCATTGTGCCTGGAGTTGCTACCAACATAAATACTCCATCTAATCCAAAGGCTAGATCTACAAAAGTCATCTTTTTGCCATCCGATTGCATAGACCTCATTTGACATACAAGTTAGGACCCAATCAATGTCCGTGCTCACAAATGGCTTCTCCTCGTAATGGGGGCCTTACAACTTAGAGCACCACGGATCATTGGTGGCACCTTACGAGCGTGGGACATTGAGCATATCTAACACTCCTAATTCCAAGAGGACACACCAACATGGGATTTATACCATATATAATCTCTCAAAGCCCATTAGGTTTAATGAAGTGATGCACTTTACTTTGAAGTGTTTTAGTTGGAGCCAATTTTGGATTGGCCTCTTTTAGGTTCAACTGAGTGTAGAAGGTCCTAGAGTACTCCTTGATGCTTAAGGAGTTTTTCCCTCCACTCCCCTAGTGATGGGCAACTTGATTATGTAGTGGATCTCAAATGTACTTGGTTTACTTCCAAGGTACTATATATTGTCATCACTATTTAGTGTACTAGTTATATAGTTGGTCTACACATATACATGGTTTACAACTAGGCTCAAATTATACATTTGTGAGGCCACTGAAATGTAGAAAATACATGGAATGTATATTTGGATGTGATGTACATTTGCAAGGCGTGTATAGGATACATGATTGTATGCAATGTACATTTACATATGATGCAAGAGAAGTACAATTACATAAGTTACATGTAGTTTGTAGCTGATGTATGCTTTATATAACTGTCATGTGGTACATTATTGCTATGAGGTGGTGTTTATGCTCAGTTCATGCATTACAATGCCTTGGTTGTTAGAGCATTGTAGAATTTGGCATGTGGACGAATCCCATTGTCAAAAAGCGGATTTAGGAATGGAAGCATAAACAAATGCTGAAATAAACTATTGAGCACAAGGATAGAAGAGAAAAACACAAAAGAATACTACAAAGAAGACAAGCCAGAAGAATGCTTGGAAAATGGAATCCATATATCAAACACGAGACAGTCGCATGCAACAATCAATTGTTAGCTATATAGGCAATGGTACTGGCTCCCTCTCTCCAACAGAACCTTAGGTTATGAATGATTGACTAAGGAGGGAGCCCGAAAATATAAAGGAAAAAATAATGCCGTAAATGGCAACAAGTTGGCCAACATTTAATGCTGGTTGGCCATCGATAAATGCATGAATACTCATCATAATGACCACAATAAAATGCCTAAAATACCTAGTAATATCAAACATGACCTAAATTCACATGAGTTGATTAGACTACTAACACCCTCTCTCAGATAATGGATGATTTGATACCAAACAATGATACAATGATAATGGCTCATCATAGTCCGTACAACAAAGACCACTAGAATAAGACCATGGATACTGAAGCAATGGGTGATCAAGCCACCACCAAGGTGCCTTGGTGAGAACTTGAGTAATGATGTCGATCGTACCAAAATCTAAAAAATAGAAAAGAATCATAACAAATATTTGTGTTTGTCAACAATGTCTCATGGTAGCATGCAAGACCATCCTGTCAAAAATGCATCTGATCATATGTGACAATGGATTTCCCACCTTTGGCCAAGGCCATGTGAGCTCAGATTAGGAGCCAATCCCGCTCTTTGTCAAGTAACAACCCATCATGAACTTGGATATCAATCCCAGCTCTAGGATTTGAACTTTGCCAGAGTTGATGCGTCAAGGAAGTCCCTCTCTAGGAACTGTGCACTTGTATACCTATATAGATGAGACCCACCTCACCACCCTCTCATAGTCCCTCTCTAGTACTAGAGATTCGTGAGAAATGACCGCATCACCTTGCGCTAGAAAGTAGCAAAGAAAGGAGCTACTAAGCCCTTCCTTGGGGATCTGAGGAAGGGGATCCTTTCAGCATCATGCACTTCTCCTTGTCTAGAATATTGAGGTCAGAGACTTTGAGGAAGACGATGACTTCTTGGATGAGTCCGCATCGCCCTGCGCTAGAAAACAGCAGAGGAAGGAGTTACTAAACCCTTCTCACGATCTGAGAAAGGGGGATCCTTTCAACGCCATGCACTTCTCCTTGGCCAGAGGATCGGAGTCGGAGTCGGAGTCTAAGAAAGAGGATGACTCGTTGGAGGAGTCCACATCCTACTTCTTCTTCTTCTCCTTCTTTTGTGAGGCTGATAACTCCTTACAATCCTTCCACAAGTGGCCCTTCTCACCACAGTGGTAACATTGGGCATTTGACTTTTCTCTTACTGCCCCTCTCTAAAGTTGTAAGAGCCTCACCAAAACCTCCATAATGAGACACAAGCCTCCCGTGTAGACACAAAGATGCCTCGTGCTCAACCAATAAGAAGAACATATATGTAAAGCTCACAAGTATAGGTGATATTTGAGCCCTTAAAGCATTTGCCACTCCATCAAACTCCACAAGGAGCTTATAAAGTACCGTTCCCACGAGATGTGTCTCAGGAAGGGCAAATTGCATGTGTTGAAGCTGGTCCTACACCTGTGTAACACAGAGCAAAAAAGAATAAATAGTGTCCTAGGCTCGAATTTCATCGACTGGAGCTGTCCTTAAAGTGTCATTGCATGCATTGTGAAAGATGCCTCGTACAACATTTGAAACTTCAACCATACTTCTAAAGATGTCCTGCAAGAGGTAACCACCGTAGAACTTCTGTAGAAATGCATCGAAGAAAAGCAAAATAGACATGCACATCATCTATATCCCATGTAAGCACAACTTTCCCATGATTGTCATCATCGAAATCATTTCAAACTAGAAAAGAACATTGAGGACATGGAATAGCTCCACAAACAATGTACCATAATTGCTTTTGCACAAACTATGCTTTCATAACAACAGTCCAGGTTAGATAGTCGGAGCATGTAACGTACCATTAGTAGAAGTGCACGAAGGAGCCTAGAGAGGATAGGAGGAGAAGATAGAGGATAGAAGGTGGATAGGGAGAGAACACAGCCAAACCGACAGTGAAGACTGCATAAATGAGAGTTCACGCGCAATATTCACAAGCTGATCGCACAAAATCGACTGCATAAAATGAAAAACAGCCAACAAACACTATCAAAAGGCAGCAGATGCTATCACCCAGCCTCTAGTAGTATTAGATGCAGAAAACACAGCATCTGCAAGTAAAAATGCAGCTTAGACAGCATTAAATGCAGGTGACATGTGGGCTACCTGCATTATAAATACAACAAGTAGTGAAACGCAAGCAGCTGGAGCAAAAACGCAGCCTCCAAAGGGTGATAGACAGCACGATAGCAGCAGCAGCAATCGCCAAATCAGCAAGAGGTAGGAGAAGTCCTGAAATCAGCAAGAACATAGATCTTGAAATCTGATACTCTGTCAAAAGTGATGCAACAATGGAAGTATTAACAAGTGCTGAAATAAACTACTGAACACAAGACAGAAGAGAAAGAAAGAGAGAACACTGCAAAGAAGTGAACTCAGAAGAATGCTTGGGAAATGAAATCCATATACCAAACACAAGACGTACAATGGTGAGTCATTGGCTACGTGGGCAATGGCACCAGCTCCTCTCTCCACCAAGGTATGCATTGGATTTGCAAGTAACGAAATGAGAGATTATGGAGGAGAAGCCTAAATAAAAAGGCCAAAAGAATGCCATAAATAGCTGTAGATCAGCCAGCATTTAATGCTGGTCGACCAGTCATAAAATGCTAGACATGACAAAATAAAGGCATATAAAATGCCAAATAAAATCCTAAAGAAGGACCACTATCAAACCACTTTGGACCTTCTTCCCAAGAACCTAGCACACCGAACATACATGCTGAATATGGTAAATTACCTGCAGCCTAGCTTAGAGGCACCATTGCAACACAAAAGATTGATGGCACCGTTGTTCCATGATTCAACAATTCTCGTGCAAATAGCAAAAGAAGGCCACCCATTCAATCTAGAGCGCTTCCAAGACACATCATGAGAATATAACATTGGCAGGATGGAAGTGCTAAAACCCATCTTGCTAGCAACATGGCTATGGGAAGGGAATTTCCATTTTCAAAAGACTCCATCCTTCTTCTACTGCTCCTTCGACATTTTTGCATGCAACCATAAGGATCTTTCAAGCGTTCGCCCTCAATATGGCCAACACTGCATTCCACTACATGGTAATGTGTACCATTACATGAACGATCATAAAAGCTTAACCCTAAGTATGCATTAGAAGTCAATGCAAGAGTTCGATAAAATACTCAAGCCAAAGCTCATCAAGCCCATAGAAAACTTAAAAAATGCCTTGCATCTATTACAATTGTTCCTAAAAAGAATGGAAAAATCCAAATTTGGACTGATATTTGTGAATTAGACAAGGCCACTATTAGCGATAATTTTCCTTTGCCTTACATTGATAAGAGTATCTTAGAGGATTAGCTGGCCACATGGTTCATAGTTCCATGGCTGGCTTTAGCAACTATAACCAGGTGGATATATATCCAAACAATCATGCAAGGCCAAATTTGTTACACAATGAGGATCATTTCAATATAACAAGCTTGCTTTTGGGTTGAAAATTACTCCCAACACATTTCAACATGATATGATAGTAATCTTCTAACCAGTTCTTAATGATTTACTTTGAATATGCTTAAAGGATTTTTCTATTCTTCTAGGTAGCAAGGGAACGATACAGCTAGAAGCCATAAAGCTACATCTTCAGCAACTTGAAAAAGTATTTATGCAATGCAAAGATACTAGAATGAGACACATTGTTTCACCCAATGGCCTCGCCCCTAATCCAGATAAAATCATTGCTAATACTCAAGACAAGACTGCTTCCCAACATCAAGACAATCCACTGATTTTTGGGTTGCACCAAATACCACCACCAATTCGTTAATTTGTATGCACACATTGCCCATCCTCTTTCCCAACTCCTTAGTTACTCCCATCCATTCCAACGGTCCTCCAAGGTTGACAATACCTTCCAACATCTTAGGCGCCACCATACTCAAGCATCCATCTTGATCGCCCTCAATTGGACCAAGATCTTCCATGTTTACAAGGATGCCAGCCTTCTAGCAATAGAATCCACCCTTACACAACCTAATTCCTCAGCTAACATCAAGTTGACAGTGGATTTTTGGAGCCGATTTTTAGCACAAAAGTGACCTAGAGGAGTAAAAGAGCAATTTTTTCATGGAAAATGAAACCATTGCGAATCAAGGAGCTGGAGTTTTCCTAGATGCATTCCGATACCCAGAATCCAAGCAAGTGTATGTTCGTCAATCAGAGTCCGTTTGGCCCCCCCGTTTAATCCCCACAAGGTTTGCCATTATGAAGCAATAGCCGGGTCCGAAATCCAAAACACATGTGATGGAGGCTTGATTGATAGATTTCGATGCCAGAAAGCCGCCCATCCAATTGGATTGCAATTCCGAGCTCGTTTCCCCTCTCAACCGGGTTGAAACCACTTTGCTCAAGTGCAAAAAGACCAAAATAAACTAGATAATTTAAAGCTTAGTAGTAATCTTGATTAAAAGAAGGCTGACTAATTAGAAATGAAACGTGATTCGGGGGGCACCAATTTTTCTACGCCTCCTCAAATTCTCCAAAAATGGCGTTTTCAGACCTGCAACGATCTTCTCCCGGCTGTTGGGCTTGAGTTCCATCATTTTTTCGCTCTCCATCCCTCCGATTCTCGTAAAGAAAGATATGGTATTCATCAAGATCTAAAGTCAGTCTTTCTCTCTCCTTTTTCTCTCTCGCCATAAACGTAGTTCATATGGACTGAGAGAATGAGGGAATGGGTGCCAATTCACAATGGAATGCGAGGGATAGATAGAAAAAATTTCCCATTCTTGAAATATGGTGAATGTATGCGGTTTTATGAGTAGGTGGGTTTGTCTCGGTTTTATGATGCATATTGGTTTCCTATGGTTGAAATTGGTTTCTAGTGTTTGAAAATTGTTCATTCTATCAGAAATGTCAACATGAACAACAAGTCTTAATCGTTTATACACTTGACGCAAAACACGCAAAAGTGCAAGACAAGGAGTAGTCCGGCATTATCATCGCAGCAAAGTCGTTAGTGAAAGAAAATCATGGAAAGAATATTTGAGCACATTCATAATGCTAATTTCATTTAAGTAAAATGTTTGTGCACTCAAAGTCATCCACTTTGCATTGCATTTTATCGATATGGTATAAAGAGAATTATCTCCTAGATGCATAGCACTTGGTTTCAAACTATTAACCCACAATGAGTGTAAAGCTCCCTTTGATATAAGTTTAGTATAATCGTTTCCTTGGAGACTGATTTGGCAAGGAATACACTATCTCTTGGAACAAATGTTGTAAAGAGTGGACTTTGTGTGTACATGTTACATGTTGAGACGGCGCATCCCGAGGCCAATCCCTGGGGTGTAGGAGAGCCATAGTGGGCCATAGCGATAAGCTAAGGGATGCTCCCTTTGTTTGAGTTACGAGGTGCTAGCCACCTATATGTTTGGGTACTCCCTTTGCTTGGAGTCGGAAAGGGCATCACGTTGAACTACAATCTAGAGATTGTATTTACAAACACGTTCTTTCGATAAATCACTTCATAGTCCTATACGATCCTGGCCGCGAGGCTGTGGGGTTGTTTGGGTGAGTATAGGAGGCCCGGCTAGAGCCCTAGAGCCAATGTCGAGCCCATTTTTGGTCACGACACAAGTATAAATGCAACTACTAGACAACCAAGCAAGAAACCTTTGCTATTATTTATGCTTGCATCATGTTTTACATTCTCTTTGGGAAACCCATTTCGTCATTATTTCAAACCATCAAGCTTCAAAAGTTTTGCTTTACAAATCTCGACTTTCTAATCATGTTTGGATATGGTTGCTCCTTTTGCAAGAATTTGATTTTGAGTTATGGATCCATCCAGGAAAACACAACAAGATTGATCATCTTATTCGGACTGCCAGCAAAGAGACACCACCGCCCCCAATTTCCCCACAGTAAGCTCTTCAAGATTACTTGTTCACTCTTCCAAGTGGACATGGTATTTACTTGGTATGAGGATATCACAAACATGTTGACACATGACTCCTCCCATCCCCAAGCTTTTGCAAGAGGTAGGCGCCATCTTCTACTCGAGCCAAACATATCAACTGTGTGCAGACCAACTTTACCATCGAGATTCAAACATAATTCTTTGAAGACATGTGCATCTCCATGAAGTTCAAGATATTGTGATGTCCAACCCATTCTAATCCCTGGAGCTAATGCCTACTTAGCCCATGCCACAACCTTTAACATCTTACGATTTGGTCTTTGCTCGTCCATCTTGTTCCAAGTTTGCATCTCCATGAAGTTGAAGATATTGTGATGTCCAACACATTCTAATCCCTCGAGCTAGCCCCTACTTAGCCCATGCCACAACCTTTAACATCTTACAATTTGGTCTTTGGTGGTCCATCTTGTTCCAAGATTGCAAGCAATATGTCCAAAGCTACTAAGCTTGTAAAAAATGTGCACCCAAGCCTACCATAAGCAACTACTTACCACTTCACATTGCTATTGGGTGGTGGCCAATTGCCAAGTGGACTTGGATTTCATTGGGTCATTCTCATCAGCTATATCAAAAAGAATAACAAGTATATATTGGTCGGCATCAACTTCACTACCAAATGGGTTGAAGCACTTACTCACAACGACAACATTGGGACGAGGCTTGGCTTGGTGTTTTATGAGCATATCACAATCCATAAGACGACCATGTGCCACACACCTTTCAGCTGGCGTTTGGCATGGAAGCAGTCATGCCATTTGAATTTCCACACTTACACCTCAACTTCTTTAACACCCTTATCTCGTGGCCCTATTTTTCAAGCCCTTACTATGCTTGCACTTTTAGGAGAGGACTCCTATCCATGCCGCACTTTAGGAGAGGATGACTATCCATACTGAGCAAGCCCTCGACGCAAACAAAAAATGGAACGCATTGTCCAATCAGTACCTTTGACAGCCAAACTTTCTTAATAGAGACTTGCTTCTAGTCTACAATGCTAGCTACCTCGACAAGGAGCTCAAATTAGTTATGGGTCAAGAAGGTTCATAGTATACATACAAAGCCACAAATATGCTCTATGGTGGAGTAATGGTGCTGCAAACTCTTGCTGATACATCCTTACCCTTCATGAATGGATCTCAAATAAAGAAATATTACTCCCAAACCGCAACTCTCTCTCTCTCTCTCTCTCTCTCTCTCTCTCTCTCTCTCTCTCTCATACTTGCCTAAGCAATTGGGGCATAAAATAACACATGATTGAGGGAGATTTTGTGGGTTTCTATGTTGCGTGAAGTAACGATTTCAAGGAGTAGTGAGCTAACATTGATGTCAAAATTATTATAGGTGCATCTCTTGTTTCTACAATCTTAGGTAGATTGTTAAAGTCTTATCAAAACTTTGCTACTATTGTTCACCAAAAAACAATGCACACTCTTCTGGTGACTTGATCTCCTTATTACTATAGCAGAAGTAATCATGTGGTTTAACTAGCAAGTATGGACGTACTAGGGGATCAAGTATTTTTAGTGTTCCATAGAGGCAAGGGAAAATCATATAGTAAGTAGTTAGGCCAAAAGCCTTAAGGCAAGGTAGTCCCATCCTTACACTCTTTACTATTGCTTAAGATGATGAGAAGAAAAAGAAAAGATTGCAAGCTTAACAATTACAATAAGCATAAAATTCAGATGAACTAAAAACGCAAATGTTACCACTTAATCTTGGACAATGGACAGTCTATTGGTCCCAAAATTGGCATCCTTTGCAATATCTCTTTATCGTGAATTGCAATATGGATGGAATACAATGAGATTCCTTAAATCTCCTTCACTCTCCAATTGCCTCTTGCTACCATGAATGACCAGCAAGCCTTCAAACCAATTTGCCCCTTGGTTTGCTTGGGGATTGGCCTTCAATTGCGCTCTTTGGGTTGATAAATTCAGGCCCAAATGTTTCATGGCTGCATGGCCCCTTGAATCTCTTGAAATTGCCCCAATTTTAGTTGCTAAAATTCAATCTCTAGGCCTTTAATTTTTTAGCTTACTTCGAGAGGTGGCTGTCAAAACCTTAGTTCTACTGTAAATTAAGGTTTACAACAAATATTAGTCATAATCTCCGCTTCCAGTGGGCTGATTTTACTAGAAACTACTGAGAAAGTATGAGAAAATATTAGACACTAAGAGAGAATGCTGAGGAGAGAGAGATTTCAAACTTTCATCGTGAGAAAATTCAAGAAATCAATTGCTACCCTACTTATATAGCTATGAAAGCTATCTCCATTGATGGAACACCTTGAATATGATATTGTTTGGCTAAAACAACCCTCCAACTGTTGTCACCTACTGTTGTAGTCTCTTCTAGGCATGTCACCAGCTCCTAGAGGCTCTCTTGCTAGCTGAAAATGGCCTGTCAACTATTGCAATACCAATGGCAACCTCTCTCTCTCTCTCTCTCTCTCTCTCTCTCTCTCTCTCTCTCTCTCTCTAGCCTCAAAAAACGTTTTCCCAACTTACTTGGGCAAGTTTTGACACCAAATACCACCTAGTGCCTATCAAGCGTAACTTATTACAAATTTTGTGGATGTCACCCAATAATCACTAGGGTTATTAAGATTTGTCTTGCATTTCTCATGTGTGTCTCACATGCGCATAACTTAATAATACCAAAGCTAAGCATTAAAAATACACATCCTCATACATACCTCCCCCTTCAAATCCTCACAATTATCCTTGATTGCATTGCCAGATAACAAAAGCAAACTAATACTAAATTGGCAAAAGCATAGGCATCATAGTCAAGGAATATCGGCTGTTGTCCTACTATACTACTGCCCAACTCATGCTGAAACTTCCAATCATCATAACTGACAAAAAAAAAAGCTCTAACTACTATCAAAACCACCATGGATGCATCCATAAATTATATCTCAAAAGTATTCTAATGAACCAACTGTAGTAAAGCATAAACTAAGCATAATCCATGCCTATACTATCAGTGGCATTACTTCACATGCTATTGTCTATACAAACCAACTGAATACCATTGAAAACTAATGACCATACATTGAAAACCAGCAACTAATAATTAGCCTTTGATGATCATAATTTGATGACCACCATAGAAACATGAAACGGGAAACGGGAACGGGGAACGGGGACGGGGACAAGAATGCCAAACCTAGGGAACGGGGACGTGGGAACGGGAACGGCATTTAAAAAATTAAAATTCATGAAAAAAAAATTTCACTCATAATCCATGTGGACTCTAGAGTGTTAAAACTTAAAACCAAGGTAAATAATCCACAAGGACAAATCATTTTTAAGTTTTAACTATAAGATATCATGCATCATTCTAAAACTACTCATTAGAAATTAAATTGCAACTTACAAGGCTCAAGAGGTAAGCTATTCAATTATAAATAATAAAATCCATAATACATATGTCAAAAATGAAACAATGAACAATGAACTAAACTTTAAAGTCTAAGCTAAAAGAACATGCCTATGGTCCCATTGCCAAAAAACTTAAAAGATTACAAATATGAAATTGAAGTCTAATCTTTGAAAGAACATGCTCATTGCCCCAAACAAGACTACAAATATAAAGTCTAATCTCTAGGCTGAAGCAAAATGCGGCATGCCAAAGTAGCCCAAAGGGCAACTGCAAGACTGCAAGACTCAAGTACAAATATAATATCGGCATGGCACAACTGTCAATAGCCCAAGTGTCACACTGTCATCAATGATCATAATATCATATACAATGTAAATGTGTCATGTATCATGAGACTCACGATAAGTAAACTAAATCAAAGATCATGATCATGATCTGAGGCTGCTCTAGCTACTCCTGCAGTGCCAGCCTCATCATCATGTGTACCATGAATTACTGCATCTCCCTCAACATCAGCATATATCTCCTCTTCTTGCTGCATCTCCCACTCTGTGAATGGATCGGGCTTTGTTGTCATACTGTTACATAACATCCTCAAATTAGCACTAATGAATACTAGATCATTTGCTCTCTCCACACCAAGACGGTTCCTCTTCTTTGAAGCAATGTGAGCGTATATACTCCACAATTGCTCCAAACAAGAGGAGCTAACTGACTGACTCAAAATACAGATGGCTAGTTACTGCAACTCAGGACCATCCGAACCATAGTCCTCCCACTACAAAGCTGCCCCAATCTTACACCAATTCTCCTGTGCATCCCCACAACCAAAAGAACTCCGAAAGGTCTTATAACATGAAAGCTGATCTCTGATCTTTCGTCCATGGCACTAGACGAGACAAAAGAAGTCTCCATGCATCCATAACCTCAATGTCATTCTCCTGACCCTTGCCCTAGAACTCAAGATCCACAACAAATGCAACTGCATGCATGGGTGAGCTATAAGAGTTCCACCTCGTCACAACTAAACGGCATATCTTCTCATGCGCCTCATCATTTGGTGCCAACTCCTGCAACTTTTCATTCAGCCTATCCATAGCCTCATATATCTTGCCAATGCAAGGTTGCATAGCATCCATAACCCTCAATAAATGTACAATAGGTGATACCATAGCATCTATCCGCTTTACGTCATCCCAAAAAGTGGAGTTATTTGCTTTCTCCAAGCATAAGATACCTGTAGGAGTATCTGCCAATGTTGATGAGGTAAACTCATCACTAAGAAATAATTGCCTCAAGGCACCACTGCATTCTCTTAACCTGCCTAGCATCAAGAAGTTAAAGGCAAATCTGGTATCAGAGTGTTTCAAAAGTGTCTTCTTTGACCGCAAAGAGAAGTGATGGCGAAGAAACTAGTGATTCAAAACAAAGCTAACCATTTGAGCTCCTTGCTCTATGACAGGTGCAATCCATGACAAGTTACCAATATCCTTTAGTAGGTTGTTCAAGCAATGAGCCATACAATATGAAATTGTGATATGCAGATAATATCCCTGGATAATAACACCTGCTACCCTATTTGCGAGCTCTCTATCTGCAACAAATCCCACAACATGCTCTGGGCCAATAAGCTCAACACTTGTAGCCCACTCTACTGCAAGTACATCTACTGACTTTCCTGTCCCCGATGCATCATATGAAGATATGAAATACATTTCCCCACGAGAATAAGCAACCATACCATGAATGGATCGCTTGCGTGTATCACTCCAACCATCAGCTATCAAGAAAACTCCATTTTTAGCCCACATGCTATTTCTAGTCACTACTGCTTGCTCAACAAGGCGCTATTCCTTGTCGAGCAAAGTGGGACTAACCTGGCTACACGGAATTGAATGTGGTCATGATAAAAAAAAGCGTGCCACTGATGTATCCACCTCTTCCTTCTTCTTGGGATCCCAACGAGCATCAAGTGTGCTCTGTCTACGTGCAACATGTGGCATTGATGCCATGGCCGATGCAATGCCTGCAGTAGGTGTGGAGGTAGCACTTCCTGATACTGACCTTGCTCTAGATACATCTGATGGGGATGGTGTCACAAAAGTTGCAACGTCAACTGCAACACGTCGTGGTCTAGATGCAAGATAAGCTTGTTGACCTGCTACACAATCAGGAAGCTTCCTTTGCTTCTCCAAGGTCACATTCGGACAAAGTTGTACCTCTGAATTTGGCTCATGTAGGAGATGAGCTCAGACCTAATTATGCATAAATATTAAAATGGAACAAGTGGCAATTGGTATTCCATATTCTAATATTTAAGTAACTTTGAAAAATTAAAATCAATAAAAATTCAAAATACAAATGCTCGGCTCAATGGATTATCTTGTTTGCTCCACTAGTTCGCTTGTATGGGCAAAGCTTGCAAGTCCATGGTCGAGATCCTCCACCACTCAATGGGGGCGGTCAGCATTTACTTCTTCCCACCATGACCAATCATCGGACCTTCTTCCTCGACCACCAACCCGACGAGCGGGGGGGAAAGATGAAGCCATTTCAGGCTGAAAATTGAAGGCTCAAGAGTCGAGAGAAGGAAAAATTGAAGACTGAAAATTGGAGGCTCGAGAGAAGGAAGAAGGCTCAAGAGTCAAGACTCCTCAAGAGTCAAGACTCACTCAAGAGTCGAGAGAGAAGGGAAAAGGAGAGAAGGGAGAAGAAGAAGAAAATAGGAAAACTTGGAACTTGGAAAAGAAGGAAGACTCAAGAGAAGATGAGAAGAAGGAAGAGAAGGGAGAAGGTTCAAGGAAGAAGGAAGAAGAGAAGGAAGAAGTGAAGAGAAGGTAGAAAGAAGAAGAGAAGGAAGAGAAGGAAGAGAAAGAAGAGAAAGAGGAAGAAGGAAGAGAAGCAAGAGGTTGGAGGTGGGAGGAGACGGGGGATGGCCGCTAGGCCCTGGCGGTTGGGATTGGCACAGGCTGCAGCGCAACATGGAAGGGGGGGCGCAGGCGATCTGGAGCGGAAGCAGGACACAGCTGTAGATCATCCAGGCAGGATTAGTGGCTGGCCGGCCGCAGGTAAGTGATGCCACATGGCACTCCCTGTCCCTACTGCGTTCCCTGTCTGAAACGGGACAGGGAACGTTTCACCAATTCGTGCCAAGCGGCCGTTCCGGCCGTTTCCTGACACTATGATGACCACACTATAATGATCATATACTGATGCAAATATACAGTTTTAAAGCTGCAATGAAAACTAGTACATTGAATAGTGACCTCTTGGCAAAAATACTATTATGAAACAATACCTTGGATACATACTGAATTGTCCATCACTAGAGAAGTGGAAGTGAGCATCAAACATTGCTTTGGACCTTCTAAGCTTTGTTGAGCCTAACTAAGTTGTTAGCATATATATCAGTTCATAGCTGAGTCTATGCATGTGATTCAGTGGGCCAATGCACCAAGATATTATCCTGATTATTTAGGCATTTTTCCTAGCATTTTATGATGGTCATTTTAGCATTCATTATTGGTCGACCAGCATTAAATGCTAGCCGACCTCACATGATTTATGGCATTATTTTTGCCTATTTATTCAGGCTTCTCCTCGACATTAATTATCATTCATCAACTGATTGGTTCTGATGGAGGGAGAGGAGCAGGTGTCAATGCCTTCATAGCCGGTGACTCACGTTGGTTTTGTAATGTCTCATATGTTGATATATGGATTCCATTTCCCAACTATCTCTTTGCTGCTAAGTTTCTTGTGCAATGTTCTTTTCTTTTGCTATGTTTATGCTGCCCTCCATTCAACCCTAATCTCCTCCTGGTGATTGTCCCTACATCTGGCGTCATCACCCATCCCCCAACATCAGCATCAAGGCTGCTCTCCTTGCGTTTTGATAGCACCAACACACTCTGGGATTTGCATTTTGCTGCCCAAGCCATCTTCCTGGCATTTGAGAGTTGCGGTTCACTCCCTCAACAACCGGTGATCATCTTCTTCATCTCCAACAGCATGAGAGAACTGCAATTCGCTCACATCAACAGTTGTCCTTCACCTCCCAGTGATTACTTCAATAGCCCATTGCCTAAAGGGTTTTGTTTCACTCCCTTCACTATGCAGATTTCCACAGGTGCCACCGCCTCATTCAAATAGGACAGTGCAATTATCTTCTAAGCTTCAACTCCGTTGTATTAGCTTTTCTTCTCATAGCATGATTTAGTGTATCATCACCGTGCTCTTATTGTGTTTTTGAGTTTTTCTTCTCTCTTAGTGTTTGTTGTACACACTCTATGCTCCTCTCTACAAACCCTACTATCTTTCTGCTCTCTTTTATCTTTTTTTTTTACACACCCGGCCCTAAAGGAAAAAAAGGAGCCACCCTCCAAACAAAAATAAGCACAAGATCAAAAGAAATAAAGAAAGAAAAAAAAAAGAAGCAAGGAAAAAAAGAAACTCTACAAATTGCCCCACCCCATCTTCACTCTCCTCTCCTACCTTCTACAACATACTCTTGTGCACCCTTCCCTCATCAGCTTTTCTTGCTCGATGATCCTACCTTCTCATAAAACATTGATCCACTTTTTTCTCTGCGTTTCACAACTTCAACCATCCTTACCTTCATGTGCACCTCAATCATAAACATTCACAAACTCAAACTTTTTCCCTCCCCACCCAATCAATCATCATTATACTTGTCCAACCCTCCTTCACCTTTGGCTACACCTCCTACTTCTTAAAACCTATTCCTACACCACAATCTTCCTCCTTTCTGCCTTTCCTCTCCAAGCCACTCATTATCACATCACCTAGATCACTCCCCTCCTTTCCTCCATTAGGTTCAAGAGCTACCTTTTCAATATTATCTACTAAAAGTTTAAATTCATCTACGAATCCCCTTCAAATGGCATCAACACCCTTACCACCCATTGCCACAATTGCCTCTCCTTCAACATCAATCTCTTCACTAGCGGCCATCCTTCTTATAGTTTCATCATCTTCCCATCTCAATGTCAAGATTGTGGGAGAGAAGGAAGGAGTCTCGCTTGAAGCTTTCTTGCTTGCACAATGGGGGAAGACACACAAGGGTGGAGGCTGAAAACAGTTTTTCTCTTCTTAGTTGTGTAAGCCAAAAGAACTCTAGTACAAAGAAATAGAAGAACCCTATGTATGGGTCTCAAACCAAACTCAACTAACTAAGGTGGCATACTAACTGAGCCACGAACTAGAGTAGATAAGGATAGCTATCATGTAGCTATTATTCATGGGTGGTCTACCAACCGCGTCTGCAACTGACACGTCGGTGACATAAATACACAACGGTCACCCTGGCGTATCACGAGTGGAGCTCGATATCTCAACACTCCCCCTCGAGCTCAATCCCAATTCCTGCACACCAAGCAGGTCTCTGAACTTGCGCATCTTCTCTGCACCCAATGCCTTCGTGAATATGTCAGCTACCTGATCCTCTGTGCTGACATAAACTAGATCAATAAGACCTAGTAAAACCCTCTCTCGCACATAGTGATAATGCACCTCAATGTGCTTTGTTCTAGCATGATAGACTGGGTTATTTGCCAAGTGTATACTACTCATATTGTCACAATAAATGACAACTGGCCCATCTGTAGACTGATGCATATCATAAAGTAGCTTATGCAACCAAGCTACCTCACATGCAGCCATTGCTGCACCCCTGTACTCAGCCTCTGTGCTGGACAAGGCAACTGTAGGCTGTTTCTTGCTGCTCCAAGTGACTGCAGCACTCCCAAAAGAGAACACATATCCACTGGTAGATCGTCTATCAAAAATACTACCAGCCCAATCAGCATCAGTGTATCCATGCAGCTGTATCTGAATCCCAGTCTCATAAAATAGTCCATACTGCAATGTGGACTTCACATACCTGAGTATGCGTCTAGCCGCATCCAAATGTGGTTTCCTTGGAGCCTGCATAAACTGACTTACCAATCCAACAGCATAGCTCAAATCTGGCCTGGTAATAGTCATATAAATCAAACTTCCTACTATGCGTCTGTACATAGTAGGGTCTTCTAGAAGCTCACCTGTATCTGTGCTCAGCTTCACATTCTGCTCCAAAGGAACTGAAATAGGCTTACAGCCTGTCATCCCATATTTGGACAGCATGTCCAATCCATACTGCCTCTGCAAGAGCTGTATCCCACTTGGTGATCTAATCACCTCAATGCCCAAGAAATATCGCAACTCTCCCAAATCCTTCATCTCAAACTTCTGCTTCAATAGCATTTTCACATGAAGGATATCTTCATCACTGTCACCTGTCATAATCAAATCATCAACATAAATGACAAGTAGCATAATACCTTTCTCTGTTTTCCTCACATAAAGTGAGAAATCTGCCTTGGAAATCTGAAAGCCAATAGTGACAAGATATTGTCCTATCTTGTCAGACCATGCTCTAGGTGCTTGCTTCAAGCCATACAAAGCTTTCTTCAACCTGCAAACAAACTCAGGATGAACATCATGCACATAACCTGGTGGCTGCTCCATATAGACCTATTCTTGCAAATCACCATGCAAGAAGGCATTCTTTACATCCATCTGATGTAAAGACCATCCCTTTGACGCAGCCATAGCAATGACTACTCTTACGGTTGCCATCCTTGCAACCGGACTGAATGTTTCTTCATAGTCAATGCCATATGTTTGTGCATAACCCTTGACTACTAATCTTGCCTTGTATCTGTTCACAGAACCATCAGCATTGTGCTTCACCTTATAAACCCACTTACAGCCAATTGCATTCTTACCTTTAGGCAAAGGTACCAATTCCCATGTAGCATTTGCTTCCAAGGCATCCATTTCTTCATCCATGGCTTTCTCCCATTTTTCTTTTCCCATGGCTTGCTCAAAAGAAGTGGGTTCTGGTTCTTGTATCACCTTGACCATATATGCATAGTGAATGGCTGTAAATCCATCATATTTCAGCCTATCCACAGGATACCTAGCTCTCGTAGACCTGCGCAAAGTAGGTTCATTCCCAGGTGCTCTCAAAACATCCCTGGTCTTCCTTACTCCAGGTGTAACAATAGAAGGAATACCCAACTCATCATCAATGCTCTGTTCTGAGCCACTGAATTCACCATCCACATAAGAGTGACCTGCATTCACATCAAACATGGGCTGATCAACCTTCTCTTTTCCTTTTCGTGATACCTGCATACCACTATTTGCATTGCTTTGAGAAGATTCTCCTGATCTCAATCTGCCTGTCCATGGCGAAGAATGTGAACCACTGCTAGAGGACGCTCCAGGTCCACTAATATTTTGTGACTGCTGATGTGAATTCTGTGCAGCATTACCATTTTGTGCATCTACATCATCAATCACATTTACTGGTTTATACCAGCTACTCATCTCATCAAAAACATCTCTGCTCACTGTAAACTTACGAGTAGAAGGGTTATAGCATCTATACCCTTTTTGCTGCAGAGAGTAACCAATAAAGATGCACTTCTCAGCTTTTGGATCCAACTTGGATCTCAACTCATCTGGCACATGTACATAGGCAATGCAACCAAAAATTTTCAAATGAGAAATATCTGGTTTCCTACCAGTATACCTCTCCTCTGGAGTCATTCCATGTATTGCTGCAGTGGGAGTCCTGTTCATTATGTAGACTGCTGTAGCAACTGCTTCAGCCCAATAAAAATCTGGCAGGTCTTTTTCATTGAGCATGGCACGAGACACCTCTCCAATATGTCTGTTTTTTCTTTCTGCAATTCCATTTTGTTGTGGGGTATGACTGCATGAATATTGCTGCTTTATGCCATGCTCCTGCAAGAACCTTGCAAACTCATTTGAGAGGTACTCTCCCCCTCCATCTGACCTTAGGCATTTTATCTGCAGGCCCGTTTCTTTTTCAACCATCGCTTTAAGAGTTTTGAAATGCCCAAAAACTTCACTTTTCATTTTCATAAAATACACCCAAACTTTTCTACTATAGTCATCAATAAAACTGACAAAATAATGACAGCCTCCAAGAGATGCAGCTTTAGTTGTCCACACATCAGAGTGGATTAATTCCAATGGCTTCTTACTCTCTTGAACATGTCTAGGAAATGGTTTCCTTGCCTGTTTTCCAAACTGATAGGCTTCACATACCTTATGCATTTCTGCAACCTTGAATTTGGGCAATCCTGCAACAATATTTTGGGCCTGCATTGATTTAAGTCGCTGTACATTAACATGACCAATGCGTTTATGCCAGATATCAATATCTGCAACTACACCGGTCCCATGTGCAAACATTGCTGCACTCAATTCAGACATGTCTACATCCAATGTAAACATTCTGCCCTTCTTCTTTCCTTTTGCTATCAAGCGACCTTTATTTTTCATATCCTCAACAAAGCATCCATGAGGATTAAATCTGACCTGCAAGCCCTGCTCAACCATTTGACCAACAGAAACCAGATTCTTGGTAATATTCGGGACATGAAATACATCGGACAGGTATTTCTTTTTCCCATCCTGCATAGACAAAGGAATTTTTCCAATCTGCACAATAGGATGTGCAGTATCATCACCAGTCTCCACAAATCCTGGTTTTTCCATTTTTCTTGCATCCTCCATCCATTCTGCATGACCTGTCATGTGGTTTGATGCACCTGAGTCAACATACCATACATCATTGCTTTCTTCTGCACTTGTCACAGAATTGTTCATGTGCTGCACCATGAACAAATGCTCATTTCTGTCATCACCCTGTCTGCTAGAAGATGCATAATTCCCTTGTTGCAGTTTTCCATTCATGATGTCATTCTGCTTTTTATAGCAGTCTTTAGCCATATTACCCATTTTACCACAGTAGTAGCATTCAACATTACTGTTTACATTTTGACCTCTTTGCCATCCACCACGACCTCTTTGGCTCCCCCTGCCTCTAGAGTTACCACGTTCTCCTCCATAGGACTGGTTTTCTTGAGTTTGCTACATATTCTGATTTCTACCACGGCCTCCAAATTTGCCTCCTCTACCTCTGCCTCTACCTCTTCCAGCATTTGAGTAGAAGACAGTTTCTTTTGAAGTTCCTTCTGAAGAAGATGCACCACCATTTCTCTGCTCCTCAGAAATTAGAAGAGCAATCAACTCCTCAAAATCAGGAAATCTTTCACGAACTGAAATGGATGTCCGAAACTATGCATAATCCTTTCCTAGACCATTCAAGGTCACAGAAACTAAATCATCATCTTCCACTGGCGACCCAATGGAAGCAAGTGCATCTGCAATCTTCTTCACCTTCATGTGGTAGTCATTGATGCTCATATTTTCTCTTTGCACATTGTACAACTCTTGCTTGAGCTGCATTTTCCTGGCTTGCGTATTTGTGCTATACATCTTTGACAGAGTATCCCATGCCTCCTTTGGCGTACTTGCATCCTGAATATGCACAATCATAGTCTGAAATGCTGATAGACAGCCAGTACATAACTTTCCTGGCTCTCTCATGCCATGCTTTGAATGCCTGCATTTGCTGTTGATTGGGAACATCAGGAAGAACTGGTTCTTCTTCATTTCCTGCAACAAATTCCCAATATCCTTTTCCCATAAGGAAATTCGTCATTCTAAACTTCCATGCCTGGAAGTTGTTCTTGTCAAGCTTTTCAGTTACAATCTGTGAAAGAAAATCAGACGCCATTACAGAACACTGCGAAAAATTCTGTCACTGCAAAAGCTCAGCTTCACCCTCACAAGGGCAAATCTGCAAAACTGGCGAAAGTGGTATTTGACCACACAGTCACTTCCTAGTGACGATTTTGTATGAACAGGAACCAAGGATGATTCTGAAACTTCCAATGTCTCTACGCACAAGCATACGATGCAATTTCTACAGTAACTTTTCACCGACCTGTTAAACAATGGCTGAACAGCATAAAACTGAGCCTTTTCCTGAGTGCGTGCAGAAAAATTCTGCCTCCAAAACAGGCCCCGAAATGACCTCAAATCAAAAAAACAGGGTCGCCGAGAGCTAAAGCTCCATCCCGCAGCATATACTGCCCTCTTGCTTCACCGCGAAGGGCGTCTCAATCTGAGACAATGCACTCCTGCAATTTTCGGCTGTGCTACCTGCAGAGATCTGCTCCCAAAACAGAAAATGAAAGCAACACTGCTCCTCTTACCAGAACACCGCGAGCTTGGCTTGCTTTCTTGAGCTCCTTACCACGAACAAGGCTCTGATACCATGTCAAGATTGTGGGAGAGAAGGAAGGAGTCTCGCTTGAAGCTTTCTTGCTTGCACAATGGGGGAAGACACACAAGGGTGGAGGCTGAAAACAGTTTTTCTCTTCTTAGTTGTGTAAGCCAAAAGAACTCTAGTACAAAGAAATAGAAGAACCCTATGTATGGGTCTCAAACCAAACTCAACTAACTAAGGTGGCATACTAACTGAGCCACGAACTAGAGTAGATAAGGATAACTATCATGTAGCTATTATTCATGGGTGGTCTACCAACCGCGTCTGCAACTGACACGTCGGTGACATAAATACACAACGGTCACCCTGGCGTATCACGAGTGGAGCTCGATATCTCAACACTCAAGAGCATAGATATCCACAATCACTCTACTTCCAGTTTTGATCCATCCATGATTATTACATCAAGTGTGTAAGAGTTGGTGCATCATCTCACCACTATGATCCATCATATGAAGCCAAGATGCTCACCAAGACCGGTAAGCCGTCTAGTAGTGGACAACTTGTACAATGCTTATGTATACAATATAAGAACAAGCCTTCAGTTCTTTTTACTTTTGTTTTAGAGACCAAGTCAAATTCAGCAACTTTTGACTTTTTTAGAGAGTTTTCTTTCTAGAGAACTCCATGACAAAACCAACTAGATTTTTAGACCCAAACAGGCCCAATACTTCAAACCCAAGGCTGGAATCTAGATCCATTAGGACTCTCGACTCTAACCATAAAACCTGGACCTAGACCTAGACCTGGACCTAGACCCTAGACCTTGGACTTTGGAGCCCCTCGACCCTAGGACCCTGGAATTGACCCTCCGCCATGAAGCACAAATCCTAGTCCCTAGACCTTGGACCTAGGACCTAGGACCTAGGACCTTGGACCTTGGAAACCTTTATAAAAAAAGATGCAATAAGATTCTTTGCATAACCCTTCTCTTATCTTGAAAAGAGGCAACCTCCCCACTCCACATCACTCTAGGATTGCACTTCATACTGCACTCCATTCTACTCCACCTCACTTGGCACCACTCTCCATTCCACCTCTTCACTCCACTACACTCCTCTCACCTCCCAATGTCACCACACTAGCACTCTCCTCCCTCTATCCTCCCCCTCCTTTGTGTTCTTTACCTCTCTCAAGCATCCTCCTCTCTATTCTCTATTCATCTTCCTCTAGCACTCTCCCTTCTCTCTATTTTTCCTCTCTTGTATTATTTACAAATAGATTGTAGATTGTATAAATTGTTGATCAAATAGTAAAAAAGGCTCCTTTATTTAGTGCCATGAACTTGTCAAAGGTTGTAGAAGGCTTACTTGCTATTTGGGACTTAGTTTTGTCATAACGGTTGAGAATGATGAAAACCCTATTATTAAGAAGCAAGACAAGAACAACTACCCATCACAAAGATTCAATGTGATAAACTCTCTTGTTGGAAAAGGCCTCTACAAGTTTGTTTCAAGTGAAGAAAAAGAACCACAACTAAGTGATCTGGTGACCGCAAGAGAATCAAAGGCATGAAAAGCAATAGAAAAAAAACAATATATTGGTCACATGCAATCTTTGATCACACTATGCTATGGCATATCAAGAATACAACAAATTCACGTGCGGCCTTAACAACCTTCGAAAACATGTGTCCAAAAAAAAAAGGCACAAAAGATTCAACTCTAAGCAAGACTTGAACACTATTAAACTTTACTTCTTGTTAATAAAACCCTATCTCAATAAGGTGGTCATTGAAGCCTCCATAAAAAGATATTTCCATGGACCAGATCTACAGATCTTGGGCCTCACATGCATACAGTGATTGGTCCAAAAAACTTCTCATTGAGATTTTGATTTAGAAATCAGATAACAAGGAAGTGCTTTTTTTTTAAAGAATAAAGAAACCAAGGAGACCAATAAGTTAGCTCTAGTGGTGAAGTATGTTCTTACTCAATATATTTCAATGCAAAGCTAGAGAAAGCTTCATTCTAATAATTCAAGCCACAAGAAAGATGATTGTTTCCATCTTAAAGAAGATGGTGACACATTCATAGAACCCTTCTCAGCTTCATTGTACCATGTGTGCTCACAACTACAGCATCACTTTTGATTTACCATCCTTGAATGACATCATTTATGAAACTTACATGGAGAAGTTTTAAATTTTAATGACCTACAAAGATATATAGTTGTGCTTACAGCTAAACCATCATTTTGGCTGAGCATCCTTGTTTGACATTATATTTTGAAACTTGTGCAAAGTTCTAGTGGCCTACAAAGATAACATTGCACAGCATCATCACAAGATTCTCCAAGGAGAGCTAGTAATCGATAGGCATGCCAAAGTGTTGATCCAATATCATTTTGGGCAATGCTTGGTTTTATTACAGAACCCAATTACCAACTCACCTTTCGAATGAGATTGTACATACTAATAGTTCACATTATCCTGTTGTTATATAAATCCAGAGAAAAACTTTCATAGTTGTAAGCAAAGCCTCACAAGACAAAATTGGAGCAGAATAAAAGATATCTATAGAAACACATATGAGTCCTACATTGTGAATGAAATATAAGTTCACCTTCAGTTTTTATAGACCGGAATATACATCACCATTCCCTCTGGCATGTAGACTTTGGTTGGCAGCACTATGAAACACCATGATTAGAACTATCTGTGTTGCAGCCCTACAGCTATAACCAACCTGACTTCTAAATTGCACCCAAGCTGGTGTTGAGTAGATGATAGGTTGCTGAAGTTAATGCCATATTGGATTGTCAAGCACACCACCACTAAAATCATGCACCCGAGTTGGGTAGATGATAAGTTGCTAAAATTAATGTCATATTGGATTGTCAAACATGCCACCACTAAAACCGTACACCCAGCCTGTGAACTGTCATTCTTGGACTGCACTGTTTGCCCTTATGATGAGAGCCATACATGCATGCATGTCTATGTAGGTTCAGCCAACAATGTACAGTGAAACTTATTGCATAAGCACTATTCATGCTGAACAATTACTGTAACAAAGTCTCTGCTCATGGGGGGGAAATCATAATAAGGCAACTACACAAACAATAGATATTCTAAGTTTGTGAAGCACTTGTAACAAAACCACTTTTTCAAGAAGACCATTGAAGAACTGATCTACTTTTTTTAATTTTGAGGCACTATTAATTTTCTTGCAGATTATGTAACCTATTTCACAATGATTGATGTAAAATATTACCAGAGCAAAGAACATACCATCTGCTTTACAATAACTGATGCAAAACATTAGCCAAAACAACAAAGACAAATGACCATGTCTACCTGTGAGAACTGCACTATGTCGTCCCCCACATGCTATAGCTTTCACAAAGCTTCCTGGAACCTTTGATAAGAGGCCATCAGAAGCTTTACTATTCTTGCTTATACCTATGTGCAAGTCTTGCCAATATGGAGCAGCTGATTCCATGCAAGGAATAGGATGAGGAGATGACACTGTCCGAATTCGTGAACCAAGGCCTAGTTGCCCTTCACCTCCATAACCCCAGCCCCAAACTTGGCGCGCATCTTTTGCATCAACACCATGAAAATTAGTTTCAGCGACTATGTTACTACAGCATTCTAGTTTCATGTATCGATTCATTTAGTAAGTTATTCACCAATAAGTGCAACCAATCTGTAATAGAATATGATAATAAGCTTTACAGATCATCAAAACAAGATACCTGAAAGTGCCAATGTATGTCGCCCTCCTGCAGCAACACACAGGATTTTGACACCGGGATGCAGAGTAACAAGGCATGGTGGAGCACAAGCGGTTTCATCACTCCCCATAGTAGAGCTTTCTGATGAAGTAGCTTGCTCAGATGCAAGACGCCTTTTCTTGATGCCTTCATCGCCTGTTTTTTCAGATCCAATTAGATTACCTGTGCTAGGTACCCTTGCCATTTTACCAGCTTGTGACTTTCCACTAGATGATGGAAGACCACCTCGCAGCTTTTCAAGAGGAGAAGAAACTTTGATTTTCAAGCCAGCAGGGGTTACTGAAGATGCTGGTACTGCTTCAGACAAATCTGTTTGATCACTCAGCCGAACTTTTGCCAGCATTTCATCCTCACCTCTGCCTCTTCCATCAATATGATCATGAAGGTCTCTGTCAGAACTAGATAATGAACCAGCCACCTGATCAACACTGGATTTCGTTGTGGGAACACATTCTTTCCATCCCCACGTGTACACCTCTCCTTTCTCTACAGAGCATACAATTAAATTAAAAAAAGGGTCTTGTCAAAATTAACTATACACACTTACGTTCAATAACTATTTCAATGGACTACCTGTCACAACAGCACAATGAGCCCAGCCTGCTGCTGCTTGAACTATGGCACTGTCAGTTGGAAGTGGAAATGGCTCTGGCCACTCCTACAGGAACATTCAAAAGTCACATTATCAACAGGCTTTTTCATAACAGCAGTACAAACAAAGATGACATTCCTCTTACATTAACTATCCCTCATGCTTAGCCCTCCTACAGGAACATTCAAAAGTCACATTATGAACAGGCTTTTTTATAATAGCACTAGAAACAAAGATGACGTTCCTCTTACATTAACCATACCTCATGCTTTCCACACGTCAGGTAGCTTTGTCCAACATCCTCAGTTGATCCCCAAGTGTTCAATTTTCCTGACTCTGCGGCCATCAATATGCATGTAGAAATGAGCATGTTGCATTTGAGAATAGCTACCAACAAGCAATAAGAATAACTACTGTTCTCCAAATATTTTGCCAATTATTGTCATGTGACACATAGATGCGGCCTTAAATAGCGTTTTGAGCAGAGGTCTGTGACTTGACTTAACAAACAATCAAGTTTGCTTAATGAACTATGGACACTCTCCTTTCTCTGATTGACATTTTAATCCTTTTTCTACATGTTGAATCACTTGAGAAATATGAAACTAAAATGATGGGACTAAAAATAAGTTGACTGTTGTCGGGTATTGCCAGCAAATCGGAATGCTCACAACCTCCCTGTGTGTTAAGATACTTGAATGCTACTGAAGACTGTCAATGTCCTGGTGTTCCACTTGTAGATCCTACACAGTGACCAGGCTGTCTTCAAACGTTGAAATAAGGCCCGCAGGTTACAGCAGCCTCCACCTACTGTCTTGGTTTCTGAATCTCCCTGAAATGAGGCTACATGGTTTTGTAATAATTACTGAGGCACGGAGCAACCAGTAATTCTTTTTGAACCTTCACTTCATTTCATAACTGAGGCATCTGTTAGCAGCCTACATATCTGGAACAAGACCTAATAACACGATCTTTCTAACCTTCAGTGAAATTTTCCGATTCGGGAACCCACACATTGGCCTACGAAAACTCTAGAGATCCTGATGAAATTAATCTCCTTTCTCTGTTACCCGGGCTGAATGGCGGGAGAAGAGAGAATAGAAAGAGAGAAAAACAAGATTTTGTGCATTTTCCAGCAGATGGAATGTGAGTGTAGGCTAACTTTTCTGTGTTCTGCAAATCTTAGCATTCTCCTACACGAGCTCTACAAATCCTGATGAGAATAATTCCCTTTCATGTTACCCTGGCCGAATGACTAAAAAGCAGAAAAGAATTTGCGCATTTTCTGGCTCATAGAATGTTCAGAGTGCAGGCTGAACTTTTCTGCGTTCTGCCGAAATGAACTACAAATGGCAAAGTACTCACCTGAGATGGCGAGCGAAAAGCCGCAGCCGCCGCCACAAATGGATTTCCATCTTCGCTCGTCTGAGGGCGGAGGTGCAGGGACGGGGCTCTGGAGAGGGGAACGCTGAGGTGAAGCTCCCGGTAGGTAGCCCCACATGAGAACGCCGACGTGCCCGTCGGAGTCCCGGTGATCCTTCGGATCTTGCATGAGGGATTTCACTGGCAGGCAGGTATTGCAAACAGAGAGTACCAGAAGCTACGGTCGGTCAGGGAAGGTTCGTCTGTATCTGTCGTTTGATGCTTCTGCTTCGTTCTAAAACCCTCAGAAGGCACCCAGAAATGGTATGTCTTTCCTTTCGCTTCTCTCTCTCTTCCTATCTTTCGCCTGCTGCTTGTTGAAAAGGCCTGGCCACGTGGCGCCTTCCGATCGGCTGGTTCAGCTGAGATTTGCTCGTTGCCGCGTGTCGCTCCCAGATGCTTCGATGCATCACAGCCGTGAATTGGTGGACGTCATGCCTGGCTGAGCTGGCAGAGGTGGGGATGACGTGGGTGCATCGAAAGTGTCTATTGGTATTTTTTTAAAATATCTAGCGCTGTCAAAAGAAAATTAAAAAAATCCTGCCCTCTTTTTGAAGTGGCCCGCCCACCCTCCTTTCGAGGCTCCACATGGGAACCATTTTAAACGTCCCAAAATCTTTGGCCACGTGGCCAACCCGCAGCCTCCAGACCATCCACGTAACGTGAACTTCTGTGGCTCTCCTTTTTTCAATAAGGAGAAGAAAAGAAACGCGCTCAACACGACTTGCCTGACTTGACATCCTCAAATGTCCGTGTCGCACGTAATATTGGTGCGGGGAGTTAAACCTATCGATTAAAAACTATTGCGTTGAAAGAGATGTGAACTCACATCATCGCAATGCCAGGCCATATGTTTAATTACTAGGCCACACAAACCTTTTGGTAAGTAGTTGGGTGTTTTAGGGTCCCAACCAATAACGTCCACTTTTTTATTTTGCAGGCGAGCAAGCAGGGAACTCATGGTGTGGAAATCGACCTAATGCCCAATGCACACTGCTCCAAACGAATGAGATGCACCTTGCAAAAAAGGATGTTTGTGCATTCACACACACTAGACAAACAAGAATACACTTCAAGTTCCAAAATGGTATCACCAAAAAGTGATTGGTGTGATGGAAGTCAAGCAACCACATGATGCCAAACCTATAAGTGCAACTCTTGGCAATGCCAAAAACATCATAATTTTGACTATTGGTGACATGGACATGAAGGTCATATTTTTGCTTGCATCAAAAAACTTTGTGAATATCTCTCTATGTGGCATGTAAGCACATGCTCTTATACATTGAAGTCGTCCAAACATATAGATCTTGCCTAAACTTTGGTTGTGCCCATGGTTTGGGGAGTGAGGTGTTAACCCTAGCTTACATTGGTAACATCCTCACAAAAATTTGTGATATTAGTGTGCTAGCAGGTTTAAGGAGATCCACACTCTCTTATTGATTTTTGCAAGACGACGCTTTTGGTTGCTATTAGAAAATATGGTTGAGGCACCAATTCACAAAATAGCATTAAACACATGGAAAATATTTCTTTATCCCTTGCACAATCACCACTTGTGCATTGATGCAATCATAGCCTTGCTCTTGCACCATAACCCTTGGTGTGATAAGGCTCTTGGGAGTTTGTTAGAGCTCCCTTACACATGGGCCATCGAAATGTAGTGACGGATTTAAGGTAACGAGGTCAGCCAAGGATTATTTGAAGCACATGAATGTGAAAACTTGGAATTGCACTTGCTAGTCAACATATTGCAAGAACTCGCCATCCATCATCCACAAGGTTGATTTGTTAATGCTGGTAACCTTTCATTACCACCCCATTTCGCCTAGAGTTTGTGGGATGCTATCAATTGTAATCACTCCCCATTGGGGATTGTATTTCCTTCTTCTTCCTTGATGAGGTTATTAGCCTCACCTGCATGCTTGAATTGATCATTAAGGTTGTCTCGGCCATCTCTTGCATGTTACTTGTCAAGCTGTTTGGCTACTAGGAGCACTTTGGCTTCGTCTTGTTTAGTTGGTGTAATTCTGTCACTAAATTGATTGCTTATTCTCTATTTATAAATTTATGTCAATAAATTAATGACTCAATTTTCTTTAAGTGTTGATGATGATCTAGCATGGTCATAAGGCCATTTCAAGACCAATATTCCTAGTGCATCACTTAATGGGGTGATCAGAGCACTGTGACGGGGATATCTAGTACAAGCAGTACAAGTGAAGAAAGGGGAAAGAAGTGTCTGTCAAGTGTAAGAGTGTGCACAAGAACCAAGGAGTTACACATAAATGAAGATGGATTAAGTTCTAAGAAGAGGAAGTGTATTAGCATTGTGTATATGTATCTATGTGTGCATTCGGGGATGCCTGGGAACGTTTACTTGTATGTAATGAGCATTGCATTCATTAGGGGTCATCCTCTCCCTTACAAGTCAAGGTTTAAGGTCTTTTCTTTCATTAAGAAAGATGAGAGAGGTAATTCTCTCACTAAGAAAGACGAGAGACATGATCCTCTGGAAGTGAGGAGAAAAGTGATTTTCTCTTTCTAAGGTCTACAATGACACAAGCTTTTGTGTGGAAGTTAATCTTAAGGTTGAGGCCTAATGCAATTTAATGAACTCTTCTTAAGGTGGTTGCATGGACCACAAGTTAAGAGTACAATTTAAGAAGCTGTTTTTTTTTAAAAGACATGGTGAATTCATTTTTAAATTATCTTGCGATAGAAAGATGATCTCTAAAAACGGCCTGCGAGACTTATAAAAAACAAAATTGGTGATGCAGAGTAGGTCTTTGAACAGCCACATCTTGCATGAAAATCAACTCAAGTCTCTCTCCAAGAAGAGAAGCTCTTGAAAGCCTATAAAAGAGGAGGCTCTCCTTGGGTGTGAGGGAGGTGAAGGAAGCATCACTTTGCATGCATCCAAGAGGAGAAAAGCATGTGCATGTGCTGCGGAAGCAATGCTGAAATCAAGTGTTACAGAACCTCTGCTGAAATCAAGTTCCAAGAGGAGAGAATAAGAGAAGGTGAAGTGCTGCAGAAGCTCTGCTGAAGTCAAGTTCCAAGAGGAGAAGAGAAGGTGCAAGTGCTACGAAAGCTTTGCTGAAATCAAGCGCCAAGAGGAGAGCCCTACACATACTATGTAGGAGAGAAGGAAACTCAACAAGGATCAAAGGGTGCCAACTTCCAAGTTGTGCAAGTGTTAGACAATTGTATACCATGCAAGAAACCGTGATCTTGTCTCCAAGATTTACAAGTAAAAACTGGTTTATGTGTAATGGAGGAGCTTGCTCCTTGTCAATAATATAACAATTTCTACCAACATTGCAATCTCCCCTTCCTACTTCATGGCGCCTTCATCCTAGAGCTTTTAGGCCAAAAGAGAGCTTATTTAACCTTATCCAATTAATTTTAAGATCTCCATCAATTTCATGGGGGAGGGAGGCCCTTTTTTTTTGACAAGGCAACATTAGCATGACATACTCCTTTACCCAAAACGTCAATTTTTTTTTCTCTAAGTTGTACTAGCCTTAGCCGATTACTCTCATACCTCTCGAACTTACCCTCCTTCACACTGTGTCCCACATGGATCTCCTTGGTCTACACAAGTCACTATTGACTTGCTGCTTGTATGAGGTGGTTCCGACATAGCCTATATTGAACTTCTAAATTTTGTTGAGACCCCTTCAAGAAGTCTTGCAAAATTTTAGATTCGGCATCCACATTTTTCCACAAAGCTACTCTCTTTCTTGGTGCTCAAACACCAAAATTTTATTTTCACAAGTAAGGTGACTTGTCATTCTTTGACTCAACGGCAACAAGTTTCTCTTGATTAGGTTTCTCAACCTAGTCATGGGCAACCAAGATGACTGAAGAAGGACCATCAGCCAATACAAATTTTGACACAACTTCATTGCTTCTTGAGCCAACTATGGAGCAATGCATGAATCTCCTAGTCATGTAACAGCTCGATGAGGAACATCAACACCGAGCACATCTTGAGCAAGAAATATTATCCCTCAAGCATCCTGCCTTACAAATTTCTTCTGCTGATAATGATCCCATGATCCGCACCATCAATGCCCCACTTGAAGCTCAATCTCTTTGAAGTGAATCAAAGATAAGCAAGTGTATTTTCAAATTTAATACTTATGATGGTATTAAAGATGGTTGCAAGGTTTTGTCATGGCTTAGTCAATTTGAACCGTATTTCAACAATGAAAAATATTCCAAAAGTGATAAAATTAACTGTGCTTCTCATTATCTCATCAACAAAGTTTCACTTTGGTGGGATGTTACTCACAAGAGTGTCGACTTTCCTCTTTTGTGGGAAGCATTTCGTAAGTAGGTCCTTAACAACTTTCTGTCTCCTCAATTTGAACTTTGTATTCAATAACAATGGGATGTATTCATGTAGTGTGAGTGAGAAACTATTATGCAGTACACTGAAAGATTTTGGAGTACTCTGCTTCAACTACAAATGGTGGAACCCATAGCTAAGTCAACCTTTAAATGAAAGTATATGTCTTGTCTCCTTCCATTTTTTTCAAGTTGAAGTGAATATGTTTAAGCTTGACACTTTGGACAAAGCAATTTCTTTGGCACATGATGCTTAGAAGAAGCAAAATAAGGATTGACGACAACCTCAAGCTCTGATGGGTAACAATAATTTCCATTTCAATTCTTTCAATCCTATTCGTACTTCTAATTTTCAGATTGGCAAGAATCACAACAATCACTGACCTTAGATGAAGAATTTCAATAATAATTTAGGCCACTTTGTTTCAATTTTAAATCCGAAGCCATGCAATCACAGGGCTAGTGTAGATTTGGTGGCTTTAGAGGCAAGGGGAGATCACCCCATGGTAGAGGTGGTGGATTTAGTTCATGGAAGTCAAATGATCAGTCAAATAGAGATAAGGGCTGTCATTACTGCGACAGATATGGACACATTGCAAATGATTGTTACAAGAAGTAGAAAGATATGAAGGCAAAGGGCAAACAGCATGGGCACTATGGATATTCTAGCGAAGCTCATGATGAGTAGGTTGACAGATTGTTTACCATGCAACATGTGTCTACGAATGCATCTAGGTGGAACAAAGATGAGAGATGGTACATTGATTCAGGGGCTTCAAATCATATGACACTCCATGGAGAATGGTTTGATGAGATGGTTGCAGATTCACATGGTTATATGTGTACTGGGGATGACACCCAACATGACATTCAGCACATAGGAATCGCTCTGTTGTGGATGCCTAATGGCAAGAAAAAGAGCCTGCATGATGTACTACATGTACCTACAATAACCAAGAATCTTTTGTCAGTTGGATAGATGGTAGAACAGAATCTATATGTGCGATTTAATAGAGATGGATGCTTTGTTGAAGAATATGGTTATGGCTGCAAATTGATTGCTAGAGGCTGAAGAGATGGCAAAATGTTTATTCTTGATATGTCAGTCCCAGAATTGAAAGCAGCCATGTTTGCACATGATGATGGTGCTATACGGGATGTTGAGATATGGCATAAGCGGATTGGCCATGTGAATGCACAAAAGCTTAAATCTATGCAGCAGGAGATTGTGCTTGGACTGCCTAAGCTCAAGTATCATGACTTTGGACATGTATGTGATGCATGTCAGTTTGGAAAGTAAGCACGGTTTCCATTTATGAGACATGTATGGAATAGCTCACGACCCTTGTAGTTGGTACATTCAGATGTATGGGGTCCATCTCATAATGCTTTGTTTGGTGGTGCTCGTTACTATATATCCTTCATTGATGATTTCAATAGGTATACTTGGCTTTACATACTGAAACATAAGGATGATGTGTTTGATGCATTCAAGGATTTCAAGAAGCATGCTGAAAATGAGTTGAGTTGTAAAATTTCATGTCTTAGATCAGATAGAGTTGGAGAATATGTCTCTAATTACTTTGACAAGTACCTTGCTAAACATGGGATCGGAAGACAGTTAATTTGCAACTATACATTGTAGAAAAATGGTGTAGCAGAAAGAAAAAATAGGGTACTGATGGAATCGGCAAGAGCTATGCTAAATGAGAAGAGTTTGCCAAATGGTTATTGGGTTGAAGTAGTAGTGAATGCTGTCTATGTGCTGAAAAAGTAGTAGTGAATGCTGTCTATGTGCTCCGATCAGCTATTATTTACAGCAATATGGATTTAGATTGGGTGATGCAGATCACAGTCTGTTCACAAAGAAGACAGATCATGGATATGTGTTTCTAGTGGTTTATGTAGATGATCTTATCATCATTGGAGATGATGAAGAGGGCATTGCTGAAATTAAATCATGTTTACATGCTGAATTCAGAGTCAAAGACCTTGGTGAACTAAAGTATTTTCTTGAGATTGAGGTTGTCTCTATGCCTCAAGGTATATGGCTACTACAAAAGCAGTATGCTCATGACATGTTACAGAAGTATGGTTGTTGAGATGGCAAGCTCAACATGTGTGGACATTGATGATGGACCGCCTGGCTAGATGGGTCTGCACGTTTACAGTTAGCACGTTGGTGGTCGTAATGATACTCACATGGCCAATGACTTATCACTTATTATATTTAGTTTGTTACACCTACCTACAGTTGGCAAAGACATAGTGCCAGTCGATTAGTGTAGTTGGTTATGCACTGTTTGACTTAGTAGGCCACTTTCCTTTATGTTGTATTTTATCTATACTTTGTGTGCATTGTATAGTGTGTGGAAGAAGAAGAAAAAACCAGCAAGAAAACGTTTTGGCCTCCATCTCTCATATTGTGTTCTTGAGTGAGCTTCCTCTTGTGTATACCATGTGTATTTGGCACCGCAGCTCAAGCAAGTCCCCCCACCACGAGATTCTTGACATGGTATCAGAGACGTGCCACTAAAAGAGGCTGATTTTGAAGGCTGAAGTGAAGGAGAAGAAGCAAGGTTTGAGCAAGCAAGCCACAGGTAAGAAGCTCTCCCATTCTTCCACTCTCTCTCTTGGATAGTGCCTGTGGAGGCACCAGAAGCAGGGTCGAGCAAAAATCTCAGATTATTGTGAGATTTGGTGTGCGAGTAGATTACTATACATTCTGCAAATAAACTCTTCAAGGCTTTTCTGCAGTTATTTTGGGCGTTTGAGGTTGTTTCAAGCCCCGTTTTAGGGCCGCAAGGTTGCGGACAGTAGTTTCAGGGTATACTGTGATTTCGGCTGTATTGACCGAAAGTGCACAGGTTACAGATTGTGAATCTGTAATTTTTGAGGTGTTTGCAAGAAACAAATATAAGGTTTATCTACAAACAAGTTGCATATTACATGTATTATTGAGCAATCAGTGAAAAAGGTTGCTTGGTATAGTGCTGTGCACTTGTTGTGAAAGATTGCAAAAGACTAGCTTGCTGTGCTATATCCTTGTTTGTGATAATGGTACAGAACAGTGGAAATCCCATTATTGAGAAGCTCGACAAGAACAACTACCCTTCATGGAAGTTCCGTGTGACGAACTTCCTCATTGGAAAGGGCCCTTATGAATTTGTCTCAGGTGAAGAAAAGGAGCCAGAGCTGGGTATCCCTCCGCCGACTGCAGATGAGTTAAAAGCATGGAAAGAGTGGAATGCAAAAGACAAAAAGGTGATGTGCTGGCTATCTGCAGTTTTTGATAATACTATGCTGGGATATATTAGGAATGCAAAAACTTCACATGCAGCTTGGACAATTTTTAAGAGCATGTTTTCAGTAAATACAAAGGCACGAAAGATTCAACTTAAGCAAGAGTTGAATGCCTTGAAGAAAGGGAAAATGTCTGTCAATGAGTATGTGCTGAAGGTGAAGAGCATTGCAGATGCTTTAGTAGCCATTGATGCGATGCCAGATGATGATAATTTGGTTTCATCCACTCTAAGTGGCCTTAACAATGAGAAGGCATGGAAATCATTTGTTACTTCAGTATATGTATGGAAGCCATTGATCCGGGTTTTTTACAACCCAGATTACTATTACAAAATTTGGCCAAAGCCCCTATCAAGAGCTTACCATATCACTTTGGGTTTACTCTTCAAGCACTAGGTATGCTACATTGATTCTTGATTATGATAACTCTAGCAAATGGGGGGAACAAGTTCTTAGGAGGCATGTCAATGTAAAGGCTAAAAGGGATGGTTATCTTAGTAAAGATGAAAATGGATTACACCTAGGAGTTGAGTGAGTGCATAGATTTTTCAAAGGACTAGCCTCTAACTACACATGGGGTCCGTCTGCATCACTAAGATTTGGAATCTATCAACATCATTAGAGGACACCTCACCCTAGCATACAAGTCAATATCCACATCATGGTGTCATTTGGATCTTGTACAAAAGCTTACAAGCATGGACCCCCTTTTGTCACATGCTTATATGTATTTATATACATATGGGGGACTAAAGTCAAAGCAGCTTTTGGAAGCTGTTTTTTATAATCTCAATAACTCCCAAGAAAAAGCTAATTTCAAGAAAATTCTCATCAATGCCCGATCGGTTTCGACCTGGTTTACAAAGTTGTAGAAGAAACTTTTTTCAAATTCCTCACGGATTTGAAGTTACGAAGGCGCAGACTGTTGGCTACATGCAATTTGCTTCTCTCTTTCACCACACCAACTTTCCACTCTATCCTTCTTGTAAATATATTATAATAATGTGCTTTGGGCACCCACCTTTGTAATCTAGCTTCATTTCTCTATTTTGTCTACCACCACCCTTGGCTTCTTGCATGATGACTAAGGTGGAGACTTGTGCCATCCATATTCTCCATATTTTCAAAGATGCCATACATCATCTAGGATTATGTTAATCAATAAGATTAGCTTAATCTAATTCCTCATGGAGGCTATATAAAGAGCCCATGGAGAATGAAGAAGGGGAGGAGGACAATGACAAGCCCATGAGAGCACTTTAGAATACCCTCATCTCTGTGAGGTAAGCTATGAGTAAGTTCTTTTATTATGTAGTATAATGGCAAGCTTCCTCTACCTCTTCACCTATTATCTCTCTCTCTTCTCATCTTCTCATTCCATGTAGCATAATTGCAAGCTTCCTCTATCTCTTCTCCTCTTGTCTCCCTCTCCTCTCATCTCTCTCTCTCATATTCTAATATGGTGTCTAGTACATATATTCTCTCTTGTAAATTTGTGTCTTGGATCTCTTGATTCTCTTTGAGAAAAAGGATGTCCTAGCCCATCCTCCCTTTGGCTAGGTGGTTCCCCTCTTTAGTTCTCTTAGTGAGGATTGGAGGTTGGATGGGTAAGAGGCAACCCGTTCATCATTTCAGCCCTCATTTTTGGTGCCCCGTGCTGAGGAGTTCTCAAGCTACGCTCTACAACTTCTATGAAGAAAAAACATCTAAGGAGTTGTCCTCTTCTTCAACGAGTGTTTGTCAAGAAATCACTAAGGAGGAATCTTCATCAAACCCTATTCAAGGGATTCACCGCTCAAGAATACCGCTATGGTCTCCAAAAGAAGCTCAAGAGAAGAATGATCTTTATTGACAAACGGCACGTATGCGGGTAAAGCAAGTTAATTACACACACCCTTCTTTGCTTCATGAGAAATCTTGCTCTCATCAAGTCTCTAGGTCAAGGCATTGTGTTGAGTGCTTGATGTCTAGTGTAAAGACACTCCCTAAGGAGCTTCGTCTTCAAGTGGTGAAGGCGCTTTCAAATTCGAGGATTAACAAGTTTTTGGAGGGTGAGTTACACATCAATGGTGTGCGGTATTGGCGAGAGGCTACATATGGTGATGCGCTTCAACTACTACTAGCAAGGAGACTCAAAGTAATTGAGAAGATAGCTATCGAAGCCTATGAACTTTACAAGACTGATGATGGTCACACAAAAGCTACGCTAATCAGTGGTGAGCAAATCCTTCGCATCTCTCAAATGGTGGGATCTAAGAGGCCATAGCTTCAACAACACGCTTCATGAAAGTTTGTAGTGAAAATTTGTAGTTAATGCATAAATGACTACTCCTACTTTCTACAACTTTCAATCGGTTCAAAACATTCGGGTGGATATGTGCATTAGTAGAAGGATACATTTTCAACAAAGGTTGATCTTCTATTTTGGAGCTGAGAGGTTGAGAGAGATCTTGTTGTCCCTTGATCCCATAATACTCCCTATTTTGGATTATAACATCTCCTTTAATGTGCACATATTCATTTTACTCTAAGTGTATCCCATGAATCATAGGGATTTGTATGGACCTATTCGTCCACTTGCTAGACAAACCGTGCATATAATCATTAGCACAAAGCTCAGGTTTCAAAATATTATAAGGGTCTTATTGGGCCCTCATCGTCTTACTGAGATTAATGTATCTATAAATCCATTTATTCTACTCTTAATAAGATATGACTTGGGCCTAGACGTGTTCGTATTTATTTTGTATTGAGCTAGATCAACATCTTCCTATCATGGCTTTTCCAAGTTTTTTTGGGCACAAAGGGGAGAAATGTCTGGACTTTTTGGATGACTTAGAAATGGCCTTCCTAGTCACAGGCCGGGATGATGAGGCAACCAAAGTACGGGCCTTCCCTTTAGTTCTAAAGGGTGATGCTCGAGTGTGGTATCAAGCTCTCTCAGAGGCTACAAGGGGTAATTGGGAGGATCTCAAGACAGCATTCATCCACAAGTACCAAGATACAGAGCCACCTGAAGATATTTTGAGACAACTCTTAGATCTTCGCCAAACCTTACCAAGGGAGTACCAAGCATATGAAGATATGTTTATAAAATTGTGGGATAAATGGACAGCCTCTTTAGTCGAGGGAGAAAGAGTACCTGATTGCCTTAAGAAAGATTGTTTTCTAGCCGGACTCCATTCTCTACTAAGGGATAAGGTCAAAGGAAAGTTTCCCACATCCTATGAAGAATCAGTCACTTATGCGAGGGAGAAAGATAGAAAATTGAAGTATCAAGCCCAGTTGAAGGGGGGAGTTGAGCCCATACAGGTTTTACCAACCATGCCAAGGCCTAGAGAAATAGCAGAGGCCCCACCTGAACCGAAGATACCGCAGCAAGAGCTCCTACAACGCATTACTAATCAACTTGAAAGCCTTTCATTAAATTTGGTGCAAGGAGTGCGGCCCCCTCCCCTCATAAATGAAGGCAATCGAGGTCCAAGGAGACAAGAAAGAGAGTATGTTTGCTATAATTGTGGGGAGACTAGCCATGGTATGTACTTTTGTCCTCATCCTAGGCGTTTTTCAGAAAATGGGTTCCAACCAAGAAGGAGGGGACAACAAGTGACACCACCTAGGGAAATGTTTGTTCCACCAAATCCAGAGCCTCCACCACCGGTTCAAGTTCTCTAGCATCCTCGACCACTTGCAGAGGTGCCGCCCTTGCCTATCCAACTGCCAGAGAATCATGATGTTAGGATAATTAGTTTAGATGAGAGTGATGTCAAAGGGAAGGCCAAAGTAGTAGAGGTTGAAGCAATGCCGGTGAAGAAAGCCCGGAGAATTGAGGGAATGGATCCTACACCACCAAAGGAGGTTGAAAATATGGAAGAGGAGGCAGAGTCATCAATGGCTGCAAAGACACGCAACAATAAAAATAGGAGGGCTCGCTCACTCCGACACATTGAGCCAGATGATTTTTCCATGGGTAAAGATACTAGAGCTTATGATTTGCTTGTTGATGTGAGGAATCAAGGGCCAAAATTTCATGGCCACAATTACTACATCTATCTCCAACAGTACGGCGACAATGGTCAAAGATGGTAAGCATTAGACCCATGAAGAATAGACATGTGAATGCAATCCAAGCTAGAAAGATGAAAGATATTGTGCCTCTAGTGGAAGCCGAAATCAATGGGCAGAGAGTGTCAAAGACATATGTGGATGGAGGTGCAGAGATTTGTGTCATGACGGAAAAGTTGATGCATCGTTTGGGATTAGAGGTAAATGAAACTACTAAATTTGGGGCCAAGATGGCTAACAATGTAGTAGTAAATTGTTTGGGAGTTATAAAGAAAGTCAAGATAAAGGTGTGTGGAGTGCAATTCGAGCTTGACATGTATGTGATGCCAGTGAAGGGGGATGGCTATCCGCTCATTCTTGGGCAACCATGGCTAATGGGGATGAAAGCCAGACAAGATTGGGAGATAGGGGCTTTAGAGCTAAGGCCACAAAAGGGGTTGCAGAAAAAATGGAAGAGCACTATCTACAACATGAAGGAAGGCCAACAGGAGGATCTTGTGTTAGAGACCACTGCTGATGAATGGAGTTCCAGCGAGGGTTGGTCATCTATGACAGAGAGAGAGTCTTCTAATGAGGAGGAAGAAAGCTCTCTAGAAGTGATGGGGATTACATTAAAAGGGCCTTCTAGTAGTGAAATTCCGCAGCAACTTCTAAAGGTCGAGAAGGAGGGGTTAGAAAAAATGTTGGCTAAGGATCTATCAGTTGAGGAGAAGGCAGCCTACATGGAAGTGGTGATAAAACACTCTGCACTTTTTATTTCTAATTATGAACACATCACCGGTGTGACAGCAGTACAACATCACATTAATCTAAAAGAGAGAGCACGGCCAGTGGTGCAGCGACTACGACGATTGGGAGTAGTTCAACAAAACACTCTACTCATTGAGGTGCAACGACTTTTGAAGGTAGGCTTCATCTATCCAATAGGGGACTCAAAGTGGGTTTCACCTGTGGTGGTGATACCCAAGAAGAATGGAAAATGGAGGATTTGTGTGGATTACAAGCCGCTAAATACTGCAACAAAGAGAGATCACTTTCCTCTTTCCTTTCAGGATGAAATACTCAACGAGGTGGCCGGGCATGAGAGATACACTGTTTGTGATGGGTATTCAGGTTATTTCCAGATCCGAATAGCTGAGGAGGATCAACAAAAGACCACCTTAATTACACCTTGGGGTTGTTTTGCTTACAAAGTAATGCCATTTGGATTAACAAATGCCCCAGCTACCTTCCAGCGATTCATGAATTATGTCTTCCAACCATATTTTGGGAAATCCATCAGGGTCTTTATTGATGATTTTTGTATTTATAGTTCTAAGGCTTTACATCTAGGAAAGGTGGATGAAGCTTTCAACCGCCTTGCACAAATGGGGGGGGCAATTAAACCATGAGAAGTGTCGCATTGGCGAAAGCAGTGTAACTTTGTTAGGGCATGTCATAAGTGAGAGGGGCATTGAAGCAGATCCAAACAAAGTTAAGGCCCTATTGGCGGTGCCATCACCATCTTCTGTGAAGCAACTAACCTCTTTCATTCAGAAGGTGTGATATATGGGGCGGTTCATTCATCTCCTCTCCCAATTAATATTTCCACTGCAACAGTTAACCCACTCTGAGGAGCTCCTGTGGAGTGACGAAAGCGAAAGGTGCTTTCACGAGGTGAAGAAGGCTCTTAGCACCCTTCCTATAATTTTACAGCCTTGTTGGGATCAGGAGTTTTTGGTCAATCCGAGTTTTGGGGAAGATGCTCTAGGGGCAACACTAATACAAAAGGATGCTAAAACTGGCCTAATGAGACCGGTTTACTTTTCTAGTAGAGTAATGACAGCATCAGAACGAGGGTACAAGATGGTCGAGGTGATGGTTTTGTCTCTAATGTTTGCTATAAGAAAGTTTCGTCCTTATCTTCTCCCTAGGCCATTCACAGTGATCATGACAGAAGAGCATTTTCCCTATGCCTTACATCACATGGATGTTTCAGCTAGAATCGCTAAGTGGGTGATACAACTCCAAGAGTTTGACTACACCTTCAAGGTGGAGGATTCTACTCGAGCTTGCCTAGCTGATTTGTTGACCCATAGATGCCATCAAAAGAAGGAAAAGGAGAAGGGAAAGGTAAAAGAGGAGACACCTCCTCTTGAGGAGCCGCCACGGGTGGAGAATGCCCATGCCCTCTACTTCGATGGGGTCTACAAGCGTATTAAAGATAGAGCGGCAGCAGGAATAGTGGTGTTCAGTCCCGAAGGTGACAAACTTTATGGAGAAGGTATCATCTCGGAGGATGTCCATTCTAGCAATGAGGCAGAATATCAAGCCTTGCTTTTAGGTCTGAGGTGGTGTCTCTCACATGGTGTCACTCGACTTAATGTTTTTGGGGATTCTATGCTAATTGTTAAGCAAATGAAAGGAATCTAGGCTTGTAAAAATGATAACTTAGTAGTGAAAATGAGAGAAGCTAAAACTCTCATGAGAAAGCTACAGAAAGCCCAAATCTATTTTGTGCCAAGGCGCACAAATGGCGACGCAGATGCTCTAGCAGCTGAAAATTTGAAAGAGGTAATGGTGGGCATCATTACAGTAAAGCTTCCCTTGTTTCAGGGTAAGTTTCAACTACAAGATGTGCTTTATTTTCTTGAGCATGGTGAGGCACCTACACATATGAGTAAGAGTGAGAAAAGGTGGCTAGCTACTAAGGCCACTAAATACCGCTTGATAAATGATGTGTTGTATTGCAAAGGAAAGGATGCAGTGCTTAGATGGGTGCCAACAACAAAGGAGATTATAGATGTGATTAAGAGCTGCCATGAAGGGGTTTGTGGCGGACATTTTGCTCAAGAAATAACCAGTAGGAAGATTCTCCAAGCAGGTTTTGTGTGGCCTAGTCTACATCGAGATGTGCAACATTGGTGCCGCACTTGTGACAATTGCCAAAAGGCCGGACCAAGGAAGCTAGTGCATGAGAAACAAAATCCCATAACTACATATGACCCATTTGAGAAATGGGGGATTGATGCAATAGGGCCACTCCCACGAACTCAATCTGGCAAGGAATACATCATAATGGGTGTGGACTACATGACGAGGTAGGCAGAGGCTTCAGCAACTAGTAGGATCACAGCCCAAGAAGTGGGAAAATTTGTGTTTGAAAATATTTGTTGCAGGTTTGGCACACCTTTGGAAATTATCTTTGATCGTGGTCTTGGTTTTAGGGCGAACCTAGTAGGGGAGCTAATGGAAAGGCTAAAAATCAAGCACAGGCATTCTACTCCCTACTACCCACAGTGTAATGGTTTGGTCGAAAAAGTGAATGGGCTGATTTGTAAGATAATTACCAAGAAAGTACACATGCACCCCAAGCACTGGGATAAAAAATTGAATGCAACTCTTTGGGCCTACATAACTTCATTCATAACCTCACTTGGCTATACTCCATTTCACCTCGTCTATGGCCAAGAGGCTTTGCTTCCTATAGAGGTGGAATTGGCCAATTTGCGTGTTTTAGTAGCCAGTCAAGAGAAGAATCAAGATAAGAAGTTAGAGGAAAGGATCTTGGATCTAGAGAGGCTAGAGTTAGACCGAGAAGCAACAGTCCAACATTATTCCATGCAGGCTGAAGAGAGGAGGAAGACATTTAATAAGAAGCTGGCTAGTAAACACATAAGGGAAGGATCACTTGTGCTACGCTATGATAACCGCTTTGATAACAGAAAGTATGCTAAACTTGTGTTCAAGTGGGAAGGGCCATTCATGGTCATAAGGAGATATCCAAATGGCAGCTATAAGCTAGGTGACATGGATGGGAAGGTTCACAAGACAAGGGTAAATGGATGGCGACTGAAGACTTATTTTCAAAGAAATATGAACACTTTGGGACAGTCATTCAATGAAGAGCCACAAATGAGGGGGTGCAGTCCACCTTGCTCTATTAGACCATCATTAGCAAGCTAGAGGCATGAATGCCTCTAGCCTAAGGGGAGGGCTAATGATCCGGGTTTTTTACAACCCGGATTACTATTACAAAATTTGGCCAAAGCCCCTATCAAGAGCTTACCATATCACTTTGGGTTTACTCTTCAAGCACTAGGTATGCTACATTGCTTCTCGATTATGATAACTCTAGCAAATGGGAGGAACAAGTTCTTAGGAGGCATGTCAATCTAAAGGGTAAAAGGGATGGTTATCTTAGTAAATATGAAAATGGATTACACTTAGGAGTTGAGTGAGTGTATAGATTTTTCAAAGGACTAGCCTCTAACTACACATGGGCTCCGTCTGCATCACTAAGATTTGGAATCTATCACCATCATTAGAGGACACCTCACCCTAGCATACAAGTCAATATCCACATCATGGTGTCACTTGGATCTTGCACAAAAGCTTACAAGCATGGATCCCTTTTGTCACATGCTTATATGTATTTATATACATATGGGGGACTAAAGTCAAAGCAGCTTTTGGAAGCCATTTTTTATAATCTCAATAACTCCCAAGAAAAAGCTAATTTCAAGAAAATTCTCACAATGCCCGATCGGTTTCGACCTGGTTTACAAAGTTGCAGAAGAAACTTTTTTCAAATTCCTCACGGATTTGAAGTTACGAAGGCGCAAACTGCTGGCTACATGCAATTTGCTTCTCTCTTTCACCACACCAACTTTCCACTCTATCCTTCTTGTAAATATATTATAATAATGTGCTTTGGGCACCCACCTTTTGTAATCTAGCTTCGTTTCTCTATTTTGTCTACCACTACCCTTAGCTTCTTGCATGATAACCAAGGTGGAGACTTGTCCCATCCACTATTCTCCATATTTTCAAAGATGCCATACATAATCTATGATTATGTTAATCAAGAAGATTAGCTTAATCTAATCCCTCATGGAGGCTATATAAAGAGCCCATGGAGAATGAAGAAGGGGAGGAGGACAATGACAAGCCCATGAGAGCACTCTAGAATACCCTCATCTCTGTGAGGTAAGCTATGAGTAAGTTCTTTTATTATGTAGTATAATGGCAAGCTTCCTCTACCTCTTCACCTATTATCTCCCTCTCTTCTCATCTTCTCATTCCATGTAGCATAATGGCAAGCTTTCTCTACCTCTTCTCCTCTTGTCTCCCTCTCCTCTCATCTCTCTCTCTCATATTCTAATATGGTGTCTAGTACATATATTCTCTCTTGTAAATTTGTGTCTTGGATCTCTTGATTCTCTTTGAGAAAAAGGATGTCCTAGCCCATCCTCCCTTTGGCTAGGTGGTGCCCCTCTTTAGTTCTCTTAGTGAGGATTGGAGGTTGGATGGGTAAGAGGCAACCCGTTCATCATTTCAGCCCTCACCATTTCCAGATTTTGATGAGTTGATCTCTCTTATGATTACTGAAGAGATTAATATGCAGGGTGATTTGTCTGAAAGAAATGGTGAACAGGTCCAAGCATTTTACTCAAGTTCAGAAAGGGGACGTGGTAGATCCTCTTCGAGAGGCCATGGTATGGGACGTGCTGGCGATAGCCAGCAAAACAGGTTTAATCAACAGTTTGGTGAAATGCAGGTTTTTGGAGGTAGAGGAAACTTTAGAGGTAGGGGGAGCTCTAGAGGAAGAGGTGGATGGCAGAATAGAGGTTCTAGGAATTCTGCTATTGTTTGCCATTATTGTGGCAAAACATGCCATATTACAGCCCATTGCTATGCAAAGAAGGATGATATTCGTAGTGGTAAATTGAAGCAAGAAAACTATGCATCGTCTTCACTACAGAATGAAGAAAAAAAAGGAGTGTCTGTTTGTTATGCAGCATATGATGAATGTAGTTACAGGAAAGGGAACACATGATGATGTATGGTATGTCCATTCATGTGCATCTAATCATATGACTAGTCATGTTGAATGGTTTGGAGAGATGCAGTACTTACAAAACCTAGGTTATATGTAGACAGGTGATGATTCATGCCACCTAATTTCACACATTGGAAAGGTTCCCTTGTCCTTGTATGATGGCCAGACAAAGAGTCTGACAAATGTATTACATGTGCTATTAATTACAAAGAATCTAGTATCTGTTGGCCAACTGGTAGAGCAGGGGTTGCAGGTCCGATTCAATGAAAAATGTTGTTTTGTAGAAGACTTTAATGATAAGTGTAGGTTGGTTGTAAAAGGAAGTAGAGTTGGCCGAATGTTCACTTTAGATGCTGGAATTCCTGCAATGGATGCTGCTATGTATGCTAAAGGAAAAGGAGTAGTTGTTGCAGATATTGAAATATGGCATAAACGTATTGGACATGCAAATGTGCAAAAGGCTGAAATTAATGCAGTCCAGAGGATTGGTTACAGGGTTGCCTTTTTTTATAGTTGCAGCATTGCATAAAGTCTGTGAAGCATGCCAGTCTGGTAAGCAGGCAAGACAACCCTTCTTGCATGATAGAGAAATGAGTAGAAAAATACTTGATGTAGTGTATACGGATGTTTGGGGGCCTACACAGAATGTATCTCTTGGTGGCAGCAAATACTTTGTCACATTTATTGATGACTGTTCAAGGAAATTATGGGTATACTTCATGAAGGAAAAAAGTGATGTGCTTGAGCACTTCAAATCTTTTAAGGCAGCTGTTGAAACAGAAATATGTTTAAAAGTAAAGTGCTTGTGATCAGATAGAGGGGGAGAGTACCTCTCTAATGAGTTCAATGGTTTCTTGAGGACTCATGGAATAAAGAGGCAATTTACTTGTAGGTATACCCCACAGCAAAATGGTGTTGCAGAAATAAAAAACATGCATATTACAGAAGTTGCACGGGCATTAATGGCTGAAAAGAATATGCCCAAACATTTTTGGTCTGAGGCTGTCTATACTGCTGTTTACATTATGAACAGAACTCCCACAGCTGCTTTTCATGGGATGACTCCTGAAGAATACTTTACTGGCAAGAAGCCTGATGTATCGCACTTGAAGGTATTTGGTTGTGTTGCATACGTTTATGTGCCAGATGAGCTATGAAAGAAGCTTGATCCAAAGGCAAAAAATGTGTTTTTATTGGATACTCTTTAGAGCAGAAAGGGTATTGCTGTTATAACCATGTCACAGGTGAGTTTAGAGTGAGCAGGGATGTTATCTTTGATGAGATGGAAAGTTGATATACACCTGCTGGTGATGTTTTGGATGATAATAATGATCAGGACAGTTATGTGCAAAAAGATAAACAAGAATCACGGAGTCTTAGTGGACTAGAAACATCATCTGGTACTACACCTACAGTGAACCATTGGTCTGGGAGACTAAGGAGTAGCTCCACATCTTCAGGTGGATCTATGAGTGTTGCAGGGAAGGACAAAGGAAAGAAGAAAGTGCTGGATGGTAATGATGCATCTACCAGTCATTTGAGATTGGATGGAGATTCTAGTGGTTCAGAGAGCTTGGATGACGAGCTTGGTATTCCTTCTATCAAGACACCAAGTGTACAGAGAGCTCATAATAATGTAAAGGCTCCATTGAGTGATTCGGTGGTACGCAGATCTAGCAGGGTCAGATACCCTATTAAAAGATTTGGTTTTGAAGGTTATGCAGCTCACCATTATGCTTATACGGTGAAACTAGTTGAGGATATTGAGCCCACTTATTTTGAGGATGCCGTTGATCATGCTCATTGGGATGTAGCAATGGATGAGGAGATGGCTGCATTAGAAGCCAATAAGACTTGGGATTTGGTACCCTTACCTAAGGGTAAGAAAGCTATTGGTTGTAAGTGGGTTTACAAAGTCAAGCATAATGCAGATGGTTCGGTTATAGCAGGTATAAAGCTAGGCTGGTTGCAAACGGCTATGCTCAAACATATGGCATAGATTATGAAGAGACATTCAGTCCAGTTGCTAGGATGGCAACTGTTAGATGTGTGATTGCCTTGGCAGCAGCCAAAGGTTGGAGTTTGCAGCAAATGGATGTTAAGAATGCCTTCTTGCATGGTGAATTGCAAGAAGAAGTGTATATGGAGCAGCTAGCAGGTTATGAGGATTTAGAGCATCCCACATATATGTGCAGGTTAAAGAAGGCGCTCTATGGGCTGAAGCAAGCACCTAGAGCATGGTTTGAAAAGATTGGAGAGTATCTTGTCAATATTGGATTTTGTATTTCTGATGCTGATCACTCACTTTATGTGAGAAAGGGAGATGCATGGTTGGTCATCATAGTCATCTATGTGGATTACTTGATTATTACAGGTGACAGTGACAATGGGATTGCTGAAGTTAAGGACTTCTTGAAGATGAAGTTTGAGATGAAAGATTTGGGTAAGCTGAGATACTTTCTTGGTATTGAAATGATTAGATGTGATGATGGTATATGGCTATCCCAAAGGCAGTATGGCTTGGATATGTTATCCAAGTATGGTATGACAGCATGTAAGCCTCTTTCAGTACCATTGGAACAAAATGTGAAGTTGAGTGCTGATGTTGGGGATGAGATAGAAGACCCTACTATGTTCAGGAGGATAGTAGGGAGTTTGATTTACATGACTATCACAAGGCCAAACTTGAGCTATGCTGTTGGCCTTGTTATTCAGTTTATGCAGATGTCTAGAAAGCCTCATTTGGATGTAGTTAGACGTATATTGAGGTATGTGAAGTCCACTTTACATTATGGACTTTTTTATGAGGTAGGTAAGGACGTACAAGTCTTTGGATACACAGATGCAGATTGGGTTGGTAGCATGTCAGACGGAAGATCTATGAGTGGATTCATGTTTTCCCTTGGTAGTGCAGTAGTTACATGGAGCAGCAAAAAGCAACCTATAGTTGATTTATCAAGTACAGAGGCTGAGTATAGAGGTGCTGCTATGGCAGCATGTGAGGTGGTATGGCTACAAAAGTTATTAGGTGATTTGGACGTGCAGGGACATGGTCCAATTGTCATTCATTGTAACAACATGAGCAGCATACATCTAGCTAGGAATCTAGTGTTCCATGCTAGGACAAAACACATTGAGGTGCACTACCACTTTGTGAGAGAGAAGGTACTTGCAGGAGAGATTGAGTTGGTATATGTCAGAACAGAGGATTAGATAGCTGACATTTTCACAAAGGCATTGGTGTAGAGAAGCTTCGAAAGTTTTGAAGCTTACTTGGAGTTGCAAAGATAGAATTGAGCTTGAGGGGGAGTGTTGAGATGGCAAGCTCGATACGTGTGGACATTGATGATAGACCGCCTGGCTAGATGAGTCCACACATCTACAGTTAGCACATTGGTAGTCATAATGATACTCACATGGCCACTGACTTATCACTTATTATATTTAGTTTGTTACACCTACCTACAACTGGCAAAGACATAGCGCTAGTCCATTAGTGTAATTGGTTATGCACTATTTGACTTAGTAGGCCACTTTCCTTTATGTTGTTGTATCTTATTTATACTTTGTGTACATTGTATAGTGTGTGGAAGAAGAATAAAAAACCAACAAGAAAATGTTTTGGCCTCCATCTCTCTTCTTGTGTTCTTGAGTGAGCTTCCTCTTGTGTATACAGTGTGTATTTGGCGCCGCACCTCAAGCAAGTCCCCCACCACACGATTCTTGACAATGGTATGGATGAATGCAAGCCTATGGAGACACCTCTTGATCAGAATGCCAAGCTGCAAATTGACGTTGAGAATGACATAGAGAATGTGACCATGTATTGACAAATGGTGGGCAGCTTGATATACTTAACTATTATCCCCGTCCTGACTTATGTTATGCAGTGGGGCCAATTAGTCAGTTCATGCAAAAGCCTTGCAAACCACATTTAGATGCAGTCAAGAGGATCGTGAGATAAGTAAAGGGTACTACAGATTATGGGATATTTTATGCATATAGAAAATCCCTTGACTTGATAGGGTTTACTAATGCTGATTGGGCTGGTTGTGCCTATGATAGAAGATCGACCAGTGGTTATGAATTTGGATTGGAAAATGGTATGATTAGTTGGCAGAGTAAGAAACATTCTACTGTTGCATTGTCTAGTACAGAAGCCGAGTATAGAGGAGTTGCCTTAGCAACTTGTGAAGTAGTTTGGTTGATGAAACTGCTGAAAGACTTGGGAATACAGTTAGAAAGTAGAGGATATTGCATTGTGATAACCTTAGCAGTGTTATGTTAGCTAGCAATCCTGTCTACCATGCTAGGTCCAAACATATTTAGGTTCATTACCATTTCATTAGAGAAATGGTTCTTACAAGGCAGATTGACTTGATTCATGTAAAGACTGAAGACCATGTAGCAGACATATTTACCAAGTCTCTTGGTAATAAAAAGTTCATCTACTTTAGACAACTACTTGCAATTTATCAGATGGTTTGTGCTTGAGGGGGAGTGTTAGAATATTAAGCTCCTATTACTCTTCAGTCAGTCTATCTTTATGTGTGTGACCCCGACATTAGCTGGCTATAGCTGTACACGTGTGTGACATTCAATAAGTTGGTGTAGTCAGTGACTTAACCACAATTAGTCTTGGTTAGTCATACCTATGTGTGTAAGTCCCTTTTAGAGAGTATGATGGAAGAATAATGGAATAATAACAACAATGAGTTGAGGCTCATCTTCCGTTCCACTCTATTTCTCTCCCTCTCTTCCAACAAGGGGAACCTTGGTAGCCATAATCTCCAAGAAAAAAATGGCAATAGTAGGGATAATATACCCCCTGGAGATCAAAAGATTCCAAGCCTAGTAAGTCCCATCAAGGCTTGCAATGCTTCCATGAGAGGTAGTTGTGATAGTAACATTGACAGAACCATTGGGCCTATGAGTGTGGATAAGTATCCTATGGGAGGTTCTAGTTTTGCTAGTGGAAAGGCTCTAAAGAGACCTTTGCCATCTTTAAATGAGTCATGCTTTCGAGTAGATGTTGTTCCTATCAGTAAGAGCATGGTTCCTATAAATAGGAAATTGTAGAGTGGACAAAGGCAAGTAAAGACATCTCATGTAGAGAAGATGTGGAATGCCAAAGGGCCACCTATACCAAATAGAAGCCATAAGGCTGTGAGGCCATGTAGTAATAGTGATAAATCCATAGTGAGTCCATTGGACCAATGTGGGTAGTTGAGGCAGCCTAAGAATGAAATAAGGGATGTGAGATGGGGTTGGAAACCCAAGATCTCTCAAAATGTGGTTGGTGCATTAGATACAAGGTCAATAACACCATGCAGATATATTGTGATCAATTTCCACGTAGGTGTGACAAAAGGCCATACTGATACATCTGACAATATGCACCGCTCTAGGATACAATCATGTGATCGGTCTCAGATTGAAACCCTACCTAGTTTGGGTTGCAACACTGACTTATGCCTGACTTATGCCAAAACCCAAATAGGGAAGGTTCAAATGAGCACCAAGTTGTGATTCTTTCTGCCGAAGGAGCCTCTGAGCCGCTTGAATGACCAGTTCATTTGGATGACAATAAATGTGGGACATACAAGCCCAATGATGTCATTCACCTAACTAATGGTACCCAAGGAAGAATAGACCATATCAAGGTTATATCAGTAGAAAGGCTTGGGCTAGTGGATTTACAAGAGCCCAAGATCAAACGTTGAGCTACATGGCATGAGTAGCATGAGGCTAGCCATCCTATTGTATGCTATCCTTGGTATCCTGGTTGGTTTGATAGGATGTGGTGTATATGCCAAGAAGACCATGTATTGCATGGATTAGAGTGACCTATCCATTTTAGGCCAAGAGAGCCATTTGTCTACGTAGTGCGGGTGCATTTTACGGTTTTCTGTTTTAGTGTTGTGGCAGATAGATTATGTGGAATCGAGGGGAGCCTTTGCTATGCCGAAGCTTCTTATGGCCCAATCCAGGTGATATCTTTCCTTTTACGAGTACCATTCTTTTATGTTATATGCGTATGTGTACTTGTGAGGGATTTTGTTTTCTTGTTGGGGACCGGCAATCAAGGCATGAAGTCCTAGGTATAGGTTAGTATGTTTGTGGGAGCTCTGAGTAGTCGTTGCCTCTTGTAAAGGCATTGTCAGGTATTAAAAGACCTGTTTTAGAAGGCAATCCTAGTGACCCTATTCTACTGACCTACTAGGCAGCCATTTTAGGAGTTTCTGTTAGTAGTGAGGCAGTTAGAAAAGCATGCCAAACAAAATGATGATGTAAAGAAGCAAAATCCTGAATAGCTGAAAATATATGAATATACGGAGGTATGTAAAAAGGGGTTCGTACCCCTATAAAAATAGAAGAGGGAAGAAAGCAAGATCCTTGAGCAGTTGTTCATTGCCTTGCAAAGGCCTAGTAGGTTCTTGGGGACAAGTCCAGACCCGAGGCTGATGCCTTGTCTTCATGGGGGTGGCAACTAGATATAAAAATAAGAATAAGAATATGAGACGGTTGGAGCGAAAATAAAAGTGAGTATTAGAAAAGGACTAAGTGTCACCTTGCGAGGACTTGGTAGGTTCTTGGGTACCAAGACAGGATCTGAGGCCGATGCCTTGTTCTCCTTGGGTCACTACGCTCAGCTCCCTCCTTTTTACACGCTCGAGTATGGAAAATAAAAGGCTAAACAAAAAATGTGCTAAAAGATGATATTTCTTGATTAGGCTATAGGAGTCATTGCCTAGGAGGAGCTCCTGATTGAGTTGTCCTCAGTTTTCGGTAGGTAGTTTAGACCACCACTGGATGAGATATTTGATAGTTCTTTTTAGCTTGGTCGTGTTGGAGTAGTCGGTTAGTGACTAGTTTTGGCCTTTTGTTGGATTATGCTAGGCCTACTCCTCGTGGATTTCATGCCTTGGTTTTGTCAAGGGGTAGGGTGAAAGCTGTGATGTGTTTTATTGTGTATTTTTTGTATCAGCTTGATGCTCTTTGTGGTTGTGTTGATGTGCAGATCTATTTGTGGGGTTCGACAAGCTGAGTCATCCTATCTTGTGGTCGCCAATGAGAGCTATATTTTAGGAGCCAACTTTAAGTCGATCTAGAAGCGGTTCGAGCTCCTTTTAAAGCGGAAACGTGATCAAGACGAGTCAACAAGCCAATTTTCATGAAAAATCAAACGGTGGGCGGATGGCTGAGCTAGAGTTTTCCTAGATGCATTTCGACATCAAGAATCCAACGCAAGTCTCGGTTTGTTAATCAAAGGTCGTTTGGCCCTCTATTTAATCCTCTCAAGGTTTGGCATTATAAAGAAGCTATTGGATCGGGAAGTCATTAAGTGCATAGGAGAGGCGAGGTTGATGGAGTTTGACGCCATGAAGCCGCATGTCCAGTTGGATTGCAAATTGGAGTTCGTTTGCCCCCTCAAAATCGAAATATCCACTTGCGGGATAGTGTGAACGCAAAAAGATGAATCGGTTATTTTAATGTTTTAAACCTTAGACGTAATAAAAGCCTTGAAACTAATGTAAAAACCATCGAACAGAGAGAAGCGTCAATGCACCTCCTCATTTTTGTTGCTCGATGCCTCTCCGATTCAAACCCGTTTGGAGAGAGGGAGGGAGATTCTTGATCCGGGTAGAGAGAGGAACAAGATGGCTATAAGCTTGCCTCTTTTAACGGAGGATTTAAAAATCTCATTTTTAGTCTTTCTCTCTCCTCCCTCTCTCTCCCCTCTATGGGCTACTCATGTGCATTATCTTGAAGGAGAAATCGGGAAGGAGATTGAACCAAATGATGATGGAGATTAATGGAGATGCTGAAGCTTGATGTTCAGCATGGAATTGAAAGCAATGGAGGCTCTTCCGTTGGTCATGCAATCATTTAATGCATCTTGGGTTTCGTAGAAACACGGTATGACTATTTCTTATGAAGGAAATGAAGTTTTTTTGACATTTTAAGGTGGAAATGATGTTTTTATGTGATGAAAATTTGTTTGAGTACTGGTTGCATCATGTTTAATTGCTGTTTACCAGAAAATTATGATTTCATAATGATTTACATGCGCTATTTAAATCTCGTAAAATTCAAAATGCAATTTTTAAGGGTAAAATGATGGTTTTGTCGTTTCGGATGGGTGAAATGTGTTCCTATGGGAAAAAATGAAAAATAAAATTGAACTATAATATATTAAAATGATTGGTCTAAGAAAAATTAAAAAATAATAGTGATTATTATCAAATAAATATTAAAAGATAAGAAAAAATAGAGAAAAAATAAAAATACATTTCATAAAAATAAAAATAAAAATAATGAGTGTTTGTGAATGTATGATAGTGGTGGAGCATGAGGTTTAGCTTTAATTTGCCCTATCTCTTTGTCAAAGTTCGTGATTTATCGCTTTTCATACATCAAAACATGACAAAATGAACCCCTACACCTATGCAACGGAAGCACTACCTAAAAGTAGGGGATGGGGTATTTGAATGATGCGATTTGGATGTTGTTTATTGCTGATTTTGTTGACGCATCATATTTCAATTAAGAGGATAGTAGCATGAGCTTTGTCTTGATGTCATTCTTATATTGCTGCAACGAGTTAGTAAATGAGCATTGGAAAGCCTGGTTGTGCACGACACGTTTTTGATTGAAAATTATGTTTGAGCACATTGGGATCATCCACTTTTGCATGTGCATATCAATCATGGTATCGGAATATGAAGAACTCGATACATAGCACTTATTTTTCATTATGATGACTTATGCTTGAGTGTGTGAGACAACCTAATCTGTAGGCTAGTCGATCATTTTTGGGAATTGTTTGGTAAAGACACATAGTATCTTCTAGAATACGTTTAAAATGAAAGAGTGGACCTTGTATCGTGTGTACTTTATGTTGGTGTGACACATCTTGGGGTCAATCCCCAAGGTGTAGGAGAGTTGCAGTGGAGCCGTGGTAGTTAGCTGAGAGGTGCTTTCCTATGTATGTGCTACGAGGTATTATGCCTATATGTTATGGGATCTCCGTTTGAGGAGAAGGGAAGGTAAACATTGGACTATGTCCTAATACAAACGCAAAGTCGATATTAGCAACTAGTGTAGTATGACGCTCTTGGCTATGAGGTCGTGTGGGGTATCATGTGTGTGTGCATGAGGTTTGGCTAGTGCCATAGCCAGTGCCGGCCCATTTTAGGTCCCATCAATGGTCGATGGGGATGCCTATTCTTTCTGGGCATGAGACTTGAATGTGTTAATGCAAGAAAATTTGTCTATGGTGGGTGATGCCATAACATCCACATCACAAGTGTTAACATCTACATGATTTAATTTTTAATAGAATTTCTATTATTAATGATTTCTAGCTAGCTATTTTAATTTAAGTTATTATTTTACTAAAAATCATTTTGTGAATTTGTAATAGCTAATATGTAGAGCATATATGACAAATTGGATATGCATGGCACGTGCAATTTCATCCAAAGAATACATACTTATTTAGTATTTATTTAATAAGATGCATCGTTGATTAGCCTATGGCATGCGCACAACCATCACTACAAGATATAGGCCTTATATCGACTTTAAAAGCAAAAAAAATGTAAATAACAAAATTTTTCCTCATCGTCGCAAAAAGCGTCGTTATTGGCGACGCCATAGAATAGTCGGTATTAGCGTCGTTATCAACGTCGCTATTTGCATTGGTATCAGCGTCGCTGATACCGACGCAAATAACGTCACTGATAACGATGCTTTGCGACGCTAATAACGACATGTGCAGGTAAATTTGCGACGCTAATAGCGACAGTAACATGCTTTTTTTTTGTGGCAGGGCAACTGTGTCCTTTATTTGGGCCATACAAAATAGTTTCTGTACTGTGTACATTGCTTGTGTAAACAAAAACAAAGTGTACTTAAATCATAACACTGATACATGAAATAAATACATGATCGTATAATGAAAGCGACTGGTACAATCATGGCAAGATATCACTACTCCATAGAAAATGCCTACACAGATCAGGTGACCAAAAAAGAAGGGTGTGTGAGCTCTAGGGATCCAAGGGCGAGCTATACATCCTCGCCATCCAAAAGCTCATCCCGTCGCAAAGGAGCATCGAATGGACTCTGCAAAAAAAGAAACAACTACACAACAGTTCACCATACAATAATGCATTCTAATTAAACATGGTAACTACGGACAAGAAAGATGAGTGACTTACAGGGCCGTCGGGTCTATATAATCAGTCGATCAATGCAGTGAGACTGTGCCTCTTTGCATATCAAGTCTCAAGGCCGGTTGGATTGCGATTTGTAATGGAGTGCTGCAAAGAAAACAAAATACTAACGGTTAGAAACATGATTGTCAGCACAAAGATTATTGCAAAAAAATAAGCAAGCAAAACAAAAGAAAAACTTACAAAGTCCTTCAGATATGTCTTGTGGCCGCCACTCCCAAGATGATGGACCACTCCGTCCTCTAGTCGTGCCCTCGCTACCTCATGCTGTTGCCTCCAACGTCCTGGAGAATCTGTAGCCTCCTCCCTCAGTTGGTGCCAGTCGTCTGCGTCTAGCGACTTGGGCTTTGCAGCCCCACTCTTGAGTGCCTTGCATGTATCCGATTGTCTGTGTGACATATATGTACGCATACAGTCCATCATCCAGCCCGTAGAAAATTTATCTCTACTATGGTTGGAACCCGGAACTCCTCATGCAAGAATGCTACTATGTAGTCCTTGCTCTCCTTTGGTATGTTTTCCCAATGACTAAGACGTTGTGTCGAAAAACTTGTTGGCACAACTCTCTCATGTGAGACATCACCCTCCTCCCCTCAAATTTCATGATGATGGCTCCTGACCTATCATTGACAAGATAGGCATATCCCTCTGGGGTATGCCTAAGATGGGTCCTCTCCCACCTACGACCACGCTTGTGGGCATATCTAGGAGACCCCTGTACATCTGGTGTACTGACCGGGGTAGTATCTATCGGTGTAGCATCCATAGGGGTGCCACTTGTAGACGGCTGAGCAAAATCCGGAGTAACTGGAGTAGACGTCCCTACAGGTGTGACAAATCCTGGAGGTGATGCAACTCCAGTAGAACGATGAGATGGAGACACCGCGTTCGTGCCTCCATAGCAATCACCTGAGCCACGCTTCCTAGAACAGCCATGAGAGCGAGGAGTAGCCCATGTATCCCATGCTAACCGTGGGCTCACTGCCTCCATATCTCTATAACATCCCCCTGACCCTGAAGCACTCCCTCCCTCTCACCCAAGTCTGGAGCGTCGACCTCGTTTGCTCGAAGCTGAATCATTTGATCGCGTCGAACTAGATCTAATAGAGCGGCATGACGATATCCGAGATAGCTCCTGGTTTACCATGTCTTTGAATCTTGCCATCTGATCTGGAGACATGCATGTGAAGATATCCTGCAACTCCTCATCGCTCATCCCTCGACTCATCCTGATGATCTAAGTATCCAAAAAGGTCACATGTACAGACACAAGATGATGTTAGCATAATCAATTTAAATCATACAAAGCACAGTAATATAAATTCTAAAAAAATGAACTCACTTAAAATACATATCTTATGTATCCTTATAAGCGATTAGTCGACGAATTGAGTAAGTGGATGCTCCAAGTATGAAGTATCCTATGGTCCCATGTTAATCTCCTGACAACTCCGCATACACTGGAAGGTCGATAGACATGTCACCACAAAAGGATGAGTCCACCTCATTTTCAAAGAATTCTTGGACTCTTGTATTTCCATCATTGTTACTCGATGCTGGCTCCTCTACATGCTCCAAGCTTTTGGTGGCCTCCACCCCTTGCAATATCGACCCCTCTATTTGCATATTGTTCTCATCTAGCTTGGAACATCGCTTTGATCATATACTCTCGCACTTCGGGGAGCTGAAGGTATAACGTACCACCATTGAGGTTTTCAGGGGTTTGGATAGAAGATTACTTGTTCACAAACACATACAAAGAGAGATTAAACTATTGTGACATGTACCATGTCGTAATACAATTAACAAACAAACGAGTTCATGCACCTGTTCTCGGAATCTATTTCGAGAAATCTAGATGGACCTCGTTGAACTATTGCTCCAGCTCCTTCAAGTACCACTTTGAACCACTGCACATCGAATAGTATCATAGAGAAGCTACGATAATCCACCGTAACAATACTTCGCAAGTTCCCAAAATACTCCATCTCATCTATAATCGTGTTTGGATCCGTTGCTTGTCGTCGGCTCTCTTGCTCGAACCTTGCCGTGATACCACAGTCCATTGTGGAGTGAATTTTGTCAATACGCTCCATGCGAAAATGTCGTCCGCGCGACCACTCTACACAATATATTTCGTATTGTACATTGAAACACTCAAATTAGTTGTCGCATATAAAATATAGATACGAAAATCCTAAAGATGTCATCACCTTTGGACTACATCCCCATTCGCGAGACGCTGTGGTTAAAGCTTCATGCAACCATCGTGTTGACATGAACTGCAGCATCTCCTCCATGCCCTCGGGATATCGAATCGGTCGATGTGCTTGCTGGTACCTAGCAAGCCACATCTCCATAAAGGCATGGTGCAACATACAAAAGCGATTCACCTTCTTCTCCATTGCCGCATCCATTCTTTTTTCTACCCCATTTCCAACCACCACATCTCCGGTCAGTCTATCATCGTCCTTCAGCGACCATAGCATTTTGTTGTTTGGATCCACCATTGGTAGCCATTGTGATATATGCACTAGTGCCTCAGACACCAACCAACCTTCAGCCATGCTACCTTCTGGCCGAGCTCGTTGTCACACAAAGCCTTTCAGGGTTTTCATAAAGTGCTCCAAGAAGAACATCCATCGCGTATGGACAGGTCTAACAATCTCCACTTCATCTACAAGATGCATAAAAAGGTGGATTTGTATCGTGAGCATGCTGGTAGGCTGGTATTTCTCAAAGAGATAGACCGTCTCCACTGCTCCCCGCCTTGTAGATTCAATAGAGGATGTCTTAATCTCATTCTGTGAGATCCATTGCACTAAAGGCAACAACTTGTAAATGGCCCCGCCTATTTTTGGAGTAAGGCATCCTGCGATCGTGATTGGTAGTACAAACTGCCACAAATGAGAAAGAATTATGAACAATGGCTACACTCCAAATAGCAAAATGTGCACACCAATTACAATCCATTCGTAGTACAAACTTGACATATCTTATGCTAGTCATGGGATTTTAGCCCTGATAATTGGTCATCTTTAGAAAATACAGACCTGAGAGAACGCATCATACTCGTCGGAGTGCAGATAGTCTTGACTATTTGCTTCACAATGCGCTCTTCTTTAGTGGACAAAACCCAAGGAGCGTGAGGTAGCTGAACGCGACCATCAGCACTCGTTAGTGGCCAAAGCGCCTCCATCTTGCCTACCTCCTTCAAATCCATTTGTGCCCCTATAGTGTCTCTCTTTCCTGTGATGCGGTCCCATAGCAAGCTGCCCACATTCTTGAAAATATGCATGGGATCCAACAAGTGGTTGATCTATAAGTGGGTCCAATATGGCAACTTGTAGAAAACTGAGAACCATCGTATTTCGTTTGGATGTGACTCTGCGTGGACCATTTTTAGCTTGTATCACCTTGTGGCATTCATACGTGCTGGAGGTTGTCCAAGAAAACCTTCCCTGAACCGTATGGCAAGAAAGTGGCGTGTCCTTGATATACCATCTTCTTCATAGTTCGTGACCTTCGGGAGTCTAGTTGTGGCCCGCACAATGGACATGTATGATAACCTAAGGTAATCAAACCTGTTCCAACACCTCTATCCAGTGAATACAAACTTGAACGAGATAAAATATAGATATTACCAACGAGAACGGAAGCCTATTTATCTGAGCACTCTCCGAATCCCGGAAAGTCTTGCATCGTCCACATGAGAATGGCTCGAATATTGATGGACCGTTGACCATCACGCTTGCTCATATCTTGCACGGGGACCCCCTTCTCCCATAAAATCTTAACTTCATCGACTAATGGATGAAGATACACGTCTATATTTTTGAATTTGTAGCGACTGGGGATGAGTATGCTAAGGATGAGATGTCATTTCTTTGTAGAAAGCCATGGAGGGATATTGTAGTTGACAAGGACTATAGGCCACACACTGTAAGAAGTTGAGCGCAGACCAAATGGGTTCACGCCATCCATTGCAAGACCGAGCCAAAGATTCCTTGGCTCTCGGGCAAAGCCTAGGAAGGTAGAGTCAATGTGGCTCCATGCGCGTGAATCCACTGATATTCATTGAACTCCATCTGTGGACCTATTCTGTGCATGCCACGTTGTCAAGCTCGCCATGCCGGATGTATGAAACATATGGTTTATGCAGGGGATAAGTGAAAAGTGTCTAAGAACTTTTTGAGGGATAGTTTGTCCCTGCAAGTCCTATCGATACTTGTGAGCACCATACTTTGGATATGTCTCCATGGTCTCGTATTCTTCTCGAAACAGTATGCAATCGTTGATACATGCATGAATGCTGTTGTAGTCCATGCCAAGCTTTCGTAAAACATGTCGTGCATCGTCACGAGACTCAGGCATGGTATTTGTAGGTGGTAATATATGATATTTTAGTAACCTGAAAAAAATCATAAAACACCTTGAAAAAGCACAAATGTTTTTAATGATAGTTTCGAAAAGAAATCAACGAAGCGTACGTACAAGGTACCTGAACAACTCGGTCACACTCGCATCGCTCCACTCGTATTTTGCTTGCACACTTAGGAGTGAAAGTAGTGTCTTCAGGTGAGATACTCAGCACCCATTATATAATGGTATGGATGCTTTCTCTCTAAGTGGATCAGAAGTCTCGACATCCATGGGAATCAATGCATCGATCATTGCCTCCATCTCAAGCTCCAAGATTGTAGGTAGGTCTAGAAGGATGCCTGTCTCCTCTGGTATTGACGGTATAGATTGGGTAGTACCTTCCAAGTGGTGGATTGGCTCAGGCACTCCATCCATCGCAGGCCCATGAACTCTTCTAATTAGCCGCAAAGGGTGCACTCCTTCTTGGAATGAGACGTCACCTCCTTGGATAGAAAATTTGCCAGCCACACCCAATCTTCTTGTATATGGTATTCAATTAGCTTGCGAGTACAATGCATGATTGATATTAACTTTTCTTATCATTTGCTGAAAATCTAAGATCACTTGATCAATGATCTCAGATTGAACTCGCCAAAGCGTCGAATGTGTTCTATAGACAATCGATGTTTTTGTCTAATTGCCAGCTTGCATTGAGAGCAAGGACATGGGACATGCTGATTAAGATAAACCTTGCGATCTTGAACAACAAGATCTTCATCGTTTTCCATTTTGTCTACGTTGCGATAAATAAATAATTTTTGTTATCATTCTTTTTTTCTTTCTTAAATTGTTTGAGAAGGGATTTCTTCTCTTGTAACTCATCAAAAATTAACATATGTAAAGTCTCCACCCACCCACCCACAAATTAACGTATATACGTTGAAGTGTTTCCTATCTCGTGGTGTTGCATCGGACCTCGCCACCACTCTCTCTTTGTTTTTTATCCATTCATTATCTTCTCTCCTTCCATCTCTCTCTCTTTTTCTCTTTCTTTATTATGCTGTATGTTTATTCCCTCTCTCTCGTTCCTTCTTCTTTTTTCTCTTCCTCCCCCTCTCTCATTTTCTTGAACGATAATGATTATGACTACGACTATGACGAAGACCATGACAGCGACTACGGCTACGACCACGACCACGACCACGATCATGACCACGACTACGACTACGACTATGCCTACGACTATGACTACGACGACGATGACGACGACGACGACAACCATGACTATGACTATGAACACGACCACGACCACGATTACCACTACCACTACCACTACTACTATCACGACTATGACCACAACTATGACCACTACCACTACCACTACCACGACTATGACCACTACCACGACGACAACTATGACTATGATTACGACCACCACCATGACCACCACTACCACTACCACTACCACTACCACTACCACTACCACTACCACTACCACTACTAGTATAATAAACAAGAAAAGAAAAAAAACAACGACCATGACCACAACCACGACTACCACTACGACTACCACTATGACTACAACTACCACGACCACGACCACGACTATGACCACGACTACGACTATGACGACGATGACGATGACCACGATCACGACTACGACTAGACCACGACCACGACTATCACTACCACTATCAGTATAATAAAGCGTTGAAAAGAAGAAAAAATAACGACCATGACCACAACCACGACTACGACTACGACTACGACTACGACTACCACTATAATAAACAAGAAAAGAAGAAAAAAAAACAACAATAACAACAACAACTACTACTGTTACTGCAACAACAATAAACAAGAAAAGAAGAAAAAACTACAACAACAACAACAACAACTACTACTACAACAAAAAACAAGAAAACTAAATAACAATAAATAAGAAAAGAAAAAAAACTACTACTACTACTACTACAACAAACAACAACAATTAATTTCCTTTTCTCTCTTCCTCTCCCTCTCTTATTTCCTCTCCCTCCCTCCCTCACCCTCTCCCTGTCTTTCTCTCTTTTCCTATCAGGTTTAATGTTTTTTCTCTCTTTTTCTCTCCTCTCTCTCTCTCTCTCATTTCCTTTTTTCTCTTTCTCTCCCTCTCTCATTTCCTCTCCCTCCCTCACCCTCACGCTCTCTTTCTCTCTTTCCCTATTATGTTTAATGTTTTTTCTCTCTCCTCTCCCTCTCTCATTTCCTTTTCTCTCTTCCTCTCGCTCTCTCATTTCCTCTCCCTGCCTCATCCTCTCCCTCTCTTTCTCTCTTTCCCTATTAGGTTTAATGTTTTTTCTCTCTTTTTCTCTCTCCTCTCTCTCTCTTATTTTTTTCTCTCCTCCCCGTCTCTCATTTCCTTTTCTCTCTTTCTCTTCCTCTCACATTTCCACTCCCTCTCTCACCCTCACCCTCTCTTTCTTTCTTTCCCTATTAGGTTTAATGTTTTTTCTCTCTTTTTCTATATTTTTCTCTCTCTCTCATTTCTCTCTTTCCCTATTAGCTTTAATGTTTTTTCTCTCTTTTTCTCTGTCCTCTCCCTCTCTTATTTTTTCTCTCTCCTCTCCTCTCCCTCTCTCATTTCCTTTTCTCTCTTTCTCTCCCTCTCTCGTTTCCTCTCCCTCCCTCACTCTCAACCTCTCTTTCTCTCTTTCCCTATCAGGTTTAATGTTTTTTCTCTATTTTTCTCTCTCATCTCCCTCTCTCATTTTTTCTCTCTCCTCTCCCTCTCTCGTTTCCTCTCCCTCCCTCACCTTCACCCTCTCTTTCTCTCTTTCCCTATTATGTTAATGTTTTTTCTCTCTTCTCTCCCTCCCTCACCCTCACCCTCTCTTTCTCTCTTTCCCTATTAGGTTTAATGTTTTTTTCTCTCTTTTTCTTTCTCCTCTCCCTCTCTCATTTCCTTCTTTCTCTTTCTCTCCCTCCCTCACCCTCACCCTCTCTTTCTCTCTTTCCCTATTAGGTTTAATGTTTTTTCTCTCCTTTTCTCTCTCCTCTCCCTCTCTCATTTCCTTTTCTCTCTTCCTCTCCCTCTCTCATTTCCTCTCCCTCCCTCACCCTCACCCTCACCCTTTCTTTCTCTCTTTCCCTATTATGTTTAATGTCTTTTCTCTCTTTTTCTCTCTCCTTTCATTCTCTCACTTTTTTCTCTCTCCTCTCCCTCTCTCATTTCCTTTTGCTCTCTTCCTCTCCCTCTCTCATTTCCTCTCCCTCCCTCCCTCACCCTCACCCTCTCTTTCTCTCTTTCCCTATTATGTTGAATGCTTTTTCTCTCTTTTTCTCTCTCTTCTCCTTCTCTCATTTCCTTTTTCTCTCTTCCTCTCCCTCCCTCCCTCACCCTCACCCTTACCTTCTCTTTCTCTCTTTCCCTTTTATGTTTAATGTTTTTTCTCTCTCCTCTTCCTCTCTCATTTCCTTTTCTCTCTTCCTCTTCCTCTCTCATTTCCTCTTCCTCTCTTTCTCCCTTTCCCTATTATGTTTAATGTTTTTTCTCTCTCCTCTCCCTCTCCTCCCCCTCTCTCATTTCTTTTTCTCTCTACTCTCCCTCTCTTATTTCTTCTCCCTCCCTCACCCTCATCCTCTCTTTCTCTCTTTCCCTATTATGTTTAATGTTTTTCCTCTCTCCTCTCCCTCTCTCATTTCCTTTTCTCTCTTCCTCTCCCTCTCTCATTTCCTCTCCCTCCCTTTCTCTCTTTCCCTATTATGTTTAATGTTTTTTCTCTCTTCCTCTCCCTCCCTCTTTCCCTATTATGTATGTTGAATGTTTCCCTCTCTTTCCTCTCCCTCTCCCTCTCTTTCTCCCTTTCCCTATTATGTTTAATGTTTTTTCTCTCTTCCTCTCCTTCTCTCATTTCCTCTCCCTCCCCCTCTCTTTCTCTCTCCCTCCCTCCCCCTCTCCCTCTCTCTCTCTTTCCCTATTATGTTTAATGTTTCCCTCTCCCTCTCCCTCTCCCATCTCCTCTCCCTCTCTCATTTCCCTATTATGTTTAATGTCTCCCTCTCCCTCTCCCTCTCCCTCTCTCATTTCCTCTCCCTCCCTCTCTCATTTCCTCCCTCTCCCTCTCTCAATACACACGAATTATACCAAAAACAAGTAAAAGAGAGAGAGAAAACACAAAAGCAAAGCAAGAATGAACAATGCACTTACCGTAATGGCGGTGGCGGTGAGAAGCTTTCTTTCTCCCTCTTTCTCTCTTTCTCTCCCTCTCAAATGCAAGATGTTTGCTCTCCCTCTCGCTCTCCCTTTTGCTCTCTCCTTCGTGAATGCGTGCAAAATAACACGCTCCGGTTTCGGCCCGCGTTTTTTTCGTTTGAGTACCGTCACTATTTCTCGTCGCAAATGGCCATCGCTATACTCTCATATCCTTGTAGTGCATTAGTAATTATCTATTGATATAACCGATTTATTAGAGATTTTATGAATATATTGAGGACTCTCAATGCCAAAGAGGTATGCAATTAGTAGCATCCTCTGATTTAGTGAACTCAGAATCTTTTACCAATAGAGTTATGTAAAGGGCCTACTTTGGCCAAAGTAAGATTCAATAAAAATATTATAAATACATACACGGAGAAGCTGTTCACCCCATGTATGGGGGAAAATTTTTACCCATTAGTGCATCGCCTCATTTTACTTTACTTTTTCTTTTGCCTTCTTTGGTCTAATTTTGCCTTAAGTGAGTCATGCTATTCATTTTATGAGAAAAGAGTGAGAAGGAGAGATTCTATCATTCACTACATGGACATCTTGCATCCAATTTTTACAATAGGTTGGTGATGTGGCTATGGGAGGCTCCACTCCTTTGGGGGAATAGGAATCACCTTTCCATTTCACAAGCACATACAATAAGATCAATCCTGAGCTCTAGCCTAGGCCTTGAAGTTCTAGTGGCTCTTTGTCATATAATAGGGTGTTTCTTAGGTCTCTTGATCTTGGTTCGTACAATCTTCTTATTGAGTTCTCAAGGCACTTTAATGTTTCTTTCAAAACTTTAATTCCATACCATACAAGAGTGATACGTGCAAAATAATTTTTCTTCCTTTCTAAATCAATGTGCATGTGTACAAGCAATTTCACCAACTACCACAGTCACCAAGATGTCAAGTGTCAAATTGAGAGTTATGTAATGCAAGAATTGGACTCCCAGATGAAATTAGAATGCAAGAATAAATTAGAATGCAATTATGGATGCTTTCCTAGATGGGTCCTTTTGACATAAATAAGTGGGATCGACATCAACGACCATCTCATGGTGTTGTCATGAAGAATATATCATTCTTGATCATATAACATCGAATACAACTTCCTAACATTTTTTGACCTGCGTGCCTGACTTTTAGGTGAAACATCATATGAAAGCTAAAGTCACTTTACACATGCTGATCCCAAAAGCCTACATGCATACAAGTACTAAGGTATGAAATAGTACTAAATAGCCAATGGAATTGAAGCCCTAACACTTGGCACAGTCCGATGGATGACTGGGACAATCAGGATGACCCGAACCCCACAAGCATGCATCTAACTATCTGAAAGCATGAAAACTAACTATGATGAAGAGTAGCTCAAAGAACACAATTATGCCTTGCTAGAGCCTTGCATCCCTTGACAAGCCACACTGAGCAATAGTGAATAGAGCCCCTCTAGGATACTCACAACTCTCTAGTGCAGCTACATAATTGGCTCTAAGAGTCAGTGAAATGCACTAAAATATGTCATGGAGAAAACAAAAAAGTACATCGTAACAAGGATAAACCTAAGAAGCTCTAGAAACATAAAGGACAATGTCTATGCAAGTAGACATTTGGTGCAGAACAAAATCATCAGCACCATGAACTGCCACAAGGTCATGATCCATAGCACTGAACCCCTCATGAACTTCATGAATCACTTCCTGAACCACATCACTATCATTAATATGCTTCTGCTACAGCAAAGTAGCTACATAATCCTCATTGTGTCTCTTTGCCTCCAAAGCATCTTGTAATTTTAACTCCAAATCCCTACACTTAGTTTCCAACATAGATACATGCTGAATCGATGCCTCTATTTTATGAAGCTCAGCATCTTGCTCCACTGAAACAAAAACTTCCTTAAACTTATTATAAGGCCTAGAGATCATGACATCCAAGTTTTGTACAAAAATCTACCATGCATTTTTCACCTCAAGCATTAAGGTATCATGAATATCCTAAAATTCAGATTTAAGAATCACAGAGGCATCAACATCCACATCTAAGTTATGTAATATCTGTTGCCCAACTACCTACAAGGGTCAAATCTTTTCAATAGTAGTTTACGCTCAACTTGTAATTTCCCATGCATGTCCACCAATTTTTGCAATTCATCCAAGCATTTGGACCTAAGCCCATCAGTCCATCTCTCTTAAAAAACCATAGATATCTTATTATTATTTATAATTTGCTACATCTTTGCAATTTTAGCATGATGCTGTGAAAGCAAAGAATCATAATTGGCTTGCTTCTACTATAGTTGTCAAGACAACACTTCAGACTTCATCTATTTAGCATGCAACTGATCCTACAATTTTTGAGCCTTGGTTGCAATCCTTGAATTTGCCTGATCATATTGCTAAAATACAACATAAATTTTTGCATAATAGCCATAGCATCTACAATATTACTAACAGTAAACCCGTCTGCCCCTAAATGCATAGAAGTAGATGGAGAATTTACCACATGAGTAGCTCCATGAGCTTTCAACAATGTATCCCTCATATGAATGTGAGCAAAAATCGAAACATTTTGTGACTTATCCTCTAATGACTGATGCCTATCATGAAGCCATATTTTCCCAATCTTTTCCTTTTAGAGGCATCAACATTACCCTATTTTCCAACATTGAGTGCATCATCAAGACATGAATCTTTATTCTCCCTTTGACAAATGTTGAAACAACGTGTTTTGCATATTCCTCAACATAGCCCACTTGCACCAAATCCTAACAAATGGATTGCTTATCTACATCATTGGCATCTTTAACATGATGAGAACCATCAATTTTAGCATTTGCCTCCCCTGCATTATCTGACAAAGAAGTGAGATCCAACTTAAGCAAATATTGAGCAATTAACTCAAGATAGATAGACCGAGCATATTCATACAATCCAACCAAAATATAACCCATCTTGGATTTGTCAAAAATTTTTTTAGAATTTGAGACTTTGATCTTAGCCATTAACTTGTCATACATGAGAACAACCCAATTTGGCATCCCCAAATGCTCAGCATAATGGATAATGCCTTGCTTAGCATAATGGATAATGCCTTGCTTAGCATAATGGATAATGCCATAAGTCTCCTTGGCAATATTTTTGGTCTTGATAAACATCATGAAATGCTCTATAAACCATCTTAACTACAGTTTGCAAACCCCATCAATGCGCTTCAGCACATATACATTTCTCGGTCCAGTAGGGTCCCCAAATGCATGTTGCATTTGTTCTTCAAAACACTCCTATGATGTTAAGTTACTATTCATGGAAATAGAAAAAACATGGCTAACTACTATTGTAGTCAACTCAACACGACCAACAATTTTCCCATTTGACTACCTCAAAACATCCATCTGCAATGAAGCATGCACATTTGCAGCCCACCAATCCCAAGGTAACCACGCATATGCATACAACCCTATCTTTTCCAACCATAAGTGATGAACTTGTGCTTCAGCATTAAGATACACAGTCAAATCAACAAAAGGTGTACCAACAACACTCAAACTTAAGAGGTGAGCAACATGCATCGGTGTAGCCTCTTCAACATTAAGATACAAGTCAAATCAACAAAAGGTGTATCGACAACACTCAGACTTAAGAGGTGAGCAGCATGTGTTAGTGTAGCCTCTTCATCCATTGGTTGCTCAAACTTGTCATCATCTATGGCATCATATTGCTCTTTGTCCTCCTCCTCTAGATGAGCACACTTTTGCAAAGACAACTTATAGATTGAAGAATGCCTTATGTGGGTCATGGTGGCAGTTGTTGCTACTACAAGTTGAGACAAATAAAACGATGGAGAGAGAGATAAAAAAGCAAAAGACTTGGTGCTATACTCCATTCAAATACAAAAGTCCAAGTTTTGCTAGAATCCACCAACCCAGTTTGTGTGAGATGTCATGTCATGATCATGTGCATGTGACCTTTCACACATATCACTATCTAATTCTTTTGTCCAATTTGGAATGATTAAATGAATAGTTGAATAATATGGTTGGACTAGCCTTTTAAGCCTAAAGCCATTGACTGGGGGCTTCAAAATATTACCCTGCAAATCTTTCAATAGAAATGTACCCTAACCAATATCCTTAAAATTTATAAATGGCCCTGCATATTGAAGCTTCAACTTACTAGAAAATTTGCCAAGTTGGAAATTATAAACCACCACCTAGTCTCCTTCCTCAAAATTTTTCTTTTTAATGTGTCTGTTCACCCTAGCTTGTCTCCAATACTATGTAATTCCTGAAACATAGGCAGTTAACACCTTGTCTTCCTCCAGTTTGAGGAGTTGTTCCATCCTGTACTATACAGAATCTTCAAGATCCAACTTATGTTCCAACTTATGTTCAACAGCAACTCTCAAGTTGGAACCACAAACTCCATAGGCACTATAGCCTCTAATCCATAAACCAACCTTGAAAGTGTAAGTCTAGTTTTCACCTTATATACAGAATTGAAAGTCCACAGTGCAGAATTTAGCTTAGCATCCCAATCTTTCCTATTTTCCTCAATTATTTTCTTCAAGATGCGGAGTAAGATCTTGTTGGAACTATCTACTTGACCCTTAGCTTGAGGGTTGGTAGGGGGTAGACTTCTTACGTAGGATCATGTGCCTGACAGTTAGCTCCAGAATAACCTGATTCAAAAAATCATTTCCTTGATCACTGACCAACTCTGAAGGGCATCCAAACTTGGTCATAATGTTAGAATACATAAATTTGGCCACGTTGATTGCTTTATTATTCTTCAGGGCAGCCTGAGTCTCCACCCACTTTTTTGTAGCACAATTAATGCAAACCAAAATATACTAATTTCTTGTCCTCTCATTTGGCTTAATGGGACCAAGAAAATCAATGCCCCACTTTTGAAATGGCTTAAGTGGTAGTATAGGATGATCCTGCATTATGTCCTTGTCAAGAGGTTGACTTACCTTTAAACATTGCAAACACTCTTTAGTATAGTGATGAGCATCCCTTAAGACAGTAGGCCACCATAGATCTTCTTGAAATATTTTCCTGCTTGTAATCTCTCTTGAAAAATGACCACTTGACAGTCTAGCATGAGCTTCATGAAGCATTGCAGGCTACTCATATTCAGGCATACACCTTCTCAATACATAATCAAATCCTCTCCTGTACAGTGTGTTCATAATAACTTGAAATGCTCTGCTCTTCAATGCCAATCTTCTTCTTTGATCTACTATAAGATGTGCAACATAACCCCTTCATGTAGGAAATGCAACATTGATCATATATGAATTAGGGTCTATTACCTGAACCTCAAAGAGTTCAACATCATAAAGCTGATCATGAACTCCTGCATCCACATCATCATTCTCCAACCTACTCAGATAATCAACTATAGCATGTTCTTTTCCTAGAGTATGGATAACCTTGAAGTCAAACTGTTGTAACAACAACATCCATCTTGCCAGCCTACCTATATCAACTGAGGCTTATTGATTAGGAATAAGAGTGCTTGATGATCCACATGGAAGATCACTTGATTGCATAGTAAGTAATGCCTAAATTTATACACGGAATAAACCATTCTAATTGCTTCTCTTTCAGCTACTAAATAATTCTTTTCAACAACACTCAATCTCCTGCTTTTGCATAATAAATTGGTCTATACTAGCCGAGCACCTTATCTTGCATAAGTACACCTCCCAGAACTAGATTAGAAGCATCAACATGGACATGGAAATGAAAATCCCATGCTGGAGGTTGTAGTATTGGAGCTACAACTAACATCTTCTTGAGAATATTGAAGGCTCTCTCCTGATCTTCCCTCCAAATATATTGCATCCCTTTCTTAGTTAAAGTTGTAAGAGGAAAACAAATATGTGACAAGTACCTTAAATACGTGCTATGCCACTTCACTTGCCCCACAAACCTCATAAATTCTTGCACATTATCTAGAGCCTTAGCTTTTTGAATAACTACAATCTTTCTTGGATCTATGCTCATGCCTTCTTTAGACAAGATGTGGCCTAAAAGCATACCCCTTTTTGTTGCAAACATTGACTTGAATGGGTTCAAGAACATTCTGAATCTTTTGCATCTCTCAAAACATAATTTGAGATGTTTCAAATGCTCTCTCCTGTTGCCAAAAACATAGAAATCATTAATAAATACCCTCATAAAAGTTGTTAGATATGGCTCAAATGTCTTATATGGGCAGCTCCCTGAAACTCAAGAGATCCATTCTTCAGTCCAAAATTCATGACTATGCTAACATATACTCCCCACTCAATGATGAAGGCTATCTTATCCATATCTTTTGGATGCATCCTAATTTGATTGTATCCTAAAAACCCATCCAAAAAACTGTACCTTTCATGGCATGCGAGATCATTAGGGAGAGAGTTGGTAAAATGAATTGGGAATGGATTGGTAAATATGGTAGTTGCATTTAATTTCCTATAATCCACAAAATTTTGATCTTCCCATTTTTCTTGGGCACCACCACTGTAGGGGATAACAAAGTGATTTCATTAACCAGTTTGATGAACCCAACCCTCAAAAGCTTGTCAATTTCTTCTTTGACATGTTTGCTGCTTTTTAGGCATCCAATACATCATAGAATTGTCCATAGAATTATCCATACCAATTTGCTACTTTTTAGGTATTTTTTGCTGAGAAACTTTAGGATGACCAATTCCCTAGTCTTGAATCATTTTATATTGCTCATTCCTTGACCTCTTTTGAAATTCAAGCTACTTTTGACCTTCAGGAAAGCCTTTAGGATGCTATCTTGATTAAATTTGGACTATAGTTTGAATAAGTTGGTGTTCTAGAACTTCATTTCCTACACTCATAGGAGGATCCTAATACTCTTGAATAATACAATCAACATCTATTTCAAAGACTCAAACCACAGAAGGATTTTCCTGAAGAAATAATTCCTCCTCATCATCTTCCACTTCATCTGCAAGGTTGATAGCCTGAGCTACTACAGGTCTAGAGGAACTCTTCAAGATTACCTTATTAACTATCGACAATTTGATCTACTTGAGTCCCATGGGGATACATACATAATCATTCTCCCAATCTTGCTTCAATTTGGCTAATTTAAACTACAATATACCCAAGAGCATTGTATAAGAATCCCCAACTTTTGACATCCTTAACACAACAAGATTCACCCTAAATTTCGGGCCAGCAACTCTAATTTGTTGATTCCTAAGAATACCCAAGGGCTCTAACCTCCTCTAGTCTGCCTTCTAGGGTGGGGTTGGTAGTAGCTCCTCCGGATTGGTTGCCAAATATGTATGTTCAGGAAGTATATTGACTTTGCTAAACCCTCACCCAGTAGGACATCATCATGCTTTCTTCCTGCATACTCAACTTGAATGGTGGACACTTGATAATCCATAATTTGTCGTTGGGTTGGTATGATTGCTTGATAGTTAAGAACTCTTTGATCTTGAAAAACTATTGTATACTCAAGAACTTCTTGTTGCTTTTGCCTGATCTTCAAGAGAAACTTTTCCTTGAATCCTAGTATTAAATCCAAGATCTTGTCTAGGGTTAATTGTAGAGAGCACTTTGCTAAAGCTTGAAATAGCTGTTCTAAACCTCCTTCCTAAAAATTTGTTGCTAACCTGAGCTGCAAGATACTGATCCCATTGATCAAGATCTGGGGTACCTTGAACCTCTTGATAATCAAGCTCTTGTAGTATTGTTTTTTTTTTCATTTTCAGTAACTTCTTGACTTATTTAGTTTCCTTTTTCCTAGCTTTCTCTCATTCTTGCCAATTAAGTTTCAAATAAGCTTGGCTTCTTGTAACCGCTAATACCATTACTTCCTCTTGACAGTCTTCTACTACAATACAATTAGAACAATCACAATGAACATGCATAATTACAGCATTAGTGTTACCTAACACCTCCTTTGTCCTTTCTTGAACTTTCTCCTGTTGAATTTTCCTACAACCAACAACACTTGTACCTTCAAGAAATTGCATTTTCTCATCTTGATTAGGTAACTTTATGAGGACTGCTACAACTGGGGCTAGTGGATATTGTGGATGAGATGCTCTTGCATGTCTTCCATCATTGTGGGACCTCGCTACTGACATTCCTCTCTAAGTCCTTTGCCTTTCCCAAAGTTCACAGTTTGGTTTATAAAGTGCCCTTGATCTCCATAATAGTGGCATGCTCCCGTTTGGGTGGTTTGTTGTCGTGCTTGCAATTTTCCCCAAGGTTGTCTTGCTTGCATTGTGTTGTGCCAGTAATAACCTGATTGATTGTAGCTAGCTGCATAGGTCTTGGCCTAGGTTGTATCATTGGCATCTATTGTGCCATCTTAACATTAGAATTGTACCAACAAGTCTTGGTTTCATGGCCATTTCTTTGGCATATCTCATAGTACTTTTCTTTCCTCTTGGTGTCAAAAAGACCTAAATCCTTCAGCTTTTGTTTAATATTGTTATCCAGTTTTCTCTTCTCTATCTTTTTCTTATTTTTATCCTTTGATTTCTTCTTCTTGGTCCTGGCTGATCCTAATTTCTTCTTTTTCTTCCTGTGCTTCTTGCTGTGAGACTCATCATCATCAGAGTCACTAAAGTCATCCTCTGATTCTGAACTGTACTCACTATCCTCATCATCATATCACTTTTTGATTCTAAATCTAAACCTACATCAGAATTTGAATCCAAAGAGTCATCATCCTTATGAGTCTTTGATCAAGAGGTACCAAGCCTCCTTTCTACCCTCACAACAGCCCTAATCAATGTATCCAATGTATCATTCTCCACATTGGCAATGGGATTCCTGATTTAACCTCTCAAGCCCTTCATAAAATAAGTGATATGCATCTCTATTGATAGTACATCACCAACATCCAACTTGTTCAGTAGGTTCTTAAACTTATGGGCATAATCCTCCACCAACATATTCTTTTATTTGATCTTCTTGATCTTTCTTAAAATGTCTCCCAGAGTTTTATCCTTACAAAACTTGCCTAAGAATGCTATCTTTAAGGCATCATATGTATTGAATGCTGCCATACCATGATTGGCAAACCAGTCCATGGCTTTTCCCTGCAAGGTAGTAGCAAAATGGTGCTTCTTGACTTGATCTCCATACATCTGGTTGAATCCACTTGCTTTCCACCTTGTCTCAAATTGAGCCACGTGGTAGTTAGGGTCTTCCTTCTTTTTCCCTGAAAACTTAGATGCTTGGACCTTTGGTTTAACAAGCTGATTCAGGTTCATTATGTTTTTATTTTTGGGCTTCCTCTGAGGTGGTAAAGGATTTAAATTCAGAGATTTTTGAGACGGGATTCTAGCACTCCGCAATAGAAATGTCCTCCTCAGCATTATATACTATAACCTTTCAAATGCATGCTATCTAGGAGGAGTATCCTAATGTTCAAGCAACAGTATTGCTTCCTCATTATCTAACATACTTGTTATGCTTAGAGAGGTTGAAGGAGATTTGGTTGAGGTGGCAGGGGAATGATATGCTGTCGAGGTACCTACAGAGATACCCTCCACCAAAGAATTCGGCGTAGCATCTGTAAATTGTTCTTCATCCAACTTGCCTAATCCTCTTGCTTCTTCTCTACCATGTAGCCCCCAGCTTGCTATTGTTGTCTTACTAGTACTTCCCTTAATTCTCAGGACTTGCTTATTGTTTAAATGGGATTTGACAAATGTGGATAATTGTCTGACATAAATGCTACCCATAAAAGGCACCTTGTACATCTTCAATGCCATTAGCATCCTGCACTCCTGCAGCCTGTTCATGCGGTGATTGTTTCTAGGCATGACGCCTAAATCATGAGAATCATTCCCATGAAACTAGTAGGATCGCCAAAGTGTTATGGCCTCTCAAGACCACAATAGGAATACAGGATACATCAATCTACTTGAAAATAGCCCCATAGCAAGAACTAACTTGTTGAATCCATCTACAACAATCATCATCATTTAATATTCAGGAACACTACACAATCAAGAAATAAATATAATGATTATTCATGTGACACCATTCTCTTGAAAGATAAATGACAATTTTTTTAATAGCCCCATCATAACTACTCCCAATACACATAACTCAAAGTAAACAACATAAATATTTGGGAAACAGACACAAATAAGTAGGATCAACATCAGCCATCTCATGGCACTATCTTGAAGAATATATCATTCTTGATCATAAAGCATTTGATTGAATACAACTTCTTGACATTTTTTGACATGTGCTTGACCTTCAGGTGAAACATCATATGAAAGCTAAAGTCACTTTGCACATGATGATCCCAAAAGCCTACATGCATACAAGTATTAAGGTATAAAAGAGCACTACATAGATGACAGAATTCAATCCCTAACACAAGTAGTGAGTGAGCATATGAATGGTAGGTGAATATGAGTAGGGAATGAGTGTGAGTGAACTCTACATAGTAGAAGTGAAGTGCAACATGCAAGAGCATGAGAAGAGGGGTGTCAACCAAGGTAAAGCAACTAACGAGAGCCAAAAGCAACCAATCCAACATATGGCAACAAACAATAATAACCAACCAAACAATGAATGTAATATCCTCGCCCCCTCTGCATAGGAACCCCCCTAAATTTTATTAAAATTAAATTGAATTTTTTATCTTTCCCCCTTGTCGACGCTGAATAGGTGGCGGGGGGGAAAGAAGGAGTCGACGTCGATGAGGGACGGGAAGTGAAGTAGATGATGATGAGGGAGAAAGAAGGTGATGATGACGGAGAAGATGATGAAGAAGACGATAACGTTGATAGAGGGGGAGGCCACGTGGCCTACCACCCCCCAGGCCGCCGCCATGATCAATGAAAAGTGGTGGGTGATGGCACCACCACCACTCCACTTCCTCCCCCTCCCCCCCCCCCCCCCCCTCCCAAAGGAAAGGAAGAAGGCCTTGGAATGGCACAAGAGAGAGAGAGAGAGAGAGAGAGAGAGAGAGAGAGAGAGAGAGAGAGAGAGAGAGAGAGAGAGAGAGAGAGAGAGAGAGAGAGAGAGAGAGAGAGAGAGAGAGAGAGAGAGAGAGAGAGAGAGAGAGAGAGAGAGAGAGAGAGAGAGAGAGAGAGAGAGAGAACCTTCTTCCTCTTTTCCCCTCCTTAGAGGGTGGCCACACACATTTTCTCCTTTCCTTTCCCCGAGCTTATTCCCTACCCCGCAAGTTGATTTTCCCCAATTTCCCCCCTCTTCTCAAGCAAGTGGCCCTACTGAAGTCCCTATAGGGGTTGCGCCTAGAAGAAAGGAAGATCAAGAATGGCCCCCAAGCAAAGGATGTCCAGTGCGGGTGGAAATCCCACAATTCACAACGAAGCCTCGGGCAAGGGTATCACTGCTAATGTAACTACGGTACTGGATATAAATAGTATATTTCTAAGTTGTAGTTGCTTGCTTTGATTTTCGCATGGGACACATCAAGGCCGTACTATGCCACACTAGAATAGGTTATTGAAAATGATAAATTTCATCTTAAATATTCAAAGGTGGAGTTTGTGAAGTGCATGTATCAAGAGAAGTTAATTGCATTTAGTTGCTATGTGATAAAATCCATACATAGCATAGGCATCATATAAGATTCCAAGGTATTGTCGACTCCCCTTTTCTCGTAAATAATAGATATGTTTTTCACCTCACTGAAAGTATATTGTAGCTTGCAAGCCTGATGGATTGCATGGTAAGCAACCTAGTTTAAAGGAAAATTGTTTTAAGAAACTCTAGGTCATTGCCCAAACCTTGCTAATGTCATGAACTGATATCCCATGTTTATTAGATTGGAATATTGATGATGTGCGTAATTAGTACAAGAATTGTTCCTAAGGATCAAAACTAAGATGCCTTGAGATCCGTTTGATAACTACTACTTCCTCAAGCCAAGCTAGACACAAACAAAAATTCCAAGCCTCAATGGCAAGTGGAGAGCTCAGGGAATAGGAAACCCTAAGTCAAAGGAAATATACTTTTATAGTTGTTGGGAAGAAGGTTGGGTTATTGATAAATGTAAGTGATCTATAGAACTTACATCTTGCATAGTGTTTGAAACCATAACATATGACCTAGTTGAAGGAAGGGAGTGTTAAGTAAAATTTTGCATAATATCGCTCTTAGATCCCAAGGGGGAGAGCGAGTATGCAGATGGAAATGTTATCGTGACTATTCTTGCATTGTTTGGAAAAATACAATTGGTTTTGTTGATTGATCAAACAACATCCTAAATGCTTTTACATTCAATTGATTGTTGGATTGTTGTTTGGATGATTATTCCAAGTGCTTGTGTTTGATGGTAAATTCATGGCAGTGGTTTGTGAGGACAAATTGCCATGGGAATAAAGGAATGTTTTCTTAAAAGATGATATTTGGCTAATTGCCTTGATTACGCTTGATTCGTATATGATTAATTAGGGAAAGGTTTTTTTCACGAGTGGATCATCTCCATGATTGCACCATGGATCAACCCAAAAAGGGCACTACTTGATTCATGGGCTGAAGGTTGAGTGGTGAAAAGGCCAACCACGAAAATAGTGTTTTACTCCTAGGTAGCTTGTGGGTCAGGTGGAGCTCTGGATACCCCTTGCCAAGTCCAGATCGGAGTTGAGGACCACCATGGCCCCAACATCTGTGGTGTTGGAAGATCCTATTCTAGATAAAGGATGGAAATTGTGGTGCCATGTGATTTGGACCGGGCACTTCTACAAGGTAGAAGGGACATATAATTTCTCGTATATGGGCACAACAAAGATTAACTTGAAGATAAGTTAAGGAACTTGTTTGTCGAGAAGGACTACTTGCTCTCTTTTCATGTGTAGAGACTGATGGTTCTGATAGCATGGTGGTTGATGGAGATCTAGTTAGGGAGGAGAATAAATATACCCTATTTTCTTTAGGTATTCATACTCACATGTATGTCTACCTACACATTTCTTTCTTTATCTATCAAATTCTAATCTTGGTTTGGTTTTCAAGTGGCTACTAGCCACCTTAACATAGGAGTCAAATCATGTGCTTAACATTTTGGGTGGTTGTGAATGGTTAGGTTATGCATGTGCCAAGAAATACTAGTACAACATGTGCCTCAAGGAAAACTTTAACCTCCAAAACCAATGTCTCATTGACCTTGTTTGTGGTCCATCATCTGATGATGGGGTCAAGGAGCACCAATTTTAGGTTCATGCTTTTATATGTTGAGATTTTTTTAAATACACTTTACAAGATGATTATCTGAAACTATTATCAACATTTACATGTTAGCATTGCACAATAAATAATGTAATACTATGGCAAGAGATAAAAATTCTTGTGAATCACAAGATGATTGATATAAAGTAGGGTACTACTTAGAAGAAGCTGAAGGTTTAGCATGTTGGGTTGGAGACCTTGAATCTATTGTGTTATGATATATCTAGTTAGTGATGAATGATGTAAATTTGCATCAAGGTTGAGCACATGGTTCAACTATCACCTATTTGAAAATAATCCACAACAATCATCCATAGAATGTATCAAGGGAAACACAATATTAATTGTTACATCTTTGAAAAGACTTTATTGGTAAAAAATGCAACATGTTGCAAGAGATCTAAGTGATTAAAAGCCCACTTGGACCCTATAGAGTAAGTTAGATCACATCAAGATCCATTTGAAAATAGAAATCTTCTTAAGAACAATCCTTTTGGTGACTTGAATACATCATTATCATAAGAAAACCATTCTTTCAGCAACTTATGGCCATAAGTGGTCTTCTCAGTTTAGGCCATGTTCACAAACTTAGTGGGCCTAAGTCCACTTGGACATGCATCTACACACATCATCACCCAAGTTTCTCATCACAAAACTTTTGTTAGCCAGCCCAAACTTCTGGAAATAGAATATCTCTTGTGACAGTGTCGGGGTAACATTGATTTGTGCTATCTTGTAACAACTGATTAAATTTTGAACACAAAACTAGAAAAATATAAAACCACAAGGAGAGTACTCTAAAAGGGTGCTATTAATGGAGGACCCTGCCATGGCTATAATATCGAGCACAAACCGGGGCAAAAGAGCCTTCAAATTCTATGAGTGTGTTGAGCCCATGATCCCAAAACTGGAAACATATCTCTTAAAAGAAACCATATCCACAATAATATAAAACAACACTGTCATCTTTATCGCTTTCATCATTATCCTCCATAGCTTTTAGAAATAAAGGATAAAGAGAGAGAAAAAGAGAAAGAGAGCCAAATACAAATATTTTGCACCACTAGGAAGAAGAGAATGTGTGATCTGAGGGAAGAGAGGGAGAGAAAGAGACACACAACCACTCGTGTCCTCAATCCACCCTTTCACCCAAAAAGCACACCTCATCATATTTTATTTTCTTTTATTTTCCTTTTGATACATTTTCTTTCTTTTTCAAAGGATTTGAGCCTTTGAGTTCTCTTCTCTTTTTAAATGCACACATACTTTGTATTTCAGTGGGAGATAGTGAGTGTGAGAACCCTCCCATGTTCTATCTCACTTCTATAAATAAAGTGATTATTTTGTGATGAAAAATATAGATGACATAGAAACCTGTTGCTTTTAGAGACCATCTTTGTTCTTTGTTTTTGCACATTTTTGAGTGTCATCAATTAGACTTACTCATTTTGGGCCTATAGTGCCATTAGCAGCTTGCCCTCTCTCTCTCTCTCTTGTGTAGCCTCCAAGAACTAACATTGCACTCTCACATGACAGGTTGCCATATGGGACCTTGCTATATGAGGAATGCAAGACAACAATGATCCACATAATGTGACTACAAATGATAGAGAATCCTAGTGTGAGAAACATATCTTCACAAATGTAGTTATACCATGCCTTGAATCAAAGGTTCCCATTCCAAATAAATGAATTTCTTGTTGTTGAGATCCTCCCAACCAATTCCATGAATCTCATTTTCAAACTCATCATTCTTAGTTTCCCAAATTGGCCCCCACTCATGTAAGTCAAGATCCATCACCTTCATGGCCATGTCAAAGCAAGGCCGCATGACAAACATGAGAAAAGGAGTACTAGCAATCCTATAGGTATATCTATCAAAGACATCTTTGAACTTCTCCACCTGTGCACCCATGGTCCTTTAATACCTCATTAGGGACCAATCTACATAAAGGCATGAGTGGAAGTATTGATCCCCTCCTAGTGATGAAGGTATCCACTACATTTTGCAAAATATCAATCACCAATTCCTTGCCAAGCTGTCTATCATGAAGTGTGTGTCAGCAGTGACATTGACTGTGTCAACATCACAATCATTTTCCTAAGTTACAGCCTTTGTATTAGTGGTGCGGGATGGGCTTATAGCTTTCTAGCAAGCACCGGTACCAATACTCCTCATTGGTGGTGAACTTGGCTTCTATTGGTGTGCAATTGGGCTCTGCATGCATGATAGGATTCTCCAATACCAAGCAATACTTAGGTGGAATTTGATCCCCCCATGTTTTGGAAGTAGCCTCCTCACTCATTGTGGTTTAGACAGAGTCTTGGAACACAAACCATGATCACGTGGAGAAGGTGCGGTCTTCTTTGGTAGTCGTTTACGGGGACCCATAGAAATCCTAAAATTTACATGCATTTGAATGTAACCATGAGATAATGCTAGTGCTCTATACCAAATCACCTTACAATACTTTTTCTTTTCATGAGTACAAAACTAACATGATGCATACAATTCCAACACTAATGTACACATGCCACATTCATTGAAATCAAAATCACGATAGAAAACATGAAGATTTTGATGGTGCAAGATAAGAGGTAGTCACTAATGTCCATGGAAAATATTGATTTATATGGATTGATATCATCCTATTCAACCTACCATCAACAAGGATAAGTGACATGAATATATAATTGTAGCAAAAGTTCAAAGAACCCTTAAGAGAGTTCTACATCTAATGAGCATTATTCCACTATACCTAAATACATCATGCATATCATACTCAACAAGCAAGCAAGTAGGTGTAAAGGATGAGGCCATGTTACCTAAAACTTGAAGCATGAAAGAGCTCAAGTACCATAAGACGTATCTTAAACTCATGAATGAGTAATCAAAGTCACAAACATTATAGTAGGGATATATCAATGAGGTCAAACATTCTAATTGGCTATAAAAAAATAATCAATCAACTAAATAATAAAAGTATTTAAGAATGTATTAAGAGATTTAAGAGATATTCTACCCATATAGCAACCCTCTCTCTAGTGGTTCACTGGGGTCAAGAGCTTGTGATGACCTCCTTAGCAGGGCCAATGCTATTATTTGACAATGATGAAAATTACACGATTATTCATGTTCAAGATGCAAAGGGAGAGAAAGAGAGACTGAGAAAGGCTATCTCTTAGAGAAAACAACTCTCACTCTTCTTTATTATTCATTTCACTACTAACTTACATGCACAATTTCAAGTAAGGCCTAAGTCTACATAACTGTGTGAAAAGGACTTAGTCTCTAATTGACTAGTACAACTAGTTCTAATCGACATTATTATGACACACTTGTCATCCAATTAACCTAGTGTTGGAGAGAGTCGGTACATTTACTAAGATTGATTCTTCACACTCCCCCTCAAGGTCAAGTCACAACATGTATCCCAAGTAGCAATCTGAAGTGAGTAAACTTATCCCTACCAAGTGATTTGGTAAAGATGTTTGCTACCTGGTATTCTATCTTCACATGGAGAAGATCTATCTTATTTCCAAGTACCATTTCTATGATGAAATCGTAGTGCACTTCTATGTGTTTCTATCTGGCATGATAAATAGGATTACTTGCCAAAAGCACACTACTCATGTTATCACAATACAATTTGACTAGTTTATCCACCTATACTCCCAAGTCATCTAACATCTTAACTAGCCAAACAACTTTGCATGCAGCTAAGGATACACCTCTGTATTTTGCTTCAATACTTAAGAGATCCATAATAGGTTTCTCTTTATTGCTCTAGCTAATCATGCTGCTACCAAGACCAAATGCATACCCACTTGTCAAACTTCTATCGTATGCACATCCAACCCAATCTGCATCATTGTACCTTGTAAGCTCAAGAGGCTTACCATACTCATAAAATGACCCGTAATGTAGTGTAGCCTTCACATACCTCATGATCCTTCTCACATCATCTAAGTGAGGTTTCCTCGGCCTTTGCATGAAATAACTTATCAAGCCAACTAAATAACTGAGATCAGGTCAAGTGATGGTAAGATAAATCAAGTTACCAACAACCATTTGTGTATACATAGACACATTCGCAATCTCATTTTCTGTATCAATTGTCAACTTGACATTTTGTTCTAGTGGAGTATCCATGGGCTTGCATTCCAACATACCATACTTTTCTAGCATATTATATGCATACTACTTTTGCAACATCTAGATTCCTTGAGGTGTCCATATGACCTTATCACCTATAATGACTAAGTCATCTACATACACCACCAAAATCACATAGCCATTTTTGTCTTCTTAGTAAGCAAACTACAATCAACTTTCCCCATTTGAACTATAAGAATGAGCTGATTTTTGCATTCCATGCCCATGGTGCTTGTTTCAATCTATATAATGTTTTTTTCAATTTGCAAACATAAGATGGATATTCAGCATGTACATATCCTTCCAGCTAATCAATATAGACTTCTTCCATCAAATCACCATTTAAGAAAGCATTCTTTATGTCCATTTGATATAGATTCCAACCTTTGGATGCAGCTAATGCAATGATAGTCCATACTGATGCCATCTTTGCAATAGGATTAAAAGTCTCTTCATAGTCTAGCCAATACTATTGAGCATAACCCTTTACAACCAACTTGGCTTTGTATCTCTTAAGTGAGTCATTTGATTTACATTTGACTTTGTAGACCCACTTGCATCCAATAGACATCTTTCCTTTAGGTAGCATAACTAAATCCCAAGTTTCATTTTTCAGCAAAGCATCATACTCCTCATCCATTGCTTTACACCAATTCTCGTCCTTAACTACTTCTGCAAATGATGTGGGTTCTTTGTACTTCATTACTTTTATCATGTATGCATAGTGTTTATAGCTGAGTATCCACTATTTCTAAATCTCTCAATTGGTTTTCTTTCTCTACGTAATCTTCGTAGATGTCATGCACTATGTTATTTCACTCTCTCATGAGGCAATACACACCTTTGCTTAACATCAGGTGTAACAAATAGAGGTATTCCAAACTCACTATCCAGACTATTAGTGGAATCATACCCTAATGTCAATGGACCTGTTACATTAGCAAGTGCCTTCCCTTTGCCTTTATCCATGTCCAATCTCCCCCTCACTAACATATCCGTGTCAATGGAATGATATCCATGATAGTGCAATCTACCTGTCCA